>NC_084959.1:15689300-16056800 GCF_949316205.1 Platichthys flesus | reverse complement strand
TTGATTCGTATGTTGGGGCTCCGGATCTTGCCAGCCTGGTTTTCTGCAGTGCAGAAGTAGTCATTGTCGTGGATGTAGCTGTTGTAGGCCGAGGGAGAGAAGGGGTACAGTTGCAGGGTGCCGTTGGCGTGCACGTGGCGGATGTGCGGCACGTCGTAGATGTCATCGCCGGTGGCCAGGTACCAGCGCAGTATGGCACTGGGGGTGCCCCCTGCTGGACAGGGCAGGGACACCCCCACCGAGCTGGAGTAGGTCACCCTCTGCAGGGAGGCGTTCATAAAGTACAGCCTGGTAGAGCCCACATCCTCACTGTGTACTGTGGGGGAAAAACACACAACACAACATCACTTAGCGGAGCTGAGGTGGAGGTGAGAGGCCAGAAAGGAGCACCTGTTATGTGCTGCAACACACAGAGGTGCAATAATGAGCCAACAGGGTTAGTCTGCCATTGATCGAAGCTATCCACATTAAAGGACAAACGATGGACTAAATGGAAATGTCCTTCAAATGTGTTGCAAAATAATCATAACAAATGTATGTCAAATGTCCAGCTGCAAACATCAGTCATGTGATGCAGAAAGCCAGGGATTTGGGCTAAAGCCTGTGGTGGTTTAGGTGGATCGGGGGGAGGAGCCTGTTACCTCCGTACAGTTTGCACACATACACAAACAAAGACAGAGCGCTGATAGGTTATGTGATTGGAATTTCTATGCCAGACGCAGAGATTTAAGTCTATTTAATCTCCTTACATATTTAACACACACACACACACACACACATGCATGGTCTCTCTGTCTTTCATATACACACACACACACACATACAGGAATGTTCTTCAGATTAAACACATACAGCTGTGGCAGAGAAGAGAGGGTGAGGAGAGTAAAAGAGAAAGAGGTGGTCTCAAATTTGGAGTCATTACAGAAAAAGATTAGAAGAGGACTACGGTGGTGGGACACTGCTGACGGACAGATCAGGACAAGAACTTTGATACAGACTTATGCCATCTAACACCTCACTACATGGTCACCCTGATAATAAACTGTACTAGTATTTATAATAAACAGAATATCTTTAAAACGTCACGGAGGAAAGATACTTAAAAGTATATATAATGCAAATTTCAGTCAGAGGTAAAATAGGGAGGTTTTGATATATATAATACGATTTTTGCTCTATTCAATAACATCAAATGTCATGATTTTATGTCAAATTATTTATTTTTTCTCACTGATATTTGAACGTTAATTTTATTTTTTAATTCTTGAGTGAAATTAAAGTTTTTTTTGAAACATTAATAAAATACATTATAAGATTAGCACAGAATGTTGCCAAAATATCACTATCAAATAGAAACAATAATGTATTCCACATACTGAATTAATACAGAAGGCCTATGTATTTATAAAATAAACACTAATGCTCCATTTATTGATTATTTTCCTGATTGATTATTGACAAATTTGTAAATCTGATTATAATGTATTATTTGTGTCTATAAAAGGCCTCTCACAGGTGCGACCATCCACTTACTTATGAAAGAAGTTCATGACAAAATTGGTTTAATTCTCACACCTGAAAATCACAACTGGGGAATATTTGGCATGTGTGCTTGACAATTTAAATAAAGACTGACCAGGTTTCCATCATTTTTCTGTTACTGTTCCATACGTAATATCAGTTATTAATAAACACATTTTTAAATAGCATAATGAATTGACTCCTATTTGGTCCAGATCGTCTGTTGTTTATCAGACTTTCCCGAGACTTTGGCTCTTTAGTTAACAAGCAACACTTACACTTTTCACAGCACAGGCTAATTGCTAAGCTCGCTTTAAATAGCATCACTGCTGGTAACACACAGCACAGCAATCACAGTCACTGCCGACACTTGAAGAATTGTCATCATGTTTTCTGATGCTGAGGCACTGACAACTGCAACGCCCGCAGATACAGGACAAGTTTCCTTACTCCTAACTCTATTTGTCTGATGGTGATTTGTGTTGCGCCGGGACCCTGAACACACAATGATGAATTCATGCTGTAAAGTGATAATGGCGAAGGATCAATTTTAAGTTTTCACATGTGCACACAACATAATGACAAGAATAGTTGTGGCAACCGAAAGCATGCGTTTCAATAGCTGTTAAGTTTGTGATTTTGACACAGAGCCCATCCTGAAGCACTGAAACCAGACACAAGAAAAATGAAGTATTGCATTTGATCATCCCATGCATTTCTCTCATCAGCACCATCCAAACATTTAGACTTTGTTCAGGCCGTCTCTTTAATGAAGTGTGGCTTTAAGCTGGTGACGGTGACATAGAAACATTATAAAATAGAGCCTGGAAAAATCAATCATCATCACCATCAACAGGGTCACTGTGCTGGTACCGGGCTCAGTGCAGCAGATCGGACAAAGACACAAACCATCTCCTCTGTCCAACGTGGTTTGCCAACAATCCCAGGTTTCCTCTCAAAGAAGTGGTGCTGTCCCTAGACTAAAGATTGATAAAGATGCGCAGCACCGCTACAGATGGTATATGAAAATGTGTCTGGCAGTCCAGTGGTGGGCTGCAAAAACCAGGTCAGACTCCCTCCCCTCTGCAGATTACTGATAATGGCCCCTGAGCATAAAGCCCATATTAAAGATTGCAATATCTATAATCTCCCAATGGGGGGACAGGACTAAAGTGGAGGAGAGAGGGGGTCACCCTGAGAGCTCAGGGGGGCTGGGCAGCAGGAAAACCTCTCATACAGTAGATTATATGGCCTGGGGGCCCGGGCACTGGGGGGCTCTGCAGCACTGGGACTGATGGAGTGGGAAGTGGAATAGAAAAGGGATCAGAACAAACTCCCACCAATCACGGCCTGTCAAAACCAGACGAGGCACACACACACTCGGCCAGCAGACACACACAACCGCACAGAACACACACACTCCAAAAGCTGCTCTCAGGGCTCAGTCACACCAGGAAGAGACAGAGTGGGTTGCCATGGTGGCACTGGCACTTGAAAGCTGAGACTGAATAAAAAAAAACAATGGAGCAATTTAACAACAGTGACCCACTGAACAATCGTAATTTTGAAACTTTAAGTAACCAAGCCCCCGATTGTGTCACAGTGTCTCGAATATTTCCAAGAAGTTATAAAAGCAGCTGAGAGGAGTGAATATGTTTAAATGGCACAAATAAAACAAAAGAACAAGTAGGAGGCCTTCTGAGTGTGTACACATTGTGGCGAGAAGTGTGTTTACATGAGTGACCTGCCAGTCAGTGGCAGGATGACAAGATGGTGTCGGGATTCAGTGTATTCAGGCTCAGAGTCACTGGTGCAGAACTCAACTGGCACAGTCATGTCAGACTGGCACAGGTTTGACTTTAAATTTAAAACCAGCCGATGAAACATTACACTACACCTGTGCTGACCAATGCAGACAGAAAACAAAATGCCCCATGCGTCAAGAGTGTTGTGAACACGGCTTGGTAAGTGTATCGATCCCATGGCTGAATCCAAAAAGAAAGGTATCAAAATGTCAGTCTATGTGTTGAGTTGAAGTTAATGCACTCAACCTTAAGTTTAAGATGATAAACTTATATCTTTTGTTGATTAGAAGAACCACACGTTTTTACCTCATTTACCAAATTTCTAAAGAAACAACTGAACTGATTTCCACGAAACTTGTATTCTGAGTCAGATGAAGGCAATTTGTCAACTTTTCACCATTTGGCAATAATTCATGAATATTGGTGAAATAAATTTGCTATATTCAGGGGGCTGATATCAATAAGCTTGTGAACTGTTGCTGCAGCTTGATTGACTTTAGGGAAACTGCGAGACTTTGTGCACGAATGCAATCTACTGAGTGCAATTCTATTTTTGCTATTGATTAATCTGTCAGTTCGCTTCACACATCTGGAATTGTCACCCTGTTGGTGAGCCCACCTCTCTCAGTGATGCATGTCCACAAACGTCTAACACCAGCAGCGTGTGGACAGTGAGAACCTGGCCGGCACTGAAGCCGTGGGGTCCCTACGTTGCTGCTGCTGCGGCTCAGCTACCCCCAGGAGGCGTCATCAGCCTCGTTCAGACACAGCACCGGAGGAGAAAAACAGCCCTCACTGGAAGGTGTCGAACACTGATGGAGTTGCCGGAGCTTAAAGCTTGTGCTGTCAGAGCTGCAGCCACTATTTTATACATCCTGCCAGAGAGTTCTGCATGAATATGTATGTCAGCGAGGCAGAAGTCATAACCTATGCAAGGTTTCATCATGCATAATGCAGCTGATCTACGCCTCTCCAGGATGTGAGTGTGCACAGGAGTGTGCGCACACACACATGCACACACACACTTGACACTCAAAACTGTACTGTGATGAAGAGGTAAACAAACCCCAGAACCCCAAATGTTCCACATATTCTCTGTCACCCGCAGCTTCCTGTGCCTCACAGAGGCGGAATGCCTCCACATGTTCATCCTCCTCTCTCACCCATCTCCCTCATTTGATAAAATCATCTTCCCTGCATTTCAACTTTATTTGATTTAGCGTCGAGTTAAATCGTTTTTGTGAGGTAAAGGTCAACAAAGTCACGAAACACACATCAGCCCCATGATCTGTCCCTCGCCTCCTTCAGCCGACTCTCGCTCCTGTGCTCACCTGCATCCTGTCCTGACACCTCTCTGTCACTACAGGGTAGAAAGTTTTTGATCAGGGGGCACGAGGATTGAATCGGGATACGCAAAGCAGCAGAACAGGAACGTGGGAGGAGATGCACCGGCAGAAGAAGGGTGTGAATTGAGCATTGGTGGGATGCAGAGGTTATTAAGATAGGTGTAAGCTTACAGATAATCCTCAGGGGGTCCGGCATAAGTAGGTGGTTGGGGGAATCCGAAGGGGGGCAAGGTTGTTGGGGTTACATCTAATCAGTAAAGGGGTATCACAGCCACCCCAACACCCACCCATCCGCCCACTGTCTTTCTGTACACCCCTGTCACCAACAATGTGCCCCCCCCCCCCCCCCCCGCCTGCCTATACCTCCCGCCCCACCCCACCCGAGGCCTGTGCTGTGTCAGTAAAAAAAAAGTGTGCTACTTCAGCAGTCTCCTGGGACCTGCTCCCCCCTCACATCAAAGCAGCCAGTTTCTCTCTTAATGTGAATATCAAATCTGTGGATCACAAGTCCCAGCACAGTCTGCATAAACTGCCCCTCCCCCAACCTTTAATTCTGCCTAGTGATGAGGGAGAGAGAGGGAGGGGAGTTACTGCGAGAAGAAGCGATGGAGGGAGGGAGAGAGAGAGAGCGATATAGAGAGAGGGGAGAGAGGGGGAGAAAGAGAGAGAGAGAGAGAGAGAGGGAGAGAGGGGGAGAGAGAGAGAGAGAGAGATCCAACAAAACAACTACTTGCTTCAGAGATTTGACATTTGCTTAACGCAACCTCCTTTCCAAAAAAAAATTTGCAGCTCCAGCATCCAATAAAAATTTGGAGGAGGTCTGTCTCACTTTAGCATCAGGGTGCTGCTACACAGAATTTTTGCAGGAAAAAAATAAGAATTAGTTCTTGCTCTGGACTGCTGTTGATTTGCATCTTTGTTTGCTGTTGTTGTTGCTGTTTAAAATAGTGATTCTTCATCAAAATCTCATTGGGACTGATGGTAAATTTAAGGACGAATGGGAGAGCCGGGATGCAGTGACAGAGCTGCAACATCCTATTGGTGAGCTGGGAAGTGCGATGAGCAGCGTCTCCCTGCTGACTGTCTTACACCAGCACACTTTACCCCCAACAACAATCTGTTCATTAGGGAAAGTGAGCTGTAAAATTGTCCTTACATTGACTTTTTTTTATAGAGAGAATGTAAATCAAGTTATTTGATCATAATCAAACCGTGATTTAGTTTATTCTATTTTAAATCTCAACAGCCGCAAACTGTTAAAAATGTATTTTTCAACACTGGTCTCCACATTTCAAATCCCATGAATCAGAATCATGTGCCCGATCCTCTCACAGGACCAAATCACATCCAACATCACACTGGGTTGTAATCATTTCTGCTCCAACACCTCTTGTAATTGGTGTTTTTGCATTCTTACATGCAAAATTAAATAATAAGTTTAAGGTAAAATAAAAAAAATTATCGGAGGCCTGTGCCCTGCCTGAGTAATGACTGGCCTCCCTGTGGACCACACGGCTCTGTCATTGAGCGGAGCCTATAGCTCAGGTCGGGGCTTTAATTGTGCAGCATTGCAAAAGGCAGCACATGGGGACTGGAGAGGGGATCTTTGCATATTTATATGTGGGGTGGGGGTGAGTGGGTGGGAGGGGGTGTCGAGCAGAGCGTGCCAGGCTGAGGGGATCACCTTATTGCTTTTGCACAGTTGCTGCACAAATATTTATATTTTGTATTTTAAGTCTCATTTCATCAAATGCATTGGGTGTAAAAGTTCCAAGCAGGCCCACAGCAGGCCGCTTTATATCGAACTGGATCTTATTCATTGATAATTAATCCACAGCTACAACAGAAAGCTTCAGAGTGTCTGTGATGTAAACAAATTATTTAGCTAAAAAGACCGTATGTCTTGTATTTTTGTTATCATTATTTTTAGAGGGCGCACAACAAAATCCTCTTTATTTGCAATTACTGAAAGAAAGCGGAATTGATTATATACTTTTAAACGTTTTTTTTATATATATAATACTGCCTCATAAAACCTGTGTGTCTCTGACATAATATAACAACATTTTTCAGACCTATAATTCAGTTCGAAATTATTTACGTGTTTTGATTGCTTTAGATAATCGTGTAAATAAATTAAGAGTGAACGTCCAGCGTGTCTCCTTCACAATTTACATCTCAAAGTGTCCAACATTTAACAACTAATCCTTCAGGGGTGTCCCCGTCACCTCCCCTCATCCGCGCGGCCGTCAACACAACAAACACACCCACACACACACACACAAACACAGTCACACAGACGCGCGCGCGATCTGTGGCACAGGCGCGCACACGTCCGCGGGGTCCAGGTGCGCTATTAGTGAGGAACATGCCCGGGCAGGTCTGTAATCTGCACCCACGCCCCTGGAGTTTCTCATTTGGCGAAATACATTTGCGCATGTTAATATGATTGCGCAGAGAGGCTCCGGAACCACGTCCTGAATTGTTGCTTAAATCCAACAGCAAAATGCAGCGAGAGCTCAATTAAACACATGAGGCAACACATTCCATTTCTAATTAATATTTAATTTAAAAAAATGTAAGTGTCTAAACGCCTGGTCTTAAAATGGCAAACAGGCCGAGGTTAATGGCCTTTTTTTTTGTTATCTCGTTTGCATTGAGAGCAGCCATATTCCAGATCCTCCATATATCCCAGACTTTTAAGATAAATAAATCTGCACCTTCTCGGGGGCCTGCGCTTCAATAAGGACAAAAAACAGTCTGTAAACATGGCTCCTGCACACAAAGGCCTCAGTGCTCTCATGTGGAGACAGTGTTGAATTTATGTTATTTTCGACGCATGCAGATTTGCCCAGGATTATTATAATGCACTGTAATAGCAGCAGATCAACTTTGCAATAGGGTCAGGGATTTGCTGCATATACTGGACGAGAAAGGAGGGGGAACATGAATCCATTCAAACAAACACGCCATTTTACATTTATAAAACAGAAAGGAACCAATGAATTAAACGAGGGGAATAAATGTGGATGCCCTCATTATGGCCTTTACATGGGTGTAGACCTATTTGTGGGGAGTAGAGAGAGGGGGGAAGGGGGGTTGCCTTTTATTTATAATTTCTAATTTGCAGTAATTTGTCTTTACAGAAGTGTAATCAGACGTTATTAAAACCTCATCCTGAAAAGAGAATTAAGAGCATCTATGCGCTTGTGCCAAATGGTCCATCAAAACAGCTGCAATTAGCCACAACGAGAGCATCAAGATGTTTTAAAAAATCCCAAGCATCTGTCTCCAAACTTTACAGGACCGCATCCTATATGAGTGAATTCTCCCCCTGGCATCGATCATCGATTGATATGATTGAAGGCCGGTGCCTGTTTCCGTTTGTCTCCCACACTCCCTCTGCATTTGCACCTCATTCTCCCCATTCAGCCATTTTACATATTCATAACTAGAGTTGGTAATGCGAAAACAATCCGTGCTATCAGCTCCATCACAGGCCGCTGCGTAAAAACCACAAAAACACACAGCTGGAAGAAAAAGGGAAATACTTCACTTCCACATCTGCACTCTCACATTTCACCGGTTCGGGCCACAGCAGGTTTATCATTGCAATTATTTAAAGAATCAATTTCAACCGATTCATCTCCTTCATCTCCTCCACAAGGCGACAAACCCCAAAGCACGCGCCACACACATCGTTCAGAAGATACGGATTGACGGTAACAATTTGGATTCGGACTTTTAATTCAACTTAAAAAGCTCGGTCGGTCTGCAGGATGAGGAATATTCATTTTTCGCTCCTCTTACCTTCTTGGAGAGAGTACAGCAGGAGTAAAGTTACAAGCCACATGCCATAAAGAGCAGGTATATTTCTCAGGAATGTTTGGCAATCCTGGCAAGTGTGAGGAGCGGTTCCGTGGCCGGGCGGCGAGTCTCCGTGCTGGACTGGCGACTGTGCTCCCCGGAGGTCTCTCCAGCCCTGCTGCCCCGCTAAGCATGGAGGGGGAATGAGAGGCGCCTCGGCCCCGCCCATGTCCCCTCCTCTCCGCTCCTCTCAAGACCACCGTGCACACGGATCCATCCTTCCAGTTACAGCCGGCAAACACACGCGGAACCACGGGTTACAGCAAACAAAATCGGGGCGTCGTTAAGAGCCGAGCAGTGGATTTGGGTCCAGTTGTGTCCAAATGGCCAGGTTGCGCAGACAGATGTGTTGGCACCTTGGAGAACGCGCACCCACCTGTGCGCCCCTGATGACCGCGGCTCTTTGCGCAGTGTGGATCTGACAGAAGCCGCACAGACAGTCACAAAACAGCGTCTCGAGCTTTTCCTCTGAGTGCTCGGACCTTTGTCACAGGGACGCGGAGCTACAGCAAAGAGTAGAAAGCTGTTCTTTCTCTTTGTCTCTCGGAGCCACGAATCGCGCGTAGACGTTTGCGCACAGAAATGCACTGCAGATAGAGAGGAGGAGAGAGTGGCGGGGTGTGGGGCATGACACCTCCGCGCAGACAGCAGGTGAAACAGAAAGGAAAACACAGCAGGTGAACGAGACAATTACTAGAGATGACTGAATTCTTAGACGACAGGGAACAACTTTTCACGCTGCTGTAGTTCCCTGTCCCGCAGTGCTCTTTGTTGCGCCTGATGTTGGGAAAGCTCCGCTGCATGAGCATAAATTAAAACGGCGGAGGAGTTGCAGGGCACTCCCAGTTCATGGAATATTTAGAGTCGCTGTGGAGGACAGTCGTGGAGATGAAATGTGATCCTCATCAGCATAAGCGGTTATAGAAACACAGCCACGATTATGTCGTGTAACTGTTAAAGGAGATTTAAGTTTAATTTGGTAGAATTTTGTGCAAAGACAAATGGACTGAAATAAATTCACTTCAGAGAGAAAATGCTTTGGAATATCTCTGTCACTTCTGTCTCTTCATATTACAATGATGATGATAATTATTAATAAATCGTATCGACTCTTTATTACGCACTAATTCCCCTGTGCCTCAGCCATATTAACACGTTATACAACAGGCCCTGGAAGCCTGTGTTAACTCAATCAGCTGGTTTTCAGAGGCAGATCTTACTCCACACCTTAAACAGAAACAATTATATTAGCACATAAGATGAGTGTGTGACTGGAATGCAACACAAAACTGGGAAAATATTAAGAATTTCATTTATATTGATCCGTTTAGATTCAACCCTACATTAAATAAAATAAGCCCGTATAGCAATCATAAGGTTCAAGTGTTAAACTGTAGTGTGTATATGATGCTCAGGGTCAAAGGTCACTCACGGAGTTTGAGGGAATTTTCCAAGTGTCCCCTCGTAGTGGAGATGTTGGAGTCTCTATTAAAGCGTCTGTTGCTGCACTATAATTTAACAGACGTGCCCTGAGATAACATGTGTATCTGTGCCACATGATTTAAACTGAACTCAAGCTTTGGCAGTCTTGCAACTTCACCCACTTGAAGAAGCTCAGCACCCCCTCACCTCCTCCTGCTGCTGCGCTCTGATCTGACCCTAGGTTCGGCCTCTGACTCCACATGCAGCTCACTGCTGACATCTGCTGGAAGAACTCAGAACAAACATTCCTGCACAATGATTTCGTTCTGTAAAATGTTGTACACGTTGTAGATGTTGATGGGATTATGTTGTTCAAGTGGTGTTTGCGACTTTTTTTGATCAAAGCCTATAGAACACATCCCCGATGCCAGCTGTGCCTTTGCTCAATAAATGTGGAGTAACTGCAGCAATAATAACACGAACGGCAATTTAAAGCACAAAATGTAGTATGCAGGTTTGTTTTTTATGAGCTTTTAAAAAGTCAATCATATATGTCCCTTTGTTTCATAGAAATTATAAGAGGAGAGACGCCTAGTTAGCAACGGTGGTTCAACAATATCAAGTTAGAGGCTGATCAGATTGCAGAGAAGTGAAATTAAGCTTGTGCACCACAGTGAGAAATTCCCGTTTACTTTTACTTAAAGAAACACAACAATATACAAAATATAGACGAGAGAAATGCTATATTACAAATGAAAATATGATAATTTACAGATATAGAGAATGGACTAATGTAGGTTGTGTCTTTGAATAAATACAATAAATCCTGATACAATATAATCTTCAGGACTATAGACATAAATGGAAACTCCGTTGTCAGTGTTCCATTACAATAAACTTGGGAAACTTGCTAGAGACCGATCTTTAGGAGATTAGTGAAAATTGACACAGAGTTGTCAGGCCTTGAAGTGTTTGGCCCCCAAGCAGAAGCTAAAACTAGAAAATTCCTCCTGCCGAGAAATTTCGAAATGGGTGCCTTCTGCGTCCGGGTCGAAAAGAGACTTTTTGTTTTATTTGGGAAGAGAGACAGACTGGTTGCTTTAAGAGAGAGAGACAGACCCAGAGAGCGAGAGAGAAAATGTACTAGTTTCAGAGAGAGACCCAGAGAGAAAGAGAGAGAGAGAGAGAGATCGGTTTAAGAAAGAGAGAGAGACTTGATCAGTAGCCGGTGCTATATCTAACACTGCATAAGCTCATAGGTCTCTTCAGGTCAGGGCTCTGATCATGTGACAGAATTTTGGGGGCGATTGCTCAAACTTAATTTTCACACTAACCACTAGGTGGTGCTATCACTATCAGGAATACACACAGATATATCTGTTCAGGTCAGGAATCTGATGAAATGTGTGCAATATGGCACAGATTGCTCGAAATTCAATTTCACATCGACCACTAGGTGGCGCTATCACTATTTGTGTGTATACAGTGATAGTCTTGACTTGATCAGGCCTTGACTCTGATCATGTGACAGGATTTTGCCGTTGATTGCTCAAAGTGAATTTGCACACCGACCATTAGGTGGAACTATCACTATCACTTCATACAGACTAATACAGGAATCTGATGAAGAGCTAATCACATTGTCTTTCAAAATCATTGACAGTTGTTTATTTAAAGAGTTCAACAGTTCCCCACTGAAAGACAAAGAAAAAAAAATCTATGTTTAAGTCCCGCCCACACTGGGACTTGGGATGACTCACTGATTACCGCAGGTGTGCGGTAATGAGTGGGAGACATCACACCTCAGGAGAACATCCCGAACAAAATACTCTTAATTCAAAATCTATCACTCCTATTAGTGAATTGAAAACACCGTGATAATCACAAGGCTTGGACGAACAAGTACATATCTATATTATTGTTTAAAGCCAAAGAATGAGGCTGTGCAAGCAGTTTAGAAATGTAGTTCTCATTTCATAATTCTCCTCCAAACAAATACTTGTTACTATAAGTCCTATCTTGAAAATTAACACATTGACTTTAGATATCATTGACAGTTGATTATTTAAAGAATTCAACAGTTCCCCCCTGAAAGACAAAGAAAAAAATTAAATGTTTGTGTCTTACCCACACTGGGACTGGAACACGCCATGTTGAGTTACTGTCCCTCTGCTCCTCTGAATGCACTACCTGCTGTGTTGATTAACACCTGTGAAGTCTAAAAATAGATCTGACTGTCCCCCTTTCCCCCTTTGGCCCCCCTCCCTCTGCGTGTGTGAGAATCAGAAGGTTTAGCCGAACAAGTACATACCTATATTATTGTTCGGAGACAAAAAATGAGGCTGTACGAGCAGTTTAGAAACTTACTTCTCATTTCATAAATCTTCTCTGAGAATAATCATTGTTTTCT
Source organism: Platichthys flesus (assembly GCF_949316205.1). Classification (NCBI taxonomy): domain Eukaryota; kingdom Metazoa; phylum Chordata; class Actinopteri; order Pleuronectiformes; family Pleuronectidae; genus Platichthys; species Platichthys flesus. The sequence goes on along the minus strand of NC_084959.1, from coordinate 16,044,429 downwards.
ATTGAGCAGATATATTTCCACACTCTAGCTCTCTGCTCAAACAAATACTTGTTACTCAAAAACTGTAAGTCCTATCTGGAAAATGAAAACATTTTGAAAATCACAAGGCTTTACACTACAACCGGGTGAGAGCTAAGAAATGGAGCCGTGGGAGCGATTTACGTTTTATCTTTCAGTTTTAATCTTTTTAGAAAAATCTTCAGAATTAACATGTGGCTCCAAAGAGATGAGGATCCGGAAATAATTCCTCGATTCCTCAAAGATTTGAGAGTGACAGGTCTCACAAGGAAACGATCTCACCACCTCAAACATCTAAAAATCATGTCTGAGGACCTCCGTTTGGGGATTTGAGAGCAGATTTAGTTCACCTGGGGTACCTGAAAACGCCTCTTTTTCGTACTGTCGCTCTTTTGGTAGAGAGAGCTTGACTCCCATTGTACGTTTTCGGCCACGTTATCGTGATCTTTGAGCGAAACATTGGACAAAATTCTTATAAAAATAATAGCACACCATTCACCCATAATGAACCGGAGGAAACCATCAAAGTGAATAATGTAAAAGCTGAAAGAGCCAAAGGTGACTCCATACGCCTGCTTTTACCATCTGAGTTGTACTTCCCATTTTTTTAATTTTAAAATAGGACCAGATGGTGAATATCCCTTGTACATTTGAAGGTCTTGTGAACAATTTAAGGTACCAACTACAAGTAATGTTAGCAGGTGTTAGTGGAGAGTGAGATATGTTGCATGGTGTTTGTCAGATGACTGGAGCAGCACAGGTCGAGTCGGCTGCCTGAACTAGCTCCATTTGTGCACCTTAGCGTCATCCAGTGTTTTGGCCTTGTAATCAACATACAGGCCAAACCTTAGGGTATGCTGAGGCAAATTTGACTACTTGCTTGTATGGCAGTGCTATGAAAACCATGTGGCCCGCTCAGTAGATCAGACGTCATAACATCTATGCCTTATGACGACCACTCTACCCTGAAGGTCGGCAGTTCGATCCCCAGTCTGACCCATCTGCATGCCGAAGTGTCCTGGGGCAAGATGCTGAACCCTGAATGGCCCCCCATAGAATAACAAAGTGCTGTGAATAGATGCACTGTATGAATGTGTGTGAATGGGTGACTGTAAAATTTTACTGTAAAGCTCTTTGAGTGGTCATCAAGACTAGAAAAGCGCTATATAAATACAAAACCATTTACCATTTACCATGTATTAAAACTAAACACTTTACCATCATAGAAGGAGAATATGTTCTACCGCACTAATTAATGCCTTCCACTAGTGGATGTTAGCGAATGTTAGAGCTCCACCAGCGGATGTTAGCTATAGAATATGATCTTTGTGCCTAGAATGAACAGAGTTCCAATTTAAAGTGGACAATTTGTATCTCTCTTTTCGATTCAGGCCTACTTTTGTAATGATGTGTGCTCATTCTGTCCAGCAGGAGGCAGTGCAGGCACTCCTTCATGTACAAACACCAAGACAAGGAGAGACTTTATTCCAAACTTTTATTAGATTTCCTGTTTTCATAATAAAGAGATGGAGAGCTGATGTGCACGGACGACAGGATGAAAATGGGGACATCATTTGAGGATGAGCGGAGCATTACAGCTGTATATTTGTGTGCAGAGAGCAGCAGTCGAGTATGTCTTTTACACTGCAGGGGTCCAAGCAAGTACAGGGGGCTCCTCTCCATGCTCCTCTCTGGATGCTCCCCATTCGCCCTGCATCCCATCATCACAACTGCCTCTGATCCTACAGTTGTATTGCTTACGGCCCGTTACAGTAACTGGAAGGTGCAGTGTGACAAACTATCAAGGGATTCACTTCTGTTGTGATTTGCATAGTCATCATAAGGCCCACACTGACACTGATCTCTTATTCCATTCATAGATTCAGAAACAATACACTGTTTTCTTACTGAGTCTTACTAGACAACAACTGGCAGACATTTGTGAGAGAAAACCCAACCTTTCACAGGCTAAAAAAGTTATTGACATTTCAATTTGAATAATTTTAATTTATGATCCAGGCTAAATGGATCCTCTTGATTCCAAAGTCACACCAGAAGCCTGACTCCATAGGCCTGCTCGAGGGTGGAGTTTCTCTCTAAAGCCAAACTACACACATGAGACAGATGTATATTACCCATGTACCTGCTACATCTTCCTAAAGGATCCCATGAAACAGGCCGATCAAGTCATTCAAATGTTTGTAGGAATTCTAATTGGACTTTTTGTCAGTCCTATCAGATCAGACTTCAGCTGACCTGGGAACCTACTTAGCAATTAACCAAGTTTCTGAGTCTGATATTCATGATTAACACATGAAAACTTTATCATAAGGGAATCGTATTTTTGCTGTCTAGCTGAACTTTAGAGGAGAAGACTGACACCAGTCGGTTAACAAGATCTAAAGCTTCAGCGGCATCAGACGCTGTTTAATAAGAATACATACAATTTATTGATCATACCATTTCATGGGATTTCATTAGAATAGGAAGTCTTCACTCTGCTCATGTTTGCTGTTTGGCTTCTTCTCGTCTCATTTAGATGAACAATTTGACAAACCAACAGTGACTTGTATCACACACACACAAAAATATATAATTCAAAGTGCCAGACACACCAACACACCCCCTGTATAATATATTGCTTCAGGCACGTTATTATTATTAAACGTAACATATAGTCTCATGAAATCATCAGAAACAGTACATATCTGAGCTGACACTGTGTTTAGCCACACATCTGTCCCACTCTCCAGAGGTATTTCTTTTTTAAAGCCAGACACTCAGTGTCTCGAATGATGCAAATGCAGCTTCAAATGATATTTCACTGTTCGATGCGGGTACATTCATCTCCTGAGGTGATGCACAGTAGAAATCTTCTCTGTTTGGCACAGTCAGTGGCTACACCCAGAGCATTGCTTCTCTTATTTCCTCCTGGAACAGGGTTTATGCTTGAGCTACATCCCCCTACTCATCCTGCCCTCCCCTGATCATGCATGGCCATTTAAACCATGAAGACGTAGTGCCATTTGCAGAGCTAGGAAACCAGAGTCGAATAAATATAGGAAACCAGAATGATTATGATCTTTGTTCCATAGCGTGGTCTTCAGTTTTTAACAGCAGGACTTAATGGCTTCACATTCAGATTGAGCAGCTTTCTCACTCAAATCCCTGCGATCGCACACAATTATCCCCTGCTTGTGCTTAGACTTCCTGCACTCCGACTTCAGCTCTACTCCTCACACTCACGTTGCTTCTACGCACATCTGTAACTTCCGCTCTCCGATTTCTTCTCTGCCGGAGTGCAAGTACAAGCAGTGGATATTTGAGTGCAAGCGAAGGCATTTGAGTGAGAGCATTACAGAATTTGAACATGATAAAAGTCCTGGTCTCAAACTGAAAAAAACAGACTTTTCTAATAAAGACAGAAAATTCCATTCTGGTTTCCCAGCTGTGCACACGGCATTAGATCTTCATGGTTAAAATGATCACGTATGAAAACCACCCATAAACCAGCTCTATGTTTCAGCAGGTAAGGATTATTTATTGCAAAGAATAAAACACTGACTAAATGAACATTTGTCAGTGTTCAAGAGAAACAAGCCATTTCCATGAAGAGGCACATACTAAGCAGAGATAATATGTGGAGCCTGATCCAGGCACAGCCAAAAGAGGTCCATGTCCATATAGTGCTTAGCCTTAGCGAGGGTTAGCACAATGGAAGTAGCATGGCATCAAATGGGATTTACAGTTAACCTCAGCGCAGACGCTACTGGTGCAAGTATATTACAACACGTTTTTTTCACCAAAAGGTATGAACGTCTATTGTCAAGCACTGTATCTAAATTCTGCCCCATGTTGCACATGCTCATGCTTGTGTTAAAGCAGCATCGTCAGAGGGTCAATCTTTGATCTAAAGGTTGGGGAGATTGATTCAAGGGATTGTCTATGGTGTCGTTTCAGAAGCTGGTTGTGTTATTTAGGTCTGCTGAGTTTTATAAAGTGTGTAGCAATATGTCGTCGTCATCGCTGACGGAGGAGCATCAGAAGCACTAACAGGCACCTGTGTTTATATCAAGCAAAGGGCAGGTACAAGATGAATAACCCAGCTGAATCCTACAATGTGTTTTGTAAATATAGCCTCTGTGCTACATCTTAACATTTACTTTAGACTCGTTTTTTAATAAATCACACATTATACTGGGTGTTTTTTTTTAAGTCCAAATCGATCAGTAGATCTGTCAAGTAGAGGTGCTTGAAATGATTGCACATCACAAATATTCATTGAAGTCTATTGTGAATTTGCTAGAATTTAAATCAGGATTCAGCCCCATGCTATATTTCAAGTACTAGCAGATATGTATTTTTTTTTTTTTTACTTCTGATGAAAAACAGTCAAAGAGTTTTTTCTTATTGAATGGACTCTGGCTGTTGAAACACACGATTGATATGCAACAAAGTGCTTTACACATGGCATAATACTTTGTTTATCATTTCAACCCACACAATATCATAACTGTGCAAATTATATAAAACGTCTCCCGACATTGATAAAATGTGCACATAATTTGGTTTAAATCTAACAAGTTAATTGACCAGAGACATTCAGAGTTCTGATGTTAGATTAAACTCAGTGCATAACCACACATACCATGTACACATATTAGACAACTGCTTGTCCCATAAGTTTCTCTAGTTACTCACCGCTGGAAAATGTGCAATAACTTATATAGCCTATACATATACTTATACTTATACAGTATACGCTTGTCGCTTTGGTTTTAACCTTGCACTCTCTAATGTATATAGTATTGTTTTTGATTATTGTTCTATATTGAGCTCTTTTAAATTATCTAAATTAACTTTATCTACATTTTCTTACTTCTTCTTTTTCTTACTTTATATTCTCCAGGACATTGCTCTTATTTCCTCGCCCGAGCTGACCTTTCCTTCTCGTCCAACACGTTGCATTGTATCATTCACCCATCATTACTTACATATGAAAAAATGTAACTTCAAACTTTTCCCTTAGTCACCCAGGTAACACCATTCTTGCTTTTAATGTTTTTTTTCCAACAATGTGCTGAACAATGTGGGCAAAGGTAGCACAATTAATCCTAAATAGGTCACGCTAGAGAGTCTCTGGTAGATGTGTTCTCCTTTTGATGTAATTAAATTATGTGCACCTTTTAAATAATCACTATATGGGTGCACTAATGACTTGCACATTCTTTAGTTTGATATAATCTGCACATGTGATGTAGTCCCACAGCCAGGCAGAGCTTTGAAGATGACAACAAAAAAGGAGTTGGGTCATGTGTCCAAACACATGTGCATATACAAATATATGCAAAAGAGGATGTGATCACTCGTGTGGTTTTCCACACATGCACCTGCTCATTTCTTTTTTGGTGTTGGTTTTGAGTCAGCCTTGGATCCTGAGAGGCCATTATCTGTGTTGTCGATCCCTGATGAAGTTACAAGGCACTCCTTACTGCAGTGGAAAGGAAGAAGACAAAGTTAGACCTGCAGACAAATAGCAGCTCTTACATACATTGAGCTTTGCATTACTTAGTAACTACAGTATCTGAGCTGCCGTGCAGCAACAACGTGCTCTGATGAAACTGTGTGAAATGGTTGCCCTGCTGACAAACACCCAAAGTGGAGGTGAACACTCACTTTTTCTCCTCAAGCTTGGAAAGAATAAAGATAGTCAAGTTCTTGAGCAACATGAAGGCCATCAGAAACCCAATGGCTCCGCCCACAGCTGAGGCGATGATGATGGTCAGTGTCTTATCCACCACCCTCACTGCAAAATAAATATACATATTTCAGTTTAAAATGAACATTTGGGGCGGTGTATAGCTCACCTGGTAGAGCTGCTACCCGAACAAAGCAAGGCCTTGATCCATGGCCATGTATGCAAGTCGTCCCCCACTCTCTCTCTCTATCCCCCTTTCACAAGCTTACTCTGTGTTATCTGGTAAAGGCGATAAAAAAAGCCGGAAAAATACTTTAAAATAAAATTAATATTTAAACATCACAGTGCTGTGTGGGAGCCCTAGTTGCTGGATACCATGTTTTCTGTTTTTTTTTAAACTACTTTTTCCCATAATTATTTTATTGATATTCAGCTGTTTGGTGAAGAAATGCCCTGAGTAAGATCCTGCAGGGTGGTAGAGGATAAGTTTCACATATTTCTCCAAGTTTGCTTCAAAACTAGAAATTGCTTAGTTTAGCAGTATATCGAATAGCAACTATCTTGGACCAATCGCACATATGAAGCCATAAAATATGTCACATTTATTAATAATAATAATATATAGATTATAATTTAATAATAATCGCTTTAAAATTTTACTTTGACCTCAGCATTTTTTGAGTGTCCTTGTGTAGGCTTCCTAAATGATTTGATATTCAACTTATAAACTAAGGGGCCACTAGGCAAACAATCTGCTGAAAATCCTGGTAGACATATAAGATACTGGCTGAAACACTCACTAACCAAAAGGCTTTGGGGTTTTCTACTCTACGTCTGTGGTTGGTTTCCATAAGGAGAGGAAAGTAAATTAGACCACATCCTCACACCCATCATCAGCAGCCTGCACCCACAGAGACTCACCCTCATCCACCACAATGAGGTGGAAGATGGCACTGTGGTTCCTGCCCTTCTCTTTTGGATTGCGTCCAAAGCAGGTGTACTGTCCTGCGTCATCGAAGGTGATGTTCCACAGCAAGATGGAGACGTTGTTGTGATGGTTCTTCCCCACAAACTCCACTCGTTCTCTGTATATGCTGACATGTGGCACCGACTCCTCTGACTCTATCAGTGATTCGCACACCTGATAGAAGCAGTAGGCGGTCAATCCTCTCAGACCACCAATTAGAAGTTGCCACATTGAAGTTGGACATGTTTTCGATTTCACAGTCATAGAGGTCTTACCTTTTGCATGGTGCCGTTTTCGTTGTACTGCCAGTTGAAGTAGAGATTCTCGATGCCGATACAACTGGCGTAAGTGCACGGCAAAAGGACTGTGCTGCCATTCACGGCCTCAAGGAAGGGAATCTTCCCTACAAACATCTCAAGGGCCTGAGCAGACCAAACACCTGTGGACGAGGAAGAAACAGAAAACACAGCAGGGTCAAGGCAGTGCAGCGGAAGCATCGCCAACAGCATAATTTAGCTGTATTTCTACCTTCGCCAGGGAGGTTATAGGTCATTGTCTGCGTTTGTCTCTCTGTGTGATAGTTAGCATGATAATGCAAAAACTATGGGACGGATTATCACGAAACCTAGTGGTGGGCTGTGGTATTGGTCAGCGGGGAAAATGTTAAATATAGATAGATAGATAGATAGATAGATAGATAGATAGATAGATAGATAGATAGATAGATAGATAGATAGATAGATAGATAGATAGATAGATAGATAGATAGATAGATAGACATATAGAAAGACACATAGATAGACACATAGATAGATAGAGAACTCTCCAGAAAGCAAATAAGCATATTCCAAAAAGGTGCACATTTTCCTTTGAGTTTAGTATCCCGTGTCTTTGACAAAACCAACCATTCATCTCGCTGACAAAATGCATTAATTGCATTATTCAAACGGTCGACAAATAGATAAATAAACAAGTGTCATGCTCGGATGTATCCTGCAACATCAACATTTTGTTTTCATTAAGCTGATTAGGAAAAGGATTGATGGGTGTTCTCTCCTTTGTAAAATATATACCATGTAGGATATTGAAAAAAAATACTAAATTTAACATGTATGTACAATAAACAACGTATGGGCAAGAAAAAGTCCAAATTAGAATCATCAGCTGCTCATAGACACTCAGTCAAAATGTTGTGTTCACCATAAATCTGCCTCATACACACCAAAATTCCAGAATATAAGACAACACATTGCAACACATGTCTATTGGTGGCACAATTGGTAACACCAACCTTGAGTAACACTGCACCACAAAGTCCTTGCTGTGACATTACTGTAAATAACAGAGGAGGAAAACTGCTGCTGCTGCTGCTACTGTAACCGTACACCAAGGCTACACAACATCAGGAAGTCACGGATATTGACTCCTACTTACACCAGGATGTACGTGGAAAACTGTAACAGCTTTATAAATATTGGTCTTTTTCCTTTTTAATTCCAGAGTTGGCTTATCAGCCATGTGTCAAGGTCACAGGGAGCCAATAGACAGTTTATACAGAGATGATTTCAGCAGGTTATGGGCAGACTGCACTAAAGCATTGTCCACACCATTCGTTTGGGCTAAATGCTGCCACCTAGTGTGTTAGGAGGAGAACCTTATGCTCACAAAATTCTGTGCTGACATTAAGGCCATTATAACATGCAGACCATACAACCAGAGAAACACTTTTAACACACTCCTGAACGTGATCAATAGTTGCTTTATCCGCCGTGACAATTACTTCTCCGTTTATAGCATCCCCCTGATTCCGTGTCTGGTGAACACCGCTCACAACGTGCTCACAACGTGCTCAAGGTCAGCACCCGACAAACACCATTGCAGCAAATGGGAAAACCACTGCTCACAAACGGCTAAACACAGAGCGCAAGGGCACACTGCATGTGGGAATGTTATTGATTCGTTTTTATCTCGCTCTCTGCTATCTCTCAAACTCACTCTCTCCAATCTTTTTCCTCAGCGGGGTCAATGCAGCACAGTGAGCTTGCAAAAACAGTAACAGCAACAATGACTAGGGAGCAACAGCATCACCCTCTACCATTCCCCTGTATCTTTCCTCTTGCACATGTTCACACGCCACTGTTTTATTTTTGCAATGTTCACTTCTTCTTTTTCAATCATGTCCCTCCATGTTTATTACAGTAGTCCGTTTCAATCACTGTCATTAGTGAAGCCGCAGCCAGGAGTCGAAGAACGAAACAAGCATTCACACGGTAAGGCAGTGTCCATTCCTCCTTCATGAAACATGAAACGCTTCCTTAACTCAGAAACCCAGATCATGTTGCCTCTTTTAAATGTCTTATCTAGGTTTTCAATAAAAGTATTTCTGCCTCAGACAAAAGTAGAACAGTGGTGCTCCACTTTCTAGCCCACATACGTCAACTTAAGAGCAACATTTTCCCAATTAATACACAGGTATATATAAAACTATGTCAAAGTGTCCAAGCGCACCAGCTAACAGGAAATGCAAAGGTAGAACTCATTCTTATGGTATGCAATAGGATTCTCTGAGGTCTTATAAATGAGGTTAAATACAGTTGAGATCAGACGAGAAGATGCACGGTAAATTGAACATGAGAACAAGGACCAACATTCCAGTAATTGTCCAATCAGTGTTTTGAACATGAAACACTCATGTTGGATTACAGAGAAAAACAATCACCACAGAACTGTCTCACCTAAGTAAGAGTCTCTAACAGATCAAATCCGCTCTCAAAGTCACTGTCCCACTCAGGTTTATATCAACCTTTAATACCTTTACTGTATCTTATATTAATATATATTAAGATTATAATACATTTATTTATCCCAAACCTAGCACAGACATGCAAAGGCACACTCATGCAGGTAGGGGAATTTAACCTCTGCTTTTGACCCATCTGGTGCAGGACACACAGAGCAGTGAGCGACCATGTACGGCACCCGGGGAAAGATTGATATGATTGGTTTCAAGTTGTTGAAACATGTGAACATTAACTAATCTGCTTCTTGCTCTAATGTGTGTAATGTACAATGAGGTACAACGCAATACCATCCAGTGTATAATGTGCGCTGGTACCTGGTGAACTTCATCATGTTTCCTTCTCTCTGTTACTGAACCCTCTGCATGTGCAGATTTTACGTCGACTGTGCAGTTTTCGTTTGGAGGCCAAAACAGTTACGTCTTCCCTCTAAATGCAGACAACACCTGTGAGGAGGTGCTGTGATAAGTATAAGGATATTTACCTAGCAACACACTGGCACAGTGTTTAATTTTGTCGACTTGTGTTGCATTTTTTAGCCCACAGTTTCCACATATGATAATTAAATTGATCATAGTCATATGGACGTTAATGTTTTAATGAATCTGTGTTTGCTGCACTGATGATCCATGACAATGAATTGGTTTACAAAGTTCCAGTCAGAAGTGGTAAATATTAGGGGGGGAATGTGGAGAAAAGCTATTAGACAATGAAACCTTTAACTCTAATAGCTTTGTGTGGATTCTAATGTGCTGCTTTTTCTGTGCATGACAGAGGAACCCCTTACTTTGAGATGACTAGTCAATGTAATTTAGATCTGATCTTATCTGTATTAACACATTTTACTGCAGAGTGTATCCACTACACCATTTACCACCATTACCATCATCACATGCTGCATGTGAATTGACTGATAATAATTTCACATCCACTTACTGCCCTGTTACTGTCAGGAAAAAAACACAGTTTACTCTCTTCCACTTTGTGCAGAAAGTTTACTAGACGCTGTTCCAAGTGACGCTGCTGCTCCATTATTGCAGATATGAACCAGCACAACACAGTGTGGGTGGCAGGGGCCTTGAATTGTCTGACACAGCCTTTCCATCATGGGTCACTTAATTCTGCTGACATTTCCTTTTACGGGTTTACAATCCCAATACAAACCGATATGATTCACAAAAAGACCAAACGGTTTGATTATAACAATCTTAGCTCTATTAGGGTGCAAACTCAATTCCGAGTTAATCATTGTCTTTCTGTCAGCGTTTCCAAGCAGGAAGAGCAGAATTAACATCATTAACCAACCAGTCCTGCAAAATCTTTACACAGACACCTACTGGGATGACATGACAAATGAATGCACTTACATCTAAAACCTGCCGTGTGTAGTTCAGATGTAGATAAAGGTGGGTATTAGAAAAGCTTCAGAATAAAAACAACTTTAAAAGCAAATATAAAGTTTAAAAAAACATGCACTAAAGAGACACAGTTGTTTGTGCTCTGGTGCAAAGTGTAGGGAGGGCTAGGCTGCAAGTGCATAGATTGACGTGCAGTGTAGAGATAGACATTACCAAGCAGCAACGAGAAGATCAGGCCGGTGGCTGCGTATGGAGGGCCCAACCTCGGGGGGTCGACCCCAACACTCAGCACCTCCATGGCTGCCAGATCTGCTCCAAAACAAATAGTGCTGCAGGATCCGGCCCCAGACTCAGGACAGCCAGTGGACTGAAGGTAGCCTCTCTGGTACACTGGAATAAATCTGGAGGCTTCAGTCTGGGTGTCTGGACCCTAGAGAAGGCACATCCCAGTGTGGCACCTGCTGGTCCTTGTGAAGTGAGCCCCAGCTGCACTCTGGTCGAGGAGAGAGCAGACGATAAAGTTAATCAACTGAAAAATGAACATGATTTGACTATAAAAACAGACAAACAGTCCGGTGAAGTGATGCACGTGTGGATGGATGAGTGCATGTTTCCTGCATGCATGTCTGCACACGTACCTCTGGATGCAAACAGGGTGACATCAGACTGAAGCAGCATGATTTGATATGTAAGTACAGTTCAAGTTCTCTCATGCCTGCCTACCTGCTCTGCAGCCGGTCCCTCGCTCGCAGGCTGTGCAGCGTGGACGGGCGAGGAGGCAAATGCTCACTGCGCACAGTCAGGGTTCACTCAAGGAGAATCTGCCAGCCGGCACTTTCACTGCAGAGACAGCCACATTGCAGTGGCAGCCAGGAGGGGAGACAATTAGAGAGGAGGAGAGAGGGGAGACGGAGGGAGGGACAGAGGGACAGGGGGATGAAACGATGCTCTCGTTCCTCGACAGCAGAGTCGCGGTGCAGCTGCCTCTTCTTCTCCCTGCCTGTCCCTCTGGCTAATCCACAACTTTTCCCTGTCCTCTCCATTGGCTGCATGCCACCTCTCTCTCTCTCTCTCTCTCCCTCCCTTATCCCTCTGTACAACCCCCCCTCACCTGCCTCCATACCCCTCTCATTCTCTTCCTCTCCCTCATCACCCCAGCTCACTCCCACCTCTCCCTCTCCCTCTCCCTCCCACCTCCTGACTCTGGGCGTGTATGCAGACTCTGAGTGTTTGTGAAGATCAGAGAAAAGTTCTGCAGTGCAGGTTGAGGAGGAGGTTGCAGTGATGCAGCCCCAGGGCCGGACACTTCCAGTCATGAATACGCAGGGTTCCTTTTCACTCGCAACATCACAAGTAATCAAAAGCCAGCATCACAAAATCACAGAGGCGGGGGTGTGTGTGTGTGTGTGTGTGTGTGGGGGGGGGGGTTGTGCAGTCGTGACTCTCTTTTATTTCCTCCCTGCACTCGCCCTCTTGTCTCCTCTCCTCTCCTCATGTCCCCCCTTGCTCACGTGTGTGACATGTGTCCCATTCAATACCCAGAAGGTCAAACTCGCATGTACATCATAGGGGTGTACTGCTCTCAGGGTAATGCAGCTGTATTTGCATTATTATAATATATTATTTTAGATGATGCATGTAGGTGCAGTCATTTTATCACAATATGACAGCTCCCTTTTTTCTAAACACATCAGTCAACAGCAGCTGACGGATGCCTTGTGTCTGCACTATTCACCACAGGACATAATGGGGGAAGTGCTTAGCTCAGAGTTTTCAGATTTGATTAGTCAGTTTTAGAGCTGACTAGCCTTGCATTCATACACTTAAAAACCATACGCCTGTCGTTCTCTGTCCATTACTGTAAACAGAAACTGACTGCACAGTGATCGTGGAGTTTATCAGGGGGGAAATGTGGTTGGTAAGAGGTTAAGTACAGTTTGGGAGGATGCAACTGAGACCATGTGACAGAGTTTGCCATCTGAGCCGAGGAACAGTAACACATGCCGGCAGAGGACACAGGGACAAGAGCAAATCCACTCTGGACCTTCCAGCAGATTTGCCCTATGGAGACTCCTGTTTATTTATTTTGAAGCAAATGAACTTTACACTGGCAGATTAAACTTGTATGTGTTTACTTCACCTTTACTTTGCAAGAACTTAATACACAGGGATCTTTTATTCATAGAGCAGGTTATAATGTCCTCACTTATGGGGAGGGGCAATTGTTTTCCTTTAAAAGCTCATGCATAGCTTATAATACTCATACAATAACATGAAATTTAGGGGTCAACTTTGGGACTTCTTCATGTTATATATATATATATATATTAAGTAGAGCTTGTATGACTCAAAGGACTAATTAAAACCAAAGGAAACACAGCACCAGTATCTATATTAAAATCGGTGTGTTTTTAAGTAACCAAATTTATCACTGTGTTGATTAAACAAAACTCAGAGATAGATTTCAGTTTCAGATTGGGTTCGAAGTAATGACTGTATACGGGTAGGTGACGTGTGGTGGCGGAGGCTCGTTTCATGGGTGTGGAGCTCAATATGTGAAGAAATAGTGGCCGGGCTGCAGGCTCACTGCGCTCCTCTCCAGGCCCCTCCACTGGAGTATCAATGCAGCAGCTGTGGGAACTCTTCCAGAACTGCAATAAGAAAAAAAGAAAAAAACAGCATACCCTGCTGCGGAAAGACAGGATGCTGCTGTAGACCTGTGCAGGACAAGACAGCACCTTCATGGCAAACCACACACACGCACCACATTACTGTTTGGATATTCATGAGTATGTGTCCTATATAAGTGTTTCCATGTAGACGTATACCCGGAAGCACAGATGTGTCATCTGCTCTCACTGCAGCAAAATATCTGCTGCTCCAGAAAGACAAGGACACGCATCTCAACACTTATAGGGTAGAACACCAGTGCAACACTTTAAAATACGCTATTTCAAGTGAAAGTCCGGTGTGCTTTCACAGTAGATGTACAGATATACTGTATTATCCACAAAATGTGCCCCCAAAGCCTTATAAACTGATCTCCACCAATTCATACAGAGAACAAGCCTGTTTATAAGGGCATATTTTCATTGCAACTAAGTATTGAGAGTAACAGTCAGTGTGGAGAAGCATGTGGTTTGTCATGTTGGTGCGGACCAGACAGGTTCACACATGTAGCAGTTTAGCGCCTGTGGGATATGTAATAGAAACAGATTTCAACCAGAGATTGTCTTACAGACGTCTTTTTGTGATCATGTACATGGACGGAGAGGCCTCATCACAGCAGAAACAAAGTCAGGCAACACAGGGTTTCTCAAATCCAGGGACAATTTACCATCAGCAGTTAAACAGTTTCCGCTCTGCCCTTTTCTTTGTGAGTTTCTTTGTCTCTGGGGAAACTCTGCCTCTGCTCCTTATCTGGGAGTTGGAGGCCAAATCACACATACTTCTACTGAGGTAAACTTAACATCCTCTGACGCACAACCACAGCCTTGGCCTTTCTTAACAGTCAACATTACACTTCTCAGAGTGAGTGGTCACATGGTAAGATTGAGAATGATCCAACATAGTGGAAATCGTGAGTTATAACATGTGAGAAAACACAATGAAGTAATATGTCTAAAATACCACCAGGCGAAGATGTGTCCTATGTGTCTCTGGTAGTTTATATTGAACTATGATTCACTCAAAGCACTGGGAAGACTTTACAGTGAATAAGTTATTTAACCTGCAGTATTCCTGTGGTTACTCAGGAGTAAACTGAAATGAAACTTAAAAAAAATATCCCAGTAAGATTATTTCAAACTGATTCAGACACATTCCATAAGATGTTTAATCGAATATCAGACACGATAACTAGATTAGTCAGAAAATCGAATCAGTCAAAGGCTGCATGGTTAAGATTGCTCAGCTGCTTTAAGAGTAATGACATGTGACTGTATACAGCCATGTGTGACACATTCGGGAGTGGCTGCTGCTTGGTATTTCACACTCCCTCGCCTGATCCGTTCAGCTCATGAGCCGATCTGTTCCCACACCTCAACACGTTCATCAAAATGCACACAATGCTATTCCGAAATCTCAAAAGTAGTCATTTTATTATACAGTGTTTAAACAGAGACTCATTTGGTGACAAACATTATAGGATGTGATTTTTAAAAAAGTGTAAAGTTCTGCCTATTTTACATTATGTACAGGATCAAAATACTAAATCAGCGTTGCTGAGGCAGAACACAACTCATCAATCACACGTCTCACTCTGGATTTTCTGGAAGCTAAAACACCCATTCTCTCTTTTCCTTTCCAGAAACACATAAAACCATCGGTAAAGACATAAAACACAGTTTAAAGATATATCTTTAAAACAACTTTGGCTTTGTCTACTCTCAGCCGGTGCATTCGGGAAGTGAGTAGCAGAAAGGCCTGGTGTGGCAGTGGACCATATACACATTCAATGTGTGTGTGTCTGTGTGTGAGTGTTCAGAATGAACTAAATTAAACTGGCTGAATCTATAGTTCGTATTCTCATTGATCTGAGACAGCACATTTTTTTTCCAAGAGCAGCTCTATGGAAACAATCAACTTAGCACTAACAAGCACAGTTACTAACAGAGCATTTACAAAAGAATCATCCATCCATCCACATCGATACAACAGGCAAAGAAAAGAGGGGAGCTCCAGTGATTTTATACATTTTATGAGTAATACTATATATCTTAAAAGTTGTTTAAAGCCCCATGTTGCTGTGAGAGCCGTGTGAAATTCCAAAAAATAGTTTCAGGTGATGTCACTTGAGTCAGTGTTGGTTGGGTCGGAAGAGTATGAAACGTAGAATGAGGGTACCCTGCTGCTGAGCTTAGAAATTAGCATCTGCCAACCAAACTGTCAGTGATCTAATTGCATCGTGGGTAATGTAGGTTTTGACAAGGAAGAAGAAAGGGCAGAAAAAAGCTGCTGTATTGAATTTTTTCCATCTTTTAAAACCGTCCGTCAGTGCTACAGGAGTATAAGGCTAATACTCTTTTTGACAAAAAATAAATTACATGTGAACAATGAATTATCAATCGCAATTTAATCATCATCACCACCGCCGCCATCATCATCCTCATCCTCATCATCATCATCTTCTTCCTCATCGGCATCGCCGCCGCTGGGCTCAGACGCTTCATCATCTGAACTTTCAGCTTCTTTTTTCGCCACAACTTTCAGAGGAACTGCCTCTTCCGGAGCACTGACCCCACCCCGACGGAACAAATGCAATCCAATCACACACACACATGGGTTGGGCTATTGATGTACAAAGTGGTGAATAATTGGACCAATGCAAATTAACAAAAGACCCACTTTTGGTTTACCTCAGCAAACATGGATTGCTTGAAGATGATAATGAATACAATACCCCAAATCCTCAGCTCGTAGTAAACCCAGCCAGAGTACCACGGAGAATCGATGCACGGCTTCTCTCAGTGGACAGAGATGACCAAAACATTAGTTCCCCAACATTTCTCCACCAAAACCACTGTGGATTCACTGGATTTAACGTCTCAGGGTTAGTAGACATGTGTTCATAAGTAAAAGTGGCACACACTGTGAAGCAGGGGGAGGGTTATGCTCAGAAAAAGTTACACCTATAATACAATCCCTCAGGAGAAGGCAAAAGAGAAGATACACACTCAATTCACCACAGCAGTATCATGTCTTAAGTGCCGTTGTGCTCTTTAGGGATAAATGTTGTATAAAGGAGACCAACTTTCAATGATGATTCAGTTGAAGCACAGCACTACAAGATCAATTTAAAAAATATAATAAAGACACATTTAACTGGTCATTTCATTGCTATATGATAAAAAAATAAATGTAATTGATGCAGTGAGCACTGCTGCTGTGAATTGAGGTTAATGGACAAGTTTAAAGACCCCCTATTTGTTAGAAATCCATCCATATTTACATCTCCTAGTCTACAGTTTAAATACTGAACAGAACTTTTGGTAAAAGCATAAAAAAGTGTGGAATGATTTGGTGTGACAACAAATTGGATGTGTGGTGCATTACAGTTCTAATACTGAAGTGAGTAAACTAGGTTCACATTGGAGGAGCAAAGATGCTTTGCTTTCGTCAGCTTTCGTCAGCTCTTCCAGCAGAGTGGACCCAAACAGCTAATTAGACGCCACACCAGTCCCAAAGAAGAAGCGAGCGTCGCTCCTGCTCTTTGGTCCTCACCACACGGTCGTGTCTTTCCACTCTTGCTCCCCTGGGCGCAGCTCGATGTCGTTTTCCATGCTCCGTTTCCTGTGAAGCCTCACCGCCACAAAGATAGCGAAGAGGATCAGGATTACGCCAAAGGCGCTTCCGATGATGATCGCCAGGATGCTGATGTCAGTGAGAGTAACTAGAGGCAATGGAAGACAAATAAGTGTTAACATCTGGTGAAAAGCAGCAGAGAACACAATAGAGAGAAAAAAGATTGATAGAGCATCCAGGCCAGAATATTTCTACCAAGACCAGTAAATTAATTCAATCTAAATATATTCTGAAAACACTGTTACTGACTGAAAAGCCAAAATGAGATGAAAAAATACTTATATACTCTTGATCCCAGATGTCTTACTTTTGTCAACGACTCTGAAGCTGATCTCTGCATTTTTGCCGTGCACATCTGGAAGGTTGCGCACCTGGCAGACGAAGGTACCGTTAAAGGTCGGGGGCACCTCATGCAGGGTGATGGAGGCGTCCCCTCGCGTTATATCCCCCGACCACACTGCATGGCCTTTAAAGCGCCCAGTGTCTGGAGGGTACGCTTTCTCCTGGTAGTAAAACACCTGAAACACAAACAAAAAGCATATAATGCATAAAGATCATTTAGTGTATGAGTCCAAATTATTGCTTCTACTAAAATGCTGCTGCTCTGGCTATGTAAGCTGTTAGCAAGCTAACGTAGCGCAGCTTGACGAAGCTAGCATTTCTGTGCTACGTGCACATTTTCCGGTACGGAGAACATGGGGCTAAGTTTCCCTTCCTTACACATTTTGAAATGCTCAACACAACGCGAGAGTCGCTTGCTCTTCAAGGAGAATTTGTGACCATGAAGGCGTGGACAGTAGCTGATGCTCCTGACCTTTGATGATCACTTTGAACACTCCAGTCTTACCTTGTTTACAAACATGATCTAATTCTAAAATAATGTATGTACTGTAAGATTCATCATGAGCAGCTATAAGCCCTGCCACCCACTCTTCGCCTCTGGATTCACAGCTGTTAGGAGTCAGTCAAATGTATCAACTGACCATTGATTCAAGAATAAGAGCGATACAATGAAACGAGCAAATGACGACATTAAATTACAATAAATAAAAACAGTCAAAGTAGTTTTTTAATAAAAGCTCAGTTCCTACACACCGACTCATCTGTTCCCGAGTTCATGGGCCTGAAGTTCCACGACACTGTGACTGACTTGGCCGACATCGGGTAAGTGGAGGTGAAGGTGCACTTCAGTTTCACATCTGTTCCGTTGGTTGCCTCCAAGTCGCTTGGAGTGTAAATTTCTATTCCGCTGACATATTGCCACCCTGTGACAGAGACAACCAAGTAAAACAACAAGTAATAAGCATTAATATCTAATCTTATGCACAAAGGTTCAAGGGTCAAACAGCTCAGGTTAGTGTCTAATTTGTCACGCGTTTCGGCAATTAATCAGAAACATTCTTGACAGTTGAGAGCAAAGTAACAGAGAGATCTCTGCTGTTAGTATGTGTGAAGTTTTGGGTGCCGACAATCTGTGCGACAAGCCGCTGCCTGAGATGGTGGGACCTGATTATCCACTTACTGTCGTGAACTCAACGGCAAACAAGAACATAACTAATTCAAATAATTTCAGAGCTGCTATGCATACCACAGGTTGAAGAGTGCACGTATGTATGAGGAGCGTAGATAAGGTCATATCGATACAGCCTTAAGAGAACCCTTAACAAACACAGGGAGTATTAAATATTTCATCTGGATAAAGCAGATTTGGTTAATTATTATTTAAGTTGTATAAACCTTTTGACAAATATGAATCATGTTTCACTTGAAACCATGAAACCAACAGTAGGAGCAAACTGGCAACTGTTCATCTCCCTCGAGGGTTGTGGCAAAGTTCAGCAGTTGAGCTCCATCTGGATCTCACTGTCAGCCACAGGGACGAGCAGACCTGCAGACTGTTCCTGGGGATTAAAACATTCCTTCTAATGAACCACAGCGAAGAAGAAAAAGAAGAAGCCAAGAATGTCCAGTAATCCTGGACAGAGAGGCGTGAAATCAAATGTTCGCCTGTAGATGAAAAATCTAAGGGGATAAGAGAATTTAATAGGAGATGTTAAGAACAACAACTTGTAAAATGTAAAATTCAATGAAAAAAGGACTAATAACGCTTGAATAAAAGCAAACCTTTGACTTTAAATAGAGGATCAAAAACTACTTGAAATATATATATCTCATATGAAGAGTCTAAAAGCAAAACAAGCGCTCTTTTAGATGCTGAAGTGGATACGCTTTTTCCCCATTTCAAATTGAATCTCTTTAAATATATTTGCTATTTGACATATTTCTTTGTGTAATTCCTGGAAACTTGTTTAGCTCCAAAATTCTCAGTTCCTCCCACTACAAACAGCAATCTCACAATCTCACAGGAGGTTGATGCCAACCAGGAAGAAGGAAAAACATGTTTGAATGTGTGGGTGTTTCTTCAAAACTGTTCAAAGAGGAGCTACTAATGTGAAAGAATTACATTTATTTCAGCCAAGCGTGGACCTGGACCTCAACACTGGGGCTGGCCATATAAACGCTAAAGTCCAAGACTGACTGATGAGCCGATTTTAAACTTTAACTCCCGGAAATTAATTGTGTGTGAAGAGTAGATATTTTACATTGAGAAAGTTTCCTTTCACATATGACGGAAGCAGGAGATTGTCTAGGTCCAACACATTCAAAATAAAGGGCAAGAGTTGGTGTTTGGGTAAATCATGCAGGAGGCAGGAGGCAGGACATGATGTATGAATCCTACTGCGTAAAAATAATGTTTTGATTTTGTACAGCACATCGACACATGCTCCTATCACCAAAAGCTCTAGAATCTCGCTGTCTTTCCAAGTTTACATCTATTTCTGCGTCTTCTACATGTAGAACACTTTGTTTTCATCCTGAGATTTGTGTCCATTCTGAGTTTTAAACCTCACCTACACACCAACTCACTCGCTGTGAATTTCAGTCCTCTATTCTCACATGAACTCACTTAGACCTTTTGGGAGCAAAGTTGTGGAATATACCCGGAACAATTGACTCAGACATTTACGTTCTCACATACAGCCACTCAAGAAAATGTTCAGTTCAATTCTATAGAGTGACGAAGTTACACCAGTTGTCAGCCTGTCGAGGGCTGGAGTTTCACCATTAACACATTTCTGTCAAACTAAATTGTGATTTTCTGTTTTTGTCACAGGCAGTGTTTAAATGCAGGTAGCTACTTCTGTAAAAGACGGTCACCTACTGACCTGAGTGTGAAGTCGGCCCTCTGCAGGCACACTATGTGTTACTCAACTTGACTGCATGGCAGCTGACACAGAAATGAAGGATATTCTCACTTTCTCTCTCCGAGATCATTTTGTATGTGAACATACTGACTAGTGGGAGGTTTCAGGTATTTAAACGTGGTGGATTGTTACAGATAATGAGAGTTGTTATGTTAAACAAGCAGGTCATTGACCAGTAGCGACCACCAACTACTGGGTCGTTGGGGTCCCTTGAGACGAGCTGTGAATAGATGTTGAAAGTCGCAGACCCACCCTGCTACTGTGTGAATACATGTTAAATACCTGAAAGCACACAGTACTCAGCTTTGTTAGCTGTTTTAAAATACTATGGGAGGGACAGGCAGAGGCATGGAGAGAAGTAAACAAACAATGGAATGAAACCTGGTGACATTATGCTGAGTGCTAATAAGATGCCATGATGTCCTGCATATAGTAGTGTCATTCAATGACTTTTTAGCAGACTTTACCCAATTTAAATGAAAAATGATTGTTTGCAGCACATAGTGGTTACGTAAACTATTCATTTTACCCTATTGCAAGTAGCAGCATTTGACTCTCGCACAATGCATTTTACAGTTAATACAAACTTGAATGAGGAACACTTTCACTTTCTTATTAAAACTGAATTAATGAGAAGCTTCCCCGCCGTTCCCAAGTCTCTGCATGTAAATACACACCAAATATGTGCTACTTATAAGACAAGTTATAGTGTAGTTTAGCATAATATCTCCTTTACAGGAAAAGTCCTGCTCCACATTATCTTTCTGTTGTGATGCCATGAAACTGTTCATCTTATACCTCGACATTTACAGGAAAACTGGTCTCAAGCTCTACAGCTCACTGGCTTCAACCTGAAGTTTAAAGGTAAATTATCTGTGCCATGTACTCGTCTGTAAATTATTTTCTTAGTTTCATTTCTGAACATTCAACCAAAATTGGGACAGTCCCTGGAGGCTAGGTGTTTCCTGACCTGCTTGTCCAAACAGCTCCTCCATGTTTGCAGGGTATTTGAGAAAAACAAATCTCGATGACAGCAGAGAGATGGCATTGTGCATATTTAAAAGCCGACATACTGTACGTTGTCGCTCATTCAACATCCAGCGGGGCATGTGTTGGCGATGTTTCGAGTAACTGACAAAAGATGTGGAAATTTCACAACACTTTTGAGTTTCAAGCTTTTATACAGTAACTCCAATTGTACTTACTTGATTCTTATTGTTCTGGGTTTGTACCCTCATGGTTGAATGCACTTATTTTAAGTCGCTTTGGATAATAGTGTCAGTTAAATGAAATGTAATGTAATGATAGATTTAATTGAGATATTACAAAAGAATAAATGTAACATATAAGTTCATGGGAGCTGGAGTCTTGTTGCTCATAGCTGGGACTATGCTTAACCTGCTATTGGATTCATCTATATTCAAGTCAAATTTTGGAGAAAAAAATCCAGATAACATTGTGACACAAGGTATATAGAATATAAATAACATAATAAAAATAAAACGATTATAATACTATTATACTACAGTGTACTTTTGCTGGGACATTCATGTACGGTTGATATTATTAAATAATGGTTAAATTATAAATATATAAATTAGTATAGAGTAAATTAAAACATTGTATATTCTCCTCTGTAAAGTGCTTCTACTCTTCACTGTGAGGGAAGGTTGCATGTGAAGCGATCAAGGCAAATAAACTAGGTCCTAGCAGACTTAACGCTGCTTGTCCTGCAGTGAGAAGTGGCTAATTACCCACCGATACCAAAAAACAAGGCTTATTTACAACAGTGCTGACATGAGTAACTTTGCTTTGCTTTAGAGACAACGTAGTTATCGATCAGACTATATCCAGGAAGTAGCTGGGACTCACCTGGCAGCAGGAGTCCTCCAACGAGAAGCAGAGGCCATAACCGACACATAGGATAATAATTCAACATTTATTCGGAGCTGGTTAGATCCTGTGTGAGAGTCGCGTCATGTAGGTTAACACGCTGCAGACATGGACGAAACAAATATCAATGCAGAAGGTCGGGGGTGAAAGAATCAAACGTCTCTCCTGGGTCAGTCCTCTTCGATGGTGAATGAGTGAGTCACACTCCGCCTGCACACACCTGATGGGCGGTGTTAAGCCGATCCTCTCCCTCCTTGCATAACCTGAATGATCACACACTCAACACCTGCCCTATTCCCCTCAAAGCTCGTTCGTGCTTTACTCCCGTCAAGCCCAGAGGAAGTTTAGATCCACTCACTGATCGCTCAGGAGTTACTTATTAACCCAGAGTCCAGTTAAATTGTAAATGTTGTACTAAAGTCAACTTTCTCTGGACTGGTTCCACCTGGTGGCCACAGCATCACATCACAAACACCAGCCACTGCGCAGTCAACAGATCTTGGTGGAATCCTGAGGGATGAATGGGGAATAATGTGTGTTTTATTGTGTGATAACGTTAAAGGTTCAGTGTGTAGAATTTAGGGACATCTAGTGGTGAAGTTACATGTTGCAACATCCTTCACCTCACCGCACCGTACAAAACATGAGAGAACATTCTGCAAAAACTATTATTATTGTTATCAGTAGTCCAATCCATGAATATGGAAATCTCTTCATCTGTACTTAACTTTGATTTATTTATTTTGAGATCCCATCTGATCCATGGTCTTAAACATGTTGTTCCCTTAATGTCACTTGATTGGATGTAAAATGCATTGAGAGATTGATAAGAGTTTTTCCCCACAGACTGGGGCAACATGGTGGTGAAAACATGTTTTGCAGCTCCTGATGGGCAGAGCAGTGTTAATCCTATAACAGTGTCCCTTCATAACCTCTCATTGTACAGTACTTTCAGGGCCCGTCTGCTCATGCACAGTCGGTAAACAACTGATACAGATTTCTGGTGGATTAAAAAATGATCTTTTGCATTTGCACAACACAAATGTTGGTAAGGCATTTGGGTATCTGCACCCCAGCTTTAATGAAAACAATGCTTACGTATATAACATACAAATATAAAGATAAGAGAGAGATGTAACATCCTATTTTATCCAGGTTGTTTACATTTGTATTTCAGAGTTTCAAATTGGACTCAAACCTGGAGGAAGTTGCTGCTTAAAGAAAATGTGGAAAAGAGCCTTTAAGACAGCGCTGTGATTTGTAAGACTACGAGGCACAACACCAAACAGCGTAAGTGATTGACAATCATGTGAAATATCTAACAAAACATGAACCTGACATGTCTAAACTTGCCCATTCAGATCTGCACGACAGAGGCAACCTCCCCCAAGCCCCATACTGATACAAATCTAGCTAGATTATAAATCATATATAACTATAGATATGTTTGTGTTAACTAATTCCACTTAATTTGTTATTTTTAAATGAATTAAAAAAAACTATTATCATCAGCAACAAAAAAAGACCACACCACAATGCTATTAACAAATATTACAATATTACATCACATATTTCTAGATAGTTCTTGTTTGTCCTGCAGCACTGGAAGGCTGACCGAACGTGACCATGATGCTTTGCGGTCTGCCGCAGGGAGATGAGCCACCAGTGGAAGTGAAAGGTCTGTTCACGGCAGACACACAACAGCGATGCTAGCGGTGCTGCTAAAGATATATAATATATGACAGTGTTAATTCTCACACGAGGAACACGAGCGATGTTGTTTTATGAATCAAAAGTCACGCGTGTCAGGCTGTTTTTAGATTTTAATTGCACATTCAAAACCAGCGAGCTACCCATGATTCATTGCGGCAGCATCCCTGTGTACTTCTCTGGATCTAAAACATAAATTACAGAAGCTAGCAGTGTTCAGTTGTATGCTACACAGCTAGCTACTTTAGCTCGGGCTACTTAAACTGCAGTGTTGTGTGGTTTGTGTATGTAACTCCGGCTCGCTGCCGTGTTACTGACAGTACTATCTGCTGAGGGGTCTCTCCTCCTCTCACGCTCTCTGCTCCGTGTCTTCTTGACACACCTTTTGTTGTCTCGTCGAGCTGGAGTCAGCTAACGGCTGCTAGCGAGCATCCCCCGCCGACCGCCCCACAGTGGAGAACACAAGTCGCGGGTAAAGAGTTGCCCTGAAGCCTGTGGGAGCCGACGCGTGACGGCCAACTACACACAAGGTAGCTTGTCTGGCAAATGAGTGATAGTGATAATAAAGTACAGGAATGGAAGTGACCGCGTTAATGTCGGCGGCTGTGTTCAACGTTAGGTGTGGAAGATGCAGTCATAACAGTCTGTTAGCGGGCTGGTTCGCTCGCGGGCTAACACGTTAACAGTGCGATAGAGGAGTTAATGCTCTACTATGGTCTCTAAACACCCGCCGTGAAAGCGAAAGTCGCCGCCATCCGCACCAGCAGCGTCTGTCTGCTGCTGTGATGCTAAGCGGCTACATGACAGCAGCTCCTGTTAGCTGCTGCTACTGCTGTTGATACGCCTCACACTGCACCAGCCCGAGACATCATAAACCCGCCGGGTAGTTGTGTAGTTGTTGTGTCTCTCTGAATCCTGTGTGAATCCTGGGTGTTGTCCTGCAGGATGAGTGCCGATGAACGGAACCCAGCTGCAGTGGCTCAGCCGGTAGACGATGCTCAAGGAGACGGACGGTGGATGTCCCAGGTTTGTGTTTTAGAGGAGGAAACCGTAGCTCGTTGTCTTCATGTGTGACAAAGTAAAACAACTGTTTTCTTCTTATTCATTCAGGCGATAGGCTGCATTACTGAGTCTCACTCTTTGGCTTATCCTTCTTTCTTCATAGCATCAGTCTGAACAGGCAGGTTTGGGTTGTTGTGATGATATATACATACAAGCTTACAAATCCCGCTTTGAAATAAGCAGGATAACACCCCAGTGTGAGGTTTGACACACGACAGGCCAAGCAAATTAAACTAAGTCAATATATTGATAATTGTCACGATGAATGTAACATTATTATTTCTGTTAAGTTTAAAGACTGATTGTGGCTCTTTATTTCAGGGAACGACAATCCCCTGACAAATTGCTCTATTATGTGTTATACATCCTCACTGTCTTTGCAGGATGCATATGCGCTACATTGCTATAGGATTTTTATTATACTGCTATTGATGAATATTATATTTTGATAATTAGCTATATTGTTTCATTACCAAGCCCTACCTTACTATTTTACCCATACTCTCATCCAATAATAATAATATTCAAGTTGAGTTGTCTTAATAATTAAGTTTTCCACATTAACCATTTTCTTCAGTTTACTCTCCCTATTAATTTGGCCCTTTAAACGACACATTGAATCTTGCATTTATCTTCATAATTGTGCAGTGATCCTGTGCATTGGCTTGTTTTGAGGAGACTTTCAGATGCAATCTAGATCTGCATCAATACTCTTTAGGTGATGTTCTCTATAATATCAATGACGAATATATGTGGGGTGGAGATGATGTGAGTGGTCGACATCATATTAGTTTCCTGAGGCTTGTGTTTCTTTCAGACAGCCACACTTTCGAGCTTGTTTAGTAGGTCTATGTAAGGTTAATCCTCCAAAGCTGATAGAACTGAGACAGACCGCCTCGCTCCAAGCTCTTTTTTAGTTAGGGCACCAGACATGACTGTGCTGAGCCTACAGGATTTTGTCTTGACTTGGAAAGCTTGCCAGTATTAACCTCCTGCCAGGATTTTGTAGATAACTTGAAAAGACTGAAAGTCTTGGATTGGATAGTCTTCTGCAAATGTTATTTATTTATGTTTTTATGTATCTTTTCCACCCGTCACAATTGTGCACTACATCTTAAGGTCTAGTGATTAACTTGTAACTTAACTTTCAATTTTTTTTTTTACAGCACACAAGATTTGTGCTGGAGTGTAAAGATGGTGAGCCAGAAGTGCTTTTTGTGGGAGATTCTATGATTCAGCTAATGCAGCAGTTTGAGGTGAGATATGATATTCTCCACCTGGACATATGACGACTCGCGTTTAAGTAGCATTTTTTTTTTTATCTGAGTATTTTCACGCACTACTCTTGATATGACATAATCGTACAGGTTTCTTTTGCTTCACTTTGAGTCTCTTATTTATACATATAGCTTTGTAATGCATCTTGTTCTTGATCAGCATCTGTTGTTGTCAGCGTCAGTGACATTTTTGGTGTTAGTCACCAAAGTAAGAAATGCAGAATTGCTCCTGTGAAATACAGACTCATGCTTTCCTATCCACAGATGTGGAGAGAGTTGTTCTCTCCTCTTCATGCGCTCAACTTCGGCATTGGAGGAGACACCACCTGCAACGTGCTGTGGAGGCTACAGAACGGAGAGCTGGAGAACATCCAACCCAAGGTAAGACAATCCTAGGAGCCATATGCCTAAGTGTGCTTTTTGTAAAAACTGTAGTAGCAGCAGTTTGTTGTATCACCCTAGCTGTGCTTACTGGCTGTACTGGCAATATAGACTCGTACTTCCCGAAAACGCATTATCTCAAAACGTTGAGCAGGATCTTGGCTCCAGAGAGGAGTGTGTGCAGTGAGAATAAGCAACACGTCTGTCTGTGGTCTTGTCCAGGTGGTGGTGTTGTGGGTAGGAACCAACAATTACCAGCACACAGCAGAGCAAGTTGCAGGAGGGATACTTGCTATTGCGCAACTGCTCACATCCTGCCTCCCAAAGGCAAAGATAGTTGTCCTGGTAAGTTCAGTTTTACATCTTGTCTTTTGTTGTACCTAGTTGGTTCTAAATAAACATGTTGACAGGATTTCTCTCTGAAGTTGTCTCACTGAGTGACCTTTGAGTAACTTTTTCACTTTTAGCAGCTAACGAAATAATGAAGTTTTACATAAACATTGCATCATAGAAAAAAATGTACGCACTGTCAACATATTGAACCTCGCAAATTAGTCAAACATATTTTTGCTGTCCTCAGGGTCTGCTGCCCCGGGGGGAGCGGCCCAACCCACTGAGGGTAAAGAATGCTGCTGTTAACGAGTTCTTGCGGTCTTGGCTGCCACGTCTGGGCCGGGCTCAGTTTCTGGACGTGGGCAGGGATTTTGTTCACTCTGATGGAACCATCGTCCCACAGGACATGTTTGACTTCCTCCACCTGACGCCGTTAGGTTACCGCAAAGTGGCCAAGCCCCTCAGTTACCTTCTGCATCAGATGCTGGATGAGACACCAGAGGAGAGGCGGGCATCGCTGGTTTGAGGGCTGTCGTCGACATCAACATTTATCCAGAGGCACAGCTCCACCCACTGCTGTGGGAGAATTGGGGGAGGGGGGGGGGGGTGCCCCTGGTATCTTGAGGAGGAAGGGCCCACTCACAGTGGAAGTAGTACCCCGATGTGAGTGGGCCCAGGAGGGGTGTGGGATGACCTCCATGAGCGAAGGGTTGTTATGGGGAGGTGATAAGGAGGGAGAGACAGACCTCACTACAGACATAGACACTGTGACCGCAGTAGTAAGCTCTAATGCAAAATTATTCACCAAGGTCAGGCTACTCTGAACCATAGACAGACATACAGAGATCATATCAGACTTTATCTTGGCCTGTGGTAAAAAATGAGCTCTTATCTCTGTTCCCTTTTTCCACAGAGAAATGAAACTAAACAGAGGAACACAATCCAATTTCTTCCCTTATGTTTTGTTCGGTGTATGCAAAACTGTAAGTTAGCAGTCTTGGTATTATAATACGAGAAATCCAGCACACATCAAACAGTAGAAATAACATAAGAACATAACCCAACATTGTTTAATGTTATGAGTCTGGCCTGTTTACTAAAACGCAGAGGTTCCCAACCTGGTGGTCAGGCTGTCCTTAGAGATGTCAAGAAAATTCTTGAGGTGTCAATTCTTTTTTTTTATATATATATATTTGTCCTTTGTTTTTACCTTTTTAAATCATGATAACGTGGATATGTTCACCTCGTCAGGCTTTAAAAAATCCAATGAAATTGGAGATGTTCAAATTACTGTTAGGGGGTCCACAAGTGAGTGGTTGGTAACCGAAACAGTACACAAAACAGTTTAAACAAATTTACCAATTCTTTAAAATGGTCACTTTTGAATTGATGTGTAACTATTTTATTTTCTCCGCAAATTGTTAATCAATGTAAAATAGATTATATTTGGAGAGACCACACACACACACACACATACAGATCACTACTTCATCTCATGTGACTTAAAAACCACAGCAGAACTAAATGTTCACGTCAAACCTGATGTCGGTGTTCACTGCATGCATGTTTTAAGGTGAGCCTCAGCTTCGGTGTTGAAAGTGGGCCGATGCTTCAGTATGTTAAATGCAATGTGCTTTAATTATTTATGTACCTGAATTGAGTGAATGTCGGCCAAAATCGTGTATTCATACATATCCATCAGTGACGTTGCGCCATGTCTCTACGTGGGTCTTCCAAACAACACTAATCCTGTCACTTAAATGCAGAGCTTCTATTCATAGATTAACATTTTACTACTTTTGTCCCAAAAAATGGATGACATTATTGAGTAGAAAAAATATCCTAACTTTAGGCCGTGAAAATCTCATGCTCCAGTGTAACAGCATACTTGATTTAAATTTTAACAAAAGAGAAAGAAATTCTGAAACAAACAAGTGGTTGTCACGTCATCTTACATTACTTTTCATATCACAAGCGATACCTTATGAATACAGTTTGATGTGTGACATTCATCTGTTTCTCCCCTTAATATGTCCAAATGTTCATAGTCCAACCCTCCCACCCGCTCTCTCTCTTTCTCTCTCTCGCCCTCCTCTCTGCTTGGATATACAGTATTTTTTATCATAGAAACTCCTCTGCATTCTGTTAATCCCCCCCTCTTTATTTCTGCCACTGGTTGTAATCGTAGTGACTCCAGCCTCGCCACACTGCCACCTCACATCTCCACCTTGTGTAACTATTGAATTATTTTAAGGAGGAAAAGTGGGCTCTGAACAAAGTTATAGTGAATATCGTCACGCTAAAGAGAAATCACAGGTCATGTAAATAAAGTTTTTCGTCTGTGAGCTTCTTACCATAGCTGTTCCTCCGTGGCTTCGGTTCTGTTGCCCGCGTCAAATGCTACTTTTGTCTTAAGCTCTGCACATTCACGTTCTGTGTATAATATAAATGGTGTATGTGTGTGCCTTATGTGTTTATGGGGACAGTATGTGTGCTCTTGGATTGTGTAAGTTGGATGTGCGAGTGTTAAGAAGCGACCCCACCGCTCCGGTTGTACATAGGACGTGAGGCTTGAGAGAGTGATGTGTTGAGAGGGTTTAGATTGTGGGAGTCTGTGTTTTTTGGTGCAATACACACTCTTTGCACTGTTTTGACTCGCTGTCACATTATTGTGTTAAAGCATTCCAATAAAAAAACAAAACATAATCTAATCAAGTATTTGTTTATTTATTTATTTAGTGATTTAAGAATTATTTGGTTGACATGTTTTACTGTTGCTCACCAGCAGAGGGAGCCATTTGACCAGATAATTGAAACTATGGCCACCAACAAGACTCGCTAGCTGCTGCTTCTGTTTTATTCAGTTTGTCACTGCCTAATTAATTCATTAACATCAAGTTGGTACTTTTTATGTAATAACTCACCTGCAGCGCTCTGAGGAAATCTCCTTTTTAAATGTCCTCATTAAACATTTAGTTAGGCGTGCTGAAGTGCGATCACTGGCGAGTTGTAAAATACTTGCTGAATAAACCATTTGCTCACTCTTAATGTTGCTCTATTTATGGAGGCCTGTTCTACGGACAGTCTATTGAGAGATAAGTTCTATAAACACAAGACTAAATGACGTTGAGTAATTATCTGTGGATTCACATTATGAGTTCATGTTTCCAACACAGAATTCAATAGAGAATCAAAGCAGTTACATTTCAGTTTTTTCCCCCATGTTTGTGAATTCTTTCCTGGAAGATAAGCCCTCAGTTATCAATGGGTTTCTTTTCATATGTACCCGTTACATCAGAGTTTGGGATATGCTGCCATGTCTGATAAACAAACGGTGGTGTGTGGTTGCAAATCAGAGTTTTACACCCATTTACCGTCTACTTCAGGCTACAGCTTTAATGCTGTATCGGATCACAGCAGGAACTCTGCCCGTGAACTACATATTCCAGCTCATTTACCACTTCAGTTTAATGATGCAAGCTCCTCAGAACACCAGTCCTATACTGATGGTGTGGTTCTCTGATTGGACCATGGACAAAGATGATTGTGTCCTCGAAATAAATTCCCAAAATCCAATCATTATTCTTTAATATGGGGAATTTGGTCAAATGCCCCTCATGGGGTTCAGCCTCTTAAATCACCATGTGATGTAACTGTATTATAGTGTGATGGCTCTCAGATTACATGTCATCGTGTGCCAGAGCCATGTGCTTGTGCTGTGACTCTTGTTGCCTTTGTTGTTTTTTTTTGGTCAAAAGTTGAAGTTAAATCTGTCGTCAGTTTTAGGGTTCACAATCAGATTAGGTTTCACAGGAAGGAGATGTGGACATGTGGTCATGATAAAAGCAGAAGTTCCAAAAAAAACTACAACCGTTTTGTATGGTTCATAGTGACTGGCTGCAGGGCAAAACTTGCATCATGTCGACAAGATACTGCAGGATTGATTTTACAGTAAGTGCAGGAACCTGCGTCATCCAGGTGGTTCTTTGGTATTTTCAGTCACATATATGATGATAAAGCAGCAGTAAAAAATGTTATCCAACACATGATTTCTTATGACTGACTTTGGGGTCGATGTCCAACCAAGAACGGCCACATGGCTTTGACTGAGGAACCCCCCTCCTCTGCAAAAACACTGCACCAATTGTCACATGATAAAGTTCATGACTGTCATGGTTGGTTAATCTCTGCCAAGGAGGTTATGTTCTAGTGTGTGTTAATTTAATTTGTAAGTAAGCAGGATTATGGCAAACCTATCATGGACATTCCCATCAAACTTGGTGGTAGGATGTGTAATGAGTAAAGAAAAGAAAGAGTGTGAAAGAGCTCTAGTCTTATTTAAAAAACATATTTTTATATCATTGTTCTCTCAGAGAATAATTTCAGGATATGGATGAAGACAAAACAGACTTGTTTATGGTAGTGTGTTTAATTTGTTGTAGATAAAAAGAAAATTCAAACTTATTTAATATAATTTCTTAAGGGAACTGTTGGGCGTTGGCAGGTATGCACTCCACTGAGTCATTTTACTAAGCAGAAAGATATATCTGTTTTAATATTCACTGATCTTCATGAAAAAAAAAATCCAGCATATTTTGGGGGACTGATATCCAAGAGTGAGTAGCAGCTTGGTTGAATTTAAGGGAAGTGTTGGGCCTTGGCATAGGTACTGTATGGGCTGGATCTATTTAAGGTTTATGAATTATAGTTTCTAAGTTGTTGGCAGGTTTCAACAGACCAGCTGAAAGATGTTTCAACAAAAGCAGCCTTTTCTAAAAGTGAACTTTGAGGATTCATGAATATTTAACAGCTTGTTCCGGGATCTCAACTCGTCTTCCTCGCTCTGCGTTTAGCCTTTTTCCGATTTCAATATTTGGCCACAGACTGTTTGTAAGGGAAACACCTGCTTCTCTCCATTCCCACCTGATACTTATTTCACCCTCTTGCTGTTCATCGCTGCCACATACAGTACGGCAGGTTATGTCACAAACAGGCGTCATGAGATTTGCTTCTGTGGTTCACAAACAACCTTATTCATGCCCATGACTCATCCAGGCACTCACACACATATTCAATCTTCATGCTCACCGCAGTCTTATACTCAGAGGATCTACACAGCAAGTTAGAGCTCTATTAAACCATTCAGGGCTTCAGGTGCTAAATACGTTATACCGACATAACATCTTATGAAACCGCACGTCTGCATCACTCAGTACAGAAGTATCCCGACGGGTTCTTTCTACTCCACGACCAGGTCATCGAATTTTCATTTATAGCCATTGATTTATGCCCTGCACTTCTCGTTAAGTGTCTTGGTTCTAAAGCTAATTCAGCAGGTCTCAGGTCAGGGTCACGCTGTCCAGCTCACTTCTCTTTCACCCAGGGCAATCAGGGCTTGACTGCAGTCTGTGATGTTTACTTGAAGTCGTTACACCGACATCCCCCCGCTGCATACAAACCAAAGCAGCCTAACATTTGCTCTACTGTTAATTAATGCCGTCGTGCCTTTCTCATAAAATAAGAAGCAGCATTTTTGTTTGGGTTACAAACAACTCTATAGGACAAGCTGCCCTTTGGACTCTTTAGATAGCTACAGACATACAATATTATCTTTTGTTGTGAGATTTATTGAAGGGCATTGTGGAAAAAGGAGATGTATATCTTCCTGTGTACAAACCCTAACACGTCTACAAAGCATGTTACATTTTGATTCTCTTCTTTCATATGATAAGGAATTTATTGTAAGGCATAAAAACATATATCATAAGAACTTAGGGGCTTCCCCAAAGTATAGATTTAACTTGAGAAATGTGACATTCAAACCTACAGGAATGTTTAAAAGGGTGCAATCGATCTCCTATTGGGGAAAAGGGTGTAAATCGGGGGAAAAACCACTGAAATAGTCGGTTTTATCTTTGTGGGAAACTGAAGCAACTCTATCTCTAAGAAAAGAACAATGTGTCTTTGTAACGTATACACAAGCCTTACATTTCCCCTTGGTTATAACTTGATTTTGTGGCCACAAGTGAAGAACGACTGTGGACAAGGGACTAAAATGTATCTTCAGAAAAAAAGATTCCATTGGCAGCTGTTTTGGGGCTTTTCATTTCACATGATCTTCATCAGCAGATGGACTTTGACCAGTTGTAATAGAAGGAAAAACAGACATTCAACTGTTTCAACTAGTTTAATTTAAAGCTTGCTCTGGTGTTTGAGTGGGGCAAAAAATCAACAACAAACAGACCTTTTGTTGAGATTGTTCTCTTCATTCAGTACGTTAGTGTGGTTTCGTTCATAAGTCTTCACGCCTGATGTCTGTATGAATGAAACTACATGAGACTCTGCGGGGACATCAGCCAGTCCGAGTCATGAAAGGACATAATCCCTCACAGGCTTCCCACCCGCTAACTGTGCTGGTCATGTACATTATGGCCATGTCAGAAAACCCACTCTGGGAGGTTGAAGTAATTCCTCTGAAGAAGGGTGTGACAGCTTTTTTCCAATGCGTCACTCAGGGTCATTGCATCAACTCAGTGACCGTAAAAAACGTAACATTGAGGTGTTCTCCAAGACTAAGTTTAAGAAATTTGGAAATGGCCTTTTGGCCTTGTTTGGCTTATTACTGCTCAACGTTAGATAAATGCACAGAGTTAGGCAGAACCTTCTCTCCCCGCACTTGCATGTGGTTCGTTTCTTCCATATTTGTTTGCAGTGTAGCCAATAGTTTACGCAAGTCAATCATTGTACATGAGTAAGAAATGTCTGATGAGAGACATTTTTAATTGGTAAGACACTACAGGCCCAGGAAATGGGACAAATAGCTGCTTGTCCCTCTTTCCTAAGAGGTCGTTATCACAACCTTCCTTAACGAACTTCCATGTTCGTGTTGTCAGAAACTCTCAACTCTGCACTGCCCCCTAGTGGATATATTGATTAACAACCATGCCAACATAAAACGCGCATGGAAGTATGTGCGATGGATATTTTTGTAAGTAAATGCCTTTACCTTGCTCATTAGTACAGAGGTAGCTGTCACAATCTCAATTGAGAAGGTTTCAGTGATACCTAGTGGTGAGGTTGCAGATTGCAACTGAATACCCCTGCTCTCGCACCCTTTTCCAAACATGTTGCAGAACATAAGGGGAACATAAAAAACACAAAACGCTGTTCCTAGAGGCAGTGTTCGTCTGCTCTGGACTACTGGACAAACATGGCCGACATGGAGGAGGACCTACTTGTAATGTAAAGAGCTTATTCCTAGATCATCGAAACACATGATTCTTAATTTCAGGTGATTACATACTCATGTTACAATTAGTCATGTAAACATATTATAGATAGAACGCCCTAATTTACACCGGGCAGTTACAGGAGGAGAAGGTGTGATATCAGATCCCCCATTCACATTTTCCCAGACAGTCTCAGGAGCTGGCCGCCCTCCAGTCAAAATACCACCTCTGTAACCTCAGGCTATCGTCGCCCCAGTTATGCCCCTGTATGGCAGCAAAGTTCATTCCACTACAGTGAGGCCACCGATGTGTTGGTGTTTCCACACTTTAATTTAAACCCTGATGGAATGAAAAAAAAAATGTCTCCTGTATCAGAAAGGCCAGCACCACCGTTCTGCAACAAATTATAGGCAGACATTTTAAAAAGACTGAGACATAACAACGTCAGATAAGGATGTTTGTTCAAGTTTGTTTGGGCATGTTTCAGACGGGACGAGTGAATTTTTTTGAAATCTCATTAATTTAAGCTGCGTTCCTCGGTGGTGTGATGGGCCAGAAGTGAAATGGATTTATGAGTTATGAAAACTCAGCTTCAAAGCGATGTGTTAAATTTGACCTCACATTTACATAGTTACCTCATTACTCCGAATAAGAGTAAAAATAGAAACACTTCTTTTTCACTGAGCCTCTGTTCTGGAGTATTTTTAAATACCTCGATCAAAGATAGGTGGATATTCAAAGAAGGGAGTTCTTTTCTCTTGGGTTTGTCAGCACAGATTCAGTAAGTACCTGCTGTAACCAGCATGTACATGGTGATATCACTCTCAGCTCCCAGTCAGCCATTCACTGATTCATCAATTGATCATTAATTCACTAAGTTACACTTCACAACATTAGCTGATAAGATTGTTAAATGAGGGAGTAGATTTTATCGTCTTGGATAGAGTTTGATTAAGTGATAAAATGTTAAAGGCCACACCCTGAAACAATGCAAAACAGTCATGAAGGATTTTACTCTATTTAGATTGTCACGTGCTAAAGTTCACTGAAAAGACTGATCAGTGCTACTGAATCTAACAGAGAGACGACAGACATACAGAGCGAAACTATTTATGTGTTACTTTCATATCATGACCCTCTAATGAGGATCTGATGAGTTTCCTCATCGCATCACAATTCATGCACATGAACACAGCCCCCTGCAGGGCAGCAGCAAGGCTGTGTTTCCCTCACCTGTCCTCCCTGTTGTCATGACGATAGTGTTTAAACGCCTCAACACTGTTTGTCATTGTTGTGAAATGAAAAGCATCAGAGCAGCACATAGGCCACTACATATGCACACTATATATGAAACCAAGCAAAACCATCTTCACTGTGTGAATTAATAATGTTGTAGTCAACTGTTATTGAGTGTAATAATCCTTGTTTGTGAATGGGTTATTAATTCAATGAATGTGTCACTAAAAGATATATTACTGCAATTTATTTTCTCCCAACCCCCTAAATGTCCTTGCACGGCCCTGGATGTTTGGTATGTAGAACCAGAAGGAATCTAGAGTCCCAGCAAGTCCTGACACATTCTGTTAATGGACCTGTGAAATAAATTCCAGTTTAAGTGTTGAGTAGGGTGAGGCTCTCGGATCTCACATGTGCAAAAGCCGAACCGGTTTGCTGAAATAAATATAACTGTTGAAATAATAAAGATCTTTTGAAAATTATAATGATGTAAACTATACGACTGAGACGACAGCCACTTCCCTGCAGATAATAATGTGCTGCATCCTCATGCAGGGAGATTAAATATTAAGGGCCTATAAAAAGCAGATGAGCTCACTTCAGCAGAGGCTTTATGAACTATTTAATATAATAAAGTGTAAAGTAAAAGTAAAGCAATTTTCTGATGTTTTTATTATTAAAAGAATAGATTAAAAACCTAAAAATACAGGATAAAAAGTGCATATTTACTGTGTTGTCTTCACTGTCCTTTAAATCGCTAGTCGTTGCTCATGGATTTACCGTTTTAACCCTCTGTGCCAATCCATTTTTACACACACTTTCCTGTGAATAAGAGGAAGAGGAAGTCTTTGTGTTTATCCTCCCTCTGCAGCGGTCACTCCTTGTTTGGAAACGCTCTCTGACCTCTTCAGTCCTGTTCTGTCTTGACCTGCTCTGCGTTTTGACCCCAGCCACCTTAATCTCCCACACAGTCTCACTCCATCGACTGTCTTTTCTTTTAAAATAATCTTTTTTTCTTCATCAAACCAAGCCTTCTTCTTTTATCGTCTCCATCTCTGGCCTTTTTTTCTGAGACGGTCATGCTGTACAGCTCAAGTAAAAACAAAGTATAAACAAAATCTTGGCAGGGGATAGAGATACGAATCCCCTTTTGTTTCTCTCCTTCCATCCGACCAGAGATAACATGGCCAGGAAAAATCCAGGCTTTATCCCCACCCATCAATACTCCCTCCATCATTTCTTTCTCCTCCCACCTTTTGGCACTTTGCACCTTTTTTGTTACCGACTGTTATCTCTGTGTGGAGCACAGCTCTGGTTTAAAACAAACACAGCTCAGCACTAGGCTATAGTTACCTGTAAAAACACTGACATGTTTATCGTGGGTTGCCATGTGTCAATTCCTCGTTTTTACTGTTTCCTCGATACCACGTTATCAATAAACCACACAGGAGGTGTCAACACAGCTCACTGTTCTGTGAGTTCATCTAATCAGCACACAAGAGGCGTCTTTTCAGTCAAATCAAACTTTATTCCAATATCGTCCAATTGATGTTAAAATCTAAAAAGAAGGTCCAATGTTTAATAGAAATGAACTGAGATCTAAATGCACAAAGCAGGTGAAACACACACTTTTTCACTTAACCGAGAATTTACTTTTAAAATGTATTCAGATTTTTCCAAAACAGGTGGAATTCTCTCTTGTTGTAACATATTAACTCCAGATTTTCTACTTAAATGTATTTCAAACCACAGCAATGAATACACTTCTTATCTGTTTCAGTTCATTCCAGTTCACAATGATTCAGCAGAGGTGTGAAATATGCTATGGAAAGTCTTCACTCTGAACCATGTGCTCAGTTTACTCTTTATCATTCATTTTATTTAAGTTTAGCATTATAGCTGTCTGGCCCTGCTCGTAGGAGAAGATAACATTTGCTGAACTCCCATTGGTGGTGCATTCAAGGACATCCTGACGTCCAGTTATTGATTTTTAAGCATAGCAACACTGGCGGATGATACAAAGCACAAAATAAGAACCCTGTGGAAATGTGGATTTTGTTGTTTAAGACATGAAAAACTTGGAAATCTAAGCTATGAGGTAGTCCCTGAATGCCCCAACAAAAAGCTTTGCTGCGTTATCCTGTTGCAGAAATGTAGCCGATAAAATACAGACAACTTGTTGTATTGCATTTCTTGAGTACTGAGATGAACTGAAAGCAGTGGATGTATGGAAGGTAGGAAATCTTAAAAATCGCATGGTTTGTAGAAAGTAAAAGCCTGTTTGATTCTACGGTAGTGACCTAAAGGATGCAAAACAACTGGAATGATGTTTTTAAAAGTAATATGTACAATTAAAAGCGTAGTCGTAAACGCCCTGTCGGAAGGTCTAATCACTCAATACTGTTGACGCTCTCTACAAGTGTGTGTCTCCTCAACGTGGAGTGTGCGTCGTGTGTGTGCACATGTTGTCGTTGGTCCCCAGTTTTTGGTCCAGTTTCGTCTTGAAAGCAGTCACGTCACATTTCTCCTAATGGCCAAGGTAAGAGTCCAAGTCGCTTCATCCCCGCTGACTGGCCTTTCAGAGGACAGAGGGAGGAGTGTATCGGGGGGGGGAGGGTTACAGCGGCGCGCGGGTTTAGGGGTTGTTGATAATCTGCCTGGGTCGTCCGTAGCCTGTCATGCCGGCCTGAGATGCTCCTTTATTTGTGCCCATTTGCAGGCCGATGACATTTTTGCCTTCACTCAGCTGCTCCTCTGAGAAGTCTCTCCTGTTCCCTGTGGACTTCCTGCACGCATAAAAACAAAGTCATTCCTCAGCACTGAAAAAGAAAGCTCCTTTTGTTTTAACAGGCTAGTTGCATTGGAGGGGGAAAAGCTCAAACTTACTTATGGAACCAACTGGGATCTCCTTTGTAATTCCCATCGTGCTTTGTGACTGCCAAACTACCCAGAGACATCAGGGTCCTCTGGACAGCCGCCAGGTCGGAGCCTGAACACATGCAACAATCTCAAATGAATGCACGAGGAGACAATGACACTTCAAGCACTCAGTGTGGCTTCATTTCCTTATTTATACAGCTGTAACTCTGCCAAAGACTCTGTTGTAATAACACAGATGAGTTCTGCTGGACAGCTTACTTTCAAAGAGGTCTACGGTCTGGAACATGTCGGTCTTAACGACTCCGTAGTTTTCCGCAGCTTTGAGGAACATGGAGATCTGCTCCATCTGCTTAAACGGCATAGTGGAGGGCTTGATGGACCTGATGGGCTTGTTGTCTCCGCACAGGCTGTTGATGAGCTCACACAGCAACTAGAGCGGACACAAGGAGGAGACTCTTTTGTAAATATTGTACACGAAGGCAAACTTACGATTCTATATATTTACGTTTATTGAATGCCAGCACTCACACGTCCATCCTTGAGCCACTTCTGGAAGCCAACCCTGCCTGGCTCGGGCTGCTTGACGCCTGAACCACACTGGGCGATGATCCACTCCACCAGCCGCTCCTCCAGCTCCTGGTCGTATTTTTTATCAATCTTACTCTGAACCTCGCGGCTCAGACCGTAAGAAGGGCCGTGGTTTGCCATGCTGATCCTGTTGAAAGGGAACGTTGTCTCTAGATTAGCAAAAAGCTCAGCAAACGTCACTCCTTAAAGTCCTTTTCATTGTGGATATTTGATAGATATAAAAACAGTCCAATTCATATCCCTGCCCAGCTCACACCCACAGACCTGGCTGACTTTCAAGTAGGAGTTAAGTCGATCTCTTCCTGATGCGTGCATACGCTGCATGAATGTGCTTCAAGCTGTTTTTTTATGACTTCCTACATAGTTCCAATCCTTCAGAATGAATGTTGCAAACTTTTGGGGCCCTCGCTTCATCCAGGGGCTTTTTTATTGTTCAAGCGATCGTGATTATTCAGTTTCTGGCCGACAGTGAGTCATCTCATCTCATCTCTCACCAGGAAGTGAGAAACTGTATTTCCCAGAATGTCAAACCACTAACTCAAGCTCGGCAGAGGTGCATGTGTGTGTGTCAACCTCTCTATAAAACAGGAGGGCACATTTAATCATGTTCTTTTTGTAATTGCAATGATGCGACGCGCACATCTTCTCACAGTCATTACCAGAGTGAAGGTTTCTACTTCCATTGCTCAGACCATGCTATTGTCATTATTCTATATTCTCTATACATGGAAGTTGTAAATGCTAAGTGTCTTGAGGAATTACGATCCGCCTATCTGACTTATTAATGCACTAAGAGCTTCCTGTTAGCTTCAGCAGAGCGGCCCTGCTTCCTGCATCCTGTTTGCTTGCTCAACTGTCACTTCCTTCCTCCCTCCCTGACAAAGGTAGTGCATGTCCAAACAGGAGTCTAAACAAACTGCCGCTCTCACAATGGATACAGCAAAAACAAAAAACTTCATTGAGCCTGTTCAATTGTGAGAGAGAGAATGAGTGGAAACTTGTTCGCCACCATGATGCAGTTGCTGCTTTGACAGATCGGAATGAGTTACACAGGCAGTTACACATTTCAGTGACATCTTTTTGGCCTTTATATAGATAGACAGTGAAGGAGTGAGAGGAAATAGGGCGTGACAAAGGGAGAATGACGTGCAGTAAATGGTCCGGCCAGCCGTGGGTCAAACTTGTGACCTGCTGCTGAAGGCATATGCATCAATGCTGTGTGTGCACCCAATCTCTTCAGCTATCGGCACACCCACCATTGCCATCTCTGAATGTCTTGCACAGTAGATAACATATGAAGATGCTTATGGCAGATGGAAAAGTCCCCCCCCCCCCCCTTCTTACTTTTCTTCATTTCCTGCCCAAGTATGTGTGCATCAATAAGAGTTCTTTTTTTTCTGGGCTATGGAAGAAAAAGCTAAACAAATCACGTAGAATGACATGCATCTGTTAAAAATGCCGGAAAACCAAAATTTAATATAAAGAATGAAGTACATTTGTGCCCTAAGGCCAGAATGGCACCACCCCTTGCAAACCAGAGGCTTGTCAGTGTTACACAATCTGTGTTGATAGTTTGACAAATCATCGCTGTGTCCAACAGCTCTGCCCTGGAGGCCTGGCGGCCATAGATCCCACTCTGTTCATTGTCTGAGGTTGTGCAGGAGAAGCCTCTTCCTGTCCATTAAGTTGTACCAGAGCCAGTTTGTGACAGCAAGCCAGTGATTGAATGTCACAAGATTAGCTCATGCCGCTGTTACTCCGCCAATTGCAGGACTGATTTTAATGTGGAGTTCATAGTAAAGACTGAACACACATGGAAAAGGGCAAGCTGTTCAAACAGAGTGCGTGTTCAAGTGTTTGAGTTAGTAAACTCTACGCTTAACAAATCATTTGGCAGCGGCCAGGGATTTACTCTGACGTCTTGTAATCTTAGAGCCACAGCTACAAGCCTCAACAATAAAAACCAGGATGTTGATAATGAATGAGTGTGCTGCTGAGGTTACTGACTTGATTTCAATAAGGATTTACGTGTAGCTTATACATACACTTATTTCATTCACTTTAAATCACCCGGGTGACCTATGTTATGTCAACTTATAACAACTGTAACCAGCTGATAACCAAATGTAACAAATTGGGCATAAACTTACACTTCCATGTCTTATAGTTCACAGGTGGATCCAGGGGCAGGGCCAGGGGGACACTGGCCCCAGCGGAAATCTGATTGGCCCCCTTAAGTCCCCCTCTCCTGTCAGTAGCCCTTTTATTATTTTTAAACAAACTAGTCATAAACAATACTAACAATAAAGATGTACATTTTGTTAAAGTCTAAGTTTTGTGAAAGTACACAATGTGCTTGGCAGAGGAAGAATCTTCAGAATATATTCAA
The DNA here is from genome assembly GCF_949316205.1 of Platichthys flesus. Taxonomy (NCBI): domain Eukaryota; kingdom Metazoa; phylum Chordata; class Actinopteri; order Pleuronectiformes; family Pleuronectidae; genus Platichthys; species Platichthys flesus. The sequence goes on along the minus strand of NC_084959.1, from coordinate 16,003,043 downwards.
TGATGTGTGACTTTGCTCAAAGATATAGAGTTAACAGTAAACAGGCAATGACTTAAATGTGCATTTTAATGAATCAGGAGTGATTCATGGATATTAGACATATAATCGTCCCCTCTGCGTAATTGTGGCCCCTGATTTAGAAAAGTGCTAGCTCTGCCCCTGTCCTAGTTAATCATTCATAACGTCATTGTTAGGTTTGTATTGATCACCACGGCTGCAGGACAAGTTACTGTTACAATCAGATAATGGTAAATAAGAAATACCATTTTCAACTTTCAGTAGTCCAGGAGTCTGACGTGAGCTTTTCCATTAATGCTCTGTTTCCCTTGATGCTGGCACATTTGAATACTTGGTTGCTTCATAGAGAAACTACTCCTCTCTGTTTACGCGCTCTAATCAGCTCCCATGTGCCATTAGAGGGTTAATGTGTCCCACCCAGATGCAACTCCAGCTGTTACTGTTTTATTTATCATTCTCTTCACTGGAACCGATTTCTTCTGAATCATAGTATCTTGACGTCTTCTGTAACAAGATGTTTCACAACTTTCTTGCTGTTGCAACATGGCTACATAAAGCTGCGTCACAAGGAGGTTTTTTTAATACATTTTTTACAATTATTCAGCGTCTGAACTACTGACTGCTTTAGTTCAACAGGTTTGTTCTGAAACATTCGTGATACAGAGGATAAAGCAGTTATCGAACAGAGATCGAAGATCATGTTTCCCTTTGTCCTGCACAATCCCAACTGCTGCTGCTGCTGAGCCACATTGTAAATTCAATACTCTCTAGTGAAGTCTGAAGATAAGAGGCACAGCGCATGAAGTCACAGTTTCTCACTTATCTCTTAGCACTCGCCTGCACATAAAGTGTTACTTTGCTCCATAAATGTGACGACACATGTGAAACACACATGTTTTCCTGCTGCATCTTGAGCTGTCTGGAGCTGATGTTCAGACCATGTATTAAAAGTAGTTAATGACATGTTATTAGACGGCACTGGCTCCACGTTGAGGGGTCCCTGATGTGCGATGTGTCAGGAGCTGAACCGGCGCACGTTCCCTGAAACTTCGAGGCCTCACATTTTGCCCCTGAGCTCCTCTGAAGAGAGCTGAGAGTAAGATAAGGAGGATTCCACAACGCAACACTTTACAGATTATAAAGTGGGTCATTCAGAGGGAATACAAACTGCATAGGAATAGTTAAACTTTAACTGAGCGTTCTGCCTCACTCTCTGTACGACCAAAAATGGGTGATACATTATACCTCATTGTTTCCTGTTTCCTGCTCAGCATGAACCACAAGCACCACAAAGCAACGAAGAAATCTATGTTACTGCCGGGGGTTCATGGGTGAGGCCATGAGGAGTATTACTTACTTTGTGTAGTAGCTTTCAGGTGAGTACAGGTGAATCTGAGCTTGTGTGGCAGTGCTCCTCTTCTTTCTAACGTGCACTGTACAGGAGGGCTGGCGTGAATGCAGCAAACACCCTTGTCTGAAATATATGACTTCACCACATTCAACAGAAAGAGGGAGCAAGAGAGAAAGAGAGAGAGAGGGGAGGGAGATACGCCCTCAGGTCCTCTAATTTCACTCTGTGACCCGCCCATTTGCTCTTTCCCTTTTTCCCGACTCAAATTGTAATTCCTTATTTAGGAGAAGGACGGGAAGGAAAAAGAGAGCATGTGACTGAGTGAGTTTGGTGTGGTCACTGAAAGGAATTCTCCAGATCTCTCCCTCTAAACCGCCACGGTACAAGAGGGGATTAGGAGGAGAGGAGGGAGGGATGATAAAGATCCTCCACAACAGTGAAGTGTGTGGGAGTTCGACTAGCTAAAGAGCAATACATGCAGGAGATTATTTATTGCCTTGATGCAAATGGATGATGTTTGAGGCCTCTGAAAAGAATCTGTCTGAAACTGAACTCGGGCAGCTGTGGAATGTCCACCCCTCCTCTCTGCCCGGCCTTCATGGCAAGACACAATAAAGAGGAAGGAGGAGAACAGGATGTGACACATCACATGTTATTTTTTCGCCAATGCCACACAACGGGAATGCGTGAGAGATGGAAGTGGCTCACGTCCTTGTGCGCAACGTCATTAGGGAAGACACAGCTGTACGTCCAGACGGTCTCCATGACAACCAGCAGGGACACTCCTTTCTAGGCATTCCAGTCAACCGTGTCGACGGGAGCAAGTCCATAGAGGACAGCTTTGAGACCAAACCTTGACATCAGGCGTGATAACACCATGAGGACCTGGGTAATGTATGAGGTCATCGGCGGAGCCCGTCAGTCATGACAGTGTAGGGTGGGGGGGGCACGCTGGGACAGGCTTGCGTCAGCCATGATTTGTGTCACTGCAACACCCAGTTATAAAATGTGTCATCAGGGTTACGTCTGAGTTAATGATCACAACCTGAGAGGATTCTTTGTGGACTGGAGTGTGCTCACAAATCCTGTTTCTAAATAATAACAATAATAATCATAATAACCATAATATTTTTATATTTTTGTTGATCAAACACATGTAACAATTGGTATTGTATCTATTTGTAGGATTTTTTTAATTGAGCTTTTTTAAAGCTTCCTTTTTTTTAGACTACACCCTTTTTATCAACCAATTTTAATCTGATAAATTACAATTATATGATTTAAAGTACCCTGTAGTATATATACTTGTAAAGATGAATAGCTTCATATTGCACAGCTGCAACAGTAAATTGCTGCTCACACATTAATGCACATGGTCATAAAGGCAGTCAGTCTGCTTAATTAATATTACATAATGAATATTTCTGCCGGTGATATTTACGTCAGATTTTGAATCCAAGACTTTTACTCGTAATTGATTTGTTATGGTCTCTGGTGTAGCCACTATTATTTAAGTAAATGCTCGGCACTGGCGACGACCTTGTCTTCTGAATTCACAGTGAACCGGTTGACATGGTGGGTGAGGACTCAGAGGGGGTGTGACTTGGAGGAGAGTTCCTGCTCCACCAGATGACGGACGGCTGTGTGTGTATGTGAGAATATGGGAAACATTATCCAGCAAACTTGTAAATGGTGAGATACACACAGATGAAAAATTCCACATGTAGGTGAGCTGTGAGCGAGGGGGGGGGGGATGGGCACTCAACATTTTATTTCCAGTCTGTGGTGCTTTATCACATGTCCAGAACTCGAGGCGTTTCATGCCATCTCTATCATTATTCATTCGTTCTTGTGTTTAATCTTTGCATCTCAGAAAACGCTGCGTTTGCAGGAAAGTGGGAAATTCAGTGTTGGCAGTGTTTTAATCCCCCTGTGAGTTTGTACAGGCTGTTTCTGCACCACAGCAACATCTGGTGGCTCAGGGGGAGCAGCCTCTCTCTGCTTTTTCCTCTCTGATGTACCATTAACTCCACAGACATGGTGCAAACAGCTAAAAGCAGCATTATATTCCACACTGAGCAAGAAGTGTGTAACATATTATTTAGTTTCACGGGGGTGGAGCCGCGTTGTCCTCGTCATGTGCACATATTTAACAGGTTTAATTTTATTTTCATGTAGATGGACTCGCTGCCGGGTGCTGATGACCCTGCTGGCAGGTGCTAATTGGAAAAAGAGCTGCTAGGTGGAAACAAAACTGTGGTGTCATCATCAGCATGTAGCATCTGACGCTGTTCTGCAGAAAAATAAGCTAAATAGATGGAGAAGAAGAAGTGAGCTCCAAGGGGGGATTTTTGCTGTTTTCATCCTCAGCATTAATAATTCAACACTAAACCTATTTTGGGTCAAAAAACAAACAATAAACAAACAAAAACTATCCTGATGTTCAACTAAAGGCAGAGTGTCAGACTCCGTCCCATGGTTTCTGACTCTGACAGTTATAAATAATTAAAGTAAAGTGGTCAGAAAATAAACAGATAAATTAATAGATTTTAGCTCTGTGGGGAGGGTCTGTCGGTGAATCACTTTGGTTCAGGCTGAAATAGCTCATCATTAAGATGTGCTTATCAGCAAATACTATCACGCTAACAAGCCAAGATGATGAACATGGATTAACATTATGCTCGACTGTATGTTAATATTTAGTTCCTGTATTCATGTGCCTGCAGATCGGCTGCCATTAAGATTAAGATGCATTTATTAGTCCCAAACACATGCACAGACATGCAGAGGCACCCTCATCCAGGTAGGGAAATTTAATCTCTACTTTTGACACATCTGAAGCAGGACACACAGAGCAGTGAGCGACCATGTACGGCAAAAATATTGTGCAATTTCTTCGTGGTTTTTTATTTTTCAACTCAATTTTATCCCCCTATTTTTTCATCATCGATATAAAATTGAAATGTACTCACAGATGTTTAATTTAACTTCACAAACATCTAATCATTGTCACTTCATTAAAATCACATGATGTAAAAAGTGTGTGTGTGTTTTCTTAATGTGCATGTTTTAATTTGTAGTTGAATCTCTGTGTGTATTTATCAACATAATAAAACTAATTAAGTTTTAATGTTTTTGGAAGCAATCCAAGGATGCTGCTTAATCGTTTACCCATTGATGTTATGTTGACTTCAGTCATTATGTTCAGCAGAGAACTGAGGTCCTCATTATGTTTCTGTGAAGGCTTCTGTGGCCAAATAAAGCTTAAAACTGAGGTTCGCAAAACTGGGTCCCTGCAGAGTGGTCCATTGAAAGTATATTATTATTATTATTGTTATTATTATTATTATTATAGTAAAGTGTCCTTTAACCTTAACATTTTTAACATTGAATCATATAAGACATCATTCTGTAGTTATTCAGGTTCTCTGAAAAATGTATTATATAAAAACGCTAAGTTATGCTAATCAGTTAATATGTTTGTCACCAACAGAAGTACGTTTTTCAGTTGGTAAGTCAAATTTTTCCTTTTCAGTGTACATCAAAGGAATAAAACTACCATACCGACAATGATAAAGACAAGACATTGCACGCTGTCTGGATCTCACAGCTACCTGCACAACGTTGAATTAATAAACACACTTTGATCCCCTCCTTACATGTCATGCACACATCCACAGATCAGCAGCCGTGAGCTGTGGGAGGTGTGATGATGAGATATGGGAATGAATAAAGAAGCCTGGATTAAAACCTGCGGGTGATCCGGCAGTTATCTGACCCTTTAGGACAAAATACCAGTGTGACACAGCAGGAAACATCTATTTACACTCCTCATTTATTCACAACAGATTTTACCCTTCCGCTCTTTGGATTAAATCTATACCTATCAATCTATACACGGGAACTGTAGTGAGTAGTAGTGTCCTCTTGAAGGCGCTGTGTTTCAGTGTGATGCCATGGCCTCTAAACACACCATTCACTTTGCTGACACTCTGCCTGCAAACTCTGACCCCTGAATGTCCATATAAATCCTCTGCTCTGCACCTTCCCCCCTCTAATAATGCTGTGAGGCAGCAGCCGGCTGTGCAGAGAAAAAGAGCTCTGCCCTGCAATGGATTTGCTGAAGGTGGAGATGTTGTGTGTTAGTGCCTCATAACAGCAATTTGCTATAATTACTTGGTTATAATCATGTTCAAATCACTTTATACAACCTATTCTTTAGAAACATGAGCATGCCTATGATTTATCTAAAAACATTCAGAACCTGCAGTGGGATCAGCTGCATTCAGCTTCAAGTCTTTGCACACCGCTGATGAATTCCAACTACATGCTATCTGGTGCAATTACAAAATAAGATTAGACTTCCACTTAATTTATGTGGCCTCTGTTTATTGATCTAGGAGGTAGAGGTACACAGAAGGGGGGTACATGGTGACCACGGTGCAGAAGTGATCCTCGCTGCACTCAGGTCATTATATTGTGAAAAGGAGCTGAGTACAGCTGACTCTCATACCATTAGGCACAATTAAATGTTGGGTATATAGAGCACTATGCGCGTCACCGATGCCCTCATCCATCTCTGGATCAGGTTTGCTCCGTCCTGTTTTCTGATGCAGCCCGGTACAGGCACACACAGAAGACAAGATGGACATTCAGTAGAGTGCATACATCCACAAGAGTCCTCTCATGAAACCACATTTAAATTAACCAAATCCATATTTTTGTTTGTAGAAATTACACACACCTACAGATCTCAGTAAAGTCCTAAATATGCCTGACCTTTTTCATCAAGTTCCACAAATTATTCTTTAATTTATATATAAAACTAAACATGTTGAAAAATGTCTCACAATAATAAAGATAATTCCCAGAAGTGCCCTCTGGTCTGGAGCAGCACCGAATTTAATGGGCTCTTCTCATACCACACCCTCCCCCATGTTTCGCGGCAATCTGTCTTGTAGATTTTACATAATTCTGTTAACTAGCAAACAGACAAAGAAACACCCTTATTTTATGTATTGTGATGTTATTGTTGGTTGAATTCTAACTCTGTCTCACAGAGGGGATGCAGGGAGAAGCTGTATGTTAATACATGACATGTTTCGCCACAGGATGATAATGGCAAGCCTCAGAAAAAGGAAACATCTGAGAAAGCTGCAGACCTTTCCACGTTCAGTATAGGAGCCTCTACAGAGTCTGTTGGAAACACAACATATCACACTGATATGATGAATTTACAGTGGAATCACTCACATGTAACCTATTAAACCCAAAACCGCCTCTATATTTACTGATTTAAGGTTCAGTGGTTAAGATTTAGGGGAAAGGGATCTATTTGCAGATATTGAATATCAAATAATCCTAGTGATGTTTTCTCAGCTAAACTGTATGAATTGTTGTTTTCTGTGATCTAGGATGGGCCCTTCTTATTTAAATACTTTATTTGGGGTCCTCTCTTCGGAGGCTGCCATGTTTTTGACAGTAGCCCAAACTGGACGAAATAAAAACCTTTATGTTTTTTCGACAACTGAAGGTCATGTTTGGAAGAGGAGGGTGAGGTGAGGGCTTTTCAGCTGCAACATGCACCTTCACCACTAGATGTCACTAAATTCTACACACTGAAGCTTTAAGACATTTTAGGGTAATAGTTTAATCATGTCCATCCAAGTCCGTATGGATTTTAACATATCAAATATTAACCATGCAGATTAGAAAAATAAGTACGTCCTCATATAACCAACAGCAGCTTACATCATCAGTCTTTTGTAAGTGATGAAGGATTTATTATCACGAGACGCTAAGAAGACAACACACGTGTGTCTTATGTCGCTTTACCACAGTATTTTTCCTCTTTTCTACATTATCCTTATCAAAGCTCATGAACACGTTGCAGGATATTGAGGGTATTTTTACCATCGTCTGAAGCTGACAAGGTCCAAAGGGTGAATTAATCCAGTAAAATGGCAGAGCAGCCTCATAGAAAGCTTGTGGTTGAGCAGCTTTAAATAATTTCACAAGACATGAGACAGACGTAAGGGTCTGGAAATCTAAATCAAACTGACTTTTGGTCTCAGCTGTCCATGTTGTGTGCTCCACACTTCCTCGAGTGTTAACTGGGGAAAGTTCTCCTATAAAAGAGATTAGAAAGCTGTCAAGCCGTTGCTGTCTCAGTTTTTGTCAGTGTTCTCTTTGGAGACAAAATCCTTTCTGGTGAGAGCAAAGGGATCAGGGTCACTGACAGTTTAGGAGAGAGAAGAGGGGGCAGCGGAAGACTGGGTAGTTTCAGCTTCTTTGATAGCCGCATGAAAAAACGAGCATTGAAAGAAAAGGACATATTGCACTCAATTCAAGTGAGAGGCAGGTGGAGGAGCCAGAGCAGGGCCCTGTTGAGCGGAGATAGAGAAGGTCAGATGGAGGCAGGAGGGCAGGATGAAATGTGGAGGTGGAGGATGTCGTGGAAAGAGAGAGGAATGAGTCAGGTGGTGGAGGAGAGGACCATATGGAGACAGGGAGAGAGGAAGGGCAGAGAGACTGTGCCAAGCAGGGAAATCACGAAAGGGGAGGTAGTCGCTCGGAGAGAGCAGAATGGAGACTGTCATAAATTGATGGTCCAAGACATTAAGAGGCTGCGAGTGGAGCAGGCTCCAGAGAGGAATAATCCGATGCCAATTTTATCTTTATGAATGAGTGGAGAGGCAGAGACGGGAATATCCACGGGACACAGGAGAGGAATAATGAAATGATTATTCTGATTGTGCTGCTTATCATTTGGATAATAATGAATCGGCTGTGAAGAGGAGGTCACACAGTACAGCTGCACATCTGATGAGGATACAAGAGTGAATGTCTGTGAATGGCGAATCAATAATCAGTCAGTTATTACTAATTACAGACACAATGGTCAAAGTCCGAACCAGTGCAGGACAGCAAACAGTGGTGGAGAGCTCACTGAGCTTTACAGAGACAGATTAACAATCACACAGGATCTGACTTGTGGCTACAACAACAATGCACACGTCTAATCCAGGTTTTCTGTCAAATCTAGACTGCAGTAAGATCTACAGAAATTAGGATATTTTTCCTTATTCAGAAATAAGGGGCCAAAAAAAACCATCATTTCTGTATCCATCATCTCCCTCTGCCAGTTGTCACCATGTAACCCTCCATACAACTGTGGTGAAGCCATGTTAAGAGTGTGGTTGTGTCCTTTTGGTGGGCGGCAAAAAAGGACCCCATCCAGAGATCATCATCTCCAGAGGCCGCAACCCTCAAACATACTTCCCATTTTTGCTAAATGTATATATATAGTGTAATATTATGTAGGCATTTGTATTTGTATGAATGGGAGTATATAAATATATGGAGCTTTTTTCCTATTTTAAAACATACAATTTGATACAATTTCATTGGCGTGAATGTTCATATTCAGTTGTTAAAGGTGAGCATGAATGTGGCAAACAAAGTTTTGAATCTCATTTCACCTCCAGCTGGTCTTGTTTTAGCTGATTCGTTTCTTTTAATCTATTTTTTTTTTTGCTTTGAATTTCCTTTTACATGATGTATTTATCCAGAGACATTTACATGTCTTGCTATTTCGTAAACTTTGCCATCTCTTGATTTTGTTTTCACAGTGTCTTGGAATGTTTTGTTTATGTTCTGCACTCAGCTATTTTGTAGAAATGGTCTCTACCCCAATGATGATCAATTCAAACTCAGACTCAGATCTGGACAGCCTGTGTCATGGGGCAGAGAGTCAGTCTCTAACGACACAACCCACACGGTCCTCATTTCACCTACTTTAGTGGTGAACTGAAAAGGGGGAGGTGGCTTTGGAAACTCTGGAAAGTGACTGCACTTCAGGCACTCCAGCATACAGAAAAGTGGAGGGATGTGGTAAAGTTCATTTGGAAAATTATTATATTAAAGCTCACAGTTAAATATTTCATACTTCACTCTAATTAAAATGATTTGGTGTGATCTGTTGGCTGTCACCAGCTTGCTCATCCATATTCCAGCACTCCCACTCACTTGTCTGTTTTAAAATAGTTTGCACAGCAGGTTTGTAGCCTTTGTGTTTTGGGTCCTCTCATTTTTTTTTTACCTTGTGTTCATCTGAACTCTTTCTTTCATGCGGCCCAGCATATTAGCATAATATGTGGAACTCTGATATTCTAATTCAAAATGAATAACACTGCAGTGCCCCAAACCATTGCTGTGATTACACAGTGATTTAAAACCATCCATTTGCATGATTAAATGCATGAGGAGCCAAGCAGGGTGAAATTACAAGTGGTAGATAAGAAAACTGCCATAGTATTTCACATCTGCATATCTCTACTTGTAGGTAGTCAATGCTGGCTGTTGCTCTGTTCAGCCCAAATGGGCCTCAGCACCATAATATCACAACATTTACTAAGATTATAGAAATGATATACTTTCAATATCTGAAGGGTGATGGTTAACTTGGTTAAGTTAGGGTTCTGAGCTTACTTATGTTGTTACCTGTGATTAATAAGTTAAATGTTATGTAACATTGTAAACATGTTCTACTCTTATCCACATTCTTACACCAAATTGTTGTCAGCCATTTGTTATAATTAAACATCTTCAGTGGGTAACTTGTGCACTTACCTCTTATTTAAGCCTTATTGGTGTTGTAGCCGCAGCGCTGCAGAGTCGAGCACAGCGCAACGTGTTTCTAACTTTCACCATGCATGAGTATACTGGAGCAACGTGCTGCTCTGCAACAGCAGGAGAGACGGTGCAGTGCTGGTTCTGCCCTTACTACAGTCTCAGAGGTGCTTAACATCATTACTGCCCTCCTGTCACCACAGCAACCGGCCGGGTGACATCCTCAGCAGTGCCTCTGTTCAGGCATTCACTCTCTCTCTCTCTCTCTCTCTCTCTCTCTCTCTCTCTCTGTCAGGTGCTGGTTGATGCAAATGTATATCACACACCGCACAGAGTCAATCACAGCTATCGGTACGTCACTAAGGCCTCCGTGTGGCCTTTAAGTGAATGAATAACATTCATTACTCATTCATCCTATCGGACAATCAACTTTATTAACCCTCCTCTCCATCATGCTCTTCCTCTGGTCCCACTGTGTTTTAAGTTTTCCAGTGGACGTGGCCACATGCTGCTGCACCGACTGAAGGTTTAATAACGCTAAAAGGTTTGTCACCACCCCCCCCCCCCACACACACACACACACACACACACACACACACACACAACGCTCTCTCTCCTCTCTCAGTAACCTCACTCATTACTGAAATTATCAGTTCCGCTCTAATAGCTTATAGTCAACACAAGGCATAAGAATAATACTCACAAACATCTTTCTGTAGAAAATGACATCATCTTCACACAAATACAGAAGTAATCAGGTGTGGATATGAAAAAAAGCAGTGAGTTCTTATGCAAACAACTGTTATGGTAGATTTGCTCTCCTCGTGAGTTTTATATCATGGAGGCGAACTGGTTAAGTATCTATAATTTATCAACAGAAACTCTGTATAGTGCACATACCTATCTCTGAGAGATGTATCATTTCTCAGCCTTGAATTAAACATGTTAAAGGGTGTTTTAAATCTGTGCGGCTGAAAGCACCTTGTCGCACTCTGTGCTGTACATACCTATGTATTCTATACAACAGGAAAAGCCAAAGTATAGCTCATGTTACAGTAACACCACCCTACACAGACAGAAGCAGGTGGTAGACAGAAAAAAGCACTTACATCATGACTCTATTAAACTGCATTTTCACTTCAGTGTTTCTTATATATTATACTTTATATTTCTTCTCTGTTACATTTTAAATATTAAACTTTTGACTCCACGCTGGACATTCTTTGCAGACAAAGATTTTATATATACAACATACAGAGCACCTCTTAAACATGATACATTTTAATAGCTTTAACCACCACTATGATATATAACACTCAAAGAGCAAACCTTTCTGCAATTTTTTTTTACTTGGATTCTCAAATTGTAAATTACGCTTAAAAAACGCTTTTATCATCTAGCATTTTGAATACTTTTAGTATGTTTTGTCATATTGTGATATAGTGGTGGTGTTGGTGTTGTGATGTTTTTAGAATATGTTCATTTTATACCATTATCCAACACTTACCTCACAATATCCTGAGAAAAGCAAAGCAGCAGCTGCAGTTGTTATTTTTTTCTTAAACACAGCACAGTCACAATCTCTGTTTGCATAATAATTTATTCACATATTTTTTTCACATACCATATATTATTATTATTATTATTATTGCTGCAGTTCAGGAGCCTTTCACTTATTCTCTTTCATTATTCCCACAATGGGAGTCTATGTTGATACCTCTTTATATTTTTCATCTTCATGCATGCTGAGTATTACATTTCACAGGAGCAGGATGCAAATAAATTAAACAGTCTCTTTTTAAATACATGTCATAATCTATCCATTCTATTAATGCTTGAGTAACATGCCTTTTTCAAAGTCCATAGGGGAAAACGCTTTTCTGAAAGTACACTCTCCATTAGAGGGTGAAGGCTTAACAAAAAGCATGTTAATAATACATATTGTTAAAGCTGGCAATCTATGGTTAATCTTCATTCCCACTCAAATCCCCGTTTCCCCATCCAAGTGAAGCCCCTCCATTCGGCACAGGGAAAAGGCTACGTGTACTTATTACATTTCATCTATGTACAGTAACTTTGAAAAAAAATGAAAATATGGCACCAAATCCGCATGTGAAAAAAAGCTTGAGATTACACATTAAAATATTTGTGATTACAACACTTGTTCTGCTTAATTGAAAAACAAATAAAATCTTAATTCAACTCCAGTAATCACCTTAATCAGTGATCGCACTTTACAAGCTAAAGTGGAAACACTGATGGCACACAGTTCTGAGAGTAAACAGTGTGCACCTTGCAGGCGAGGGGAGCACTGCAGTGCGTAACACCATATCGAAAGGAGTAAATCTAACTCATCTACAATGCACCATGTGTCTCACTCCGAGCAAAGCTCCCGGGCAACATCCGACTTCTGTAGTCAGAAGGGAGAGATATGAAGTAGAATAGTGACAACAAATACTCTCATGTGTCAAATACCAGTTTACATTGACAGTTTTACTACTGCGGTTTTTTTCTGTGTTTGACTTCTGTGTAAGTTTCTTAGTACTTGTTTTGAAAAGATTCTTGTTCGTCTGCCAAATGGCTCCACTCAAAGACTATGGACAATGAGAAATAACATTATCTTTCTCTCAGTAGCTCGGATTAGCTTAGCATTCATTTTTCAGTCTCAGAGTCAGAGATTGGCTTTTTTTCCCACATACATGCGTATGCATGCACACGCTTAAGCTCTTGCATATGCGCACATGACTAGAAACTGAGGGGATTATTTCTGACCTACAGCAAAGGCAAATAATGAAAAGAATGATAATTTGACCTCAGACATAGTTATTTTCATTTTAATTTGATATCATTAAGTATTACTTAATTGCTCAGTTGTATCTTTTGGGTTCTTTGAAGGCACCTAGTGTCCCTAGGCAGAGCAGAGCTCTCCAGCATGTCACATCAGGTGTAACCTTTGTTTCAGCAACACAGTTGCTTATTTTTTAGGAAGGTGATCCATCTTTCTTCAAGTGTCAAAGTCTCTACTTTTTAAATTGATGCTTCATCATGACCACACAGTCTGTCCGTCTGTGCTCCTGAATAATAATGCAGTGGTGAGTTTTGTGCCCTAATGAACTGGGGTCCTGAGCCATGGAAAAGCTCTTCTACAAAATGTAAGAGGTTCTCGAGCACCCTGGCTGAGAAGCCTCTGTCAGACGTAGGCTGACTCACTAGACTGGGTCCTGCCCAGGTTGGGGGTCTGGGACAGGTGTGAAACATCCTTCTTGCGCACTTCACAAATGGACTTTCTTCGAGCCTGCACCCCGCGCATGGCCGTCTTTATCTTCCGCCAGCCAAGGTGGTTGAGCTCAGCCAGGTTGAGCAGCACACAAACGCCACTCACAGCAAACATAAAGACCAGAAACACGGTCTTTTCTGTGGGACGAGACACGTAACACTCCACCTCCTTCACACATGGGTATCGGTCACACTCAAACATCCCTGGTACGTTGAAGCCGTACAGGAAGTACTGGCCGGCCAGAAAGCCAATCTCCAGCGCGTTGCGGAACACTACCTGGATGACGTAGAAACGCGAGATTCCTTCCTGCCGTCGCACTTTAGAGCTCTTGTGTGTTTGAGGGAGTCCTCGGGGTCCATTAGGGATCTCCTTGACCTCGCAGTCGTGATCCTCCTTACTGCTGTCAGGGTGCAGCAGGATGCCGTTGATGTTGCGAGAGTGAAGCTTGCGAGGGTGATGATCGTGATGGCGACCGTGGTGACCGTGACCATGGTGGTCCATATACGGATGCAGGAGAGAATAGCTTCGGTCACGTGCCTTGGCGGACTGATGAACAGAATATGTGATGAAGCACAGGCTCGGTGTGCACACCAGGATGATCTGAAAGACCCAGTAGCGGATGTGCGAGATGGGGAAGGCCTTGTCGTAGCAGGCCTGGTTGCAGCCGGGCTGCATGGTGTTGCAGATGAACATGATTTGCTCATCCTCGTACACCTTCTCCCCCACGATGCCAACGATCAGGATCCGGAAAATCACCACCACTGTCAGCAGGATCCTGCAGAGAGACAGAGAGAGAAGGAAAAGGGCAGCAAGGGGGGTGGTGAAAGGGAGAAAGACAGAGTCAGTTAATATCAAGCAAATGCACAGAGGTAAGGGGAAATAGCTGGATCAGATTCTGACAATGTTATGATTGCCATTGTTGTCTTGGTCCAGTATAATTAGTGATTAGATGTTGTTTTTCATGTTGGTTTGAGTGAAAACTTTTTAGAAGGGCGACTAAAGGGATCAAATAGCATTAAGTTCATCTTATACTTATATATCAGGAGCAAAAGAAAGAAAACTGTTTGTCCATGTATATCTGTATGTATATATATTGGTATGAGCATGCATGAGTGTGTGTGTGTGTTTTTTGTGTTCTCACTCAGCTGCCGTGACAAGCAACACCATAAGATGGGGGAGTTGCATTCCAGATAACATACACACATGAGCTCACTAATCACAAAAGACTGTAACTGGAGGGGTTGTCCGACCAAACGTGGTATCTCACTCATCTTCACTGCTGAGCTAAAATGGAACATTGCATTCATTGATATCAGCATGTGTGACTGCACACACACACACAAACACACACACACACACATGCTTAAGCAGCGACTGCTATTCACTGATTCAAGAACCAGTGTGACAAAATCAATGGGTAGTGTTATTCCTATGAGATTCATCCCTGCACTTTTGTTTTATCTTATCATAAATCTCCTCACTTTTGCAAGGCTATTGAATATACGTTGAACTGCTGCACAAAAAAAACCTCATATCATTGTGTGGACAACAATTACTGGTGGCATCCTCTTAGAGTGGGGCGACTTCCCGTTGAGCATCATCGCTGCGGTAACGGAATGCTGCGTCCAGGGGCCACTGGATCTGGAGAGCAGTGCAGCTGTGAGGCTTCTTAGAGACTGGTGCACTATAGTGTTATCTTCTGGTGTCGATCCATTGTGAGGCACTGCGGAGGAAGACTGAGGCTTTACTGCACCGTCAGCTCTTTCTAATGAGCAACGAAAGCCTTTACATCATGGGGCTCCCCGGTATTTATGCCACAATGCAGTGGCCGTGCACACTCCCTGCACGGAGGAGCCGATTACGTAGGACACACTTGTTTAAGGCCACTCAAGGAAGCTAAAGGCACAGAGATAGATGGGACCTGCAGCCCTGGGTGGATTAGAACAACTGGGTAAAATGGCTGCTAGCCTCTAAGTCGGGTGATGTTGGTGATATGATTCCTCTATATTTTAAATATGTGCATGAAAGATTGGTCTTTCTACCATTGATTTATCCTCATGTCAAATGGGACTCCATAGCGCCTCTTTTAATGAGGACTCAAGAATGCCCACACCTCCCGTTTGTGGCCAGTAACTACAACAATGAGAAAATCGGTGAAAGGTTAGTTTCTGAAAACAAGTGTAATGAGTGAAAAGAGGTGGACACACAGAGGTTTGGAGGAAGAAATGAAGAGAAACGTATAAAAAGAGTTTTACTCCTTTGAGATTGTCAATCCGTGAGAACCAAGTGGACGACCGGTGAAGGGTAAGAGCACAGCAACCTGAGTTAGTGTGAAACAGACTTAAAGTAGAGCAGCGCAACGCTGCAGGACTGTTTCTGCTCCACCTGCGAGTGTGTTTTTGTGTGACAAAGACAGACACAAGGACACAGAGACAAAGGGGGAGAATCAGCGATGTGTGTGACTTGTTCAAAATGGCACACATGTCCGGCCGTCTGCGCTCGGAGCAGCTGCTATGCTACACTGACTTTTATGGTTTGGAAAATCCGCAGAATAAAGCCTGTCTCCAACTTTGGTCCTCCGAAAGCCAATTGCAGGTTGCGTATGTTAGTTGGACGCTCCGACACTCTGATCATTTGCTTTGAGCCAGATGCATCTGCCTGTATTGGTCATTTCACAGCAGTGGGTTAGACCTGAGGCCTGTTATTGATGGTTCTCTGCACCACAAGGAGTCATCCGAGGCATCCTGCTGCACTGAGATAGAAATCTGCAGTCGACGCTGCACGTTTATATGCAAAAATATGTGTTTAAATAACACAGAAAACAGGAAATTGGCTCATTTTCAGTGTCTATGAGAGTCTGGGGCACTGCTGATGTTAAGCACTGTAAAGATAAAATGAGGCATACAGCATATCCGTGTTCGCTTTCTGCTGAGATTCATTTCATGCCAGGGATAATTACTACATCGTAACAGCATTAGCTAAATGTCACTAGGTCTGCGCTCTACCCACATGTCTGCACAGTGGCACAGGCTCAGAGATCGAGAAGGCTTTCTTTTTTTTTTCTTTTTTACGTGTTTGCTGATGTTAAATATATACATCAAATATTTTTCAATTATCCAAACCTAACAGATGGTGAATTATATTATTGATAGTATTCATGGGAGCTCTACAAAACAAAAATAGATACAGCTAGATTGGAAATATATTGTTTATGTTGTGTGCGAAGCTGTGACTTTCTCATTACATAGTAAACACTGCTATCCCTTATCCCCACACATACTATTCATATAATATTCATGAGGCTGCACTAGATCCGAGGATGTTGTTTTCTTCAAGGTAATTTATTTTTATTTTTGCCAAGTCAATGTTGTCCTTTCTGTCTTTGTTAAGCAGATTCTATACTGTCCCTTCAGCATCGCATTTTTGCATACACTCAGCCAGGGAACCAACCTAAAAAATTTAATGAAAAAATAATATGACACAGTTACTTATGTAAAACATTATTATAGAATAGATGAAGATTGTAAAAAATATAGTTTCACTAATCATGCAAAGAAATATACTTTTACATTTTCTTTAAAAGAAAGTCTATAATACAGTTTATATAAAATTACATATAAGGTGATTCTATCCTACCCAATTTTACATTGTTATAAAAGCATATATGCTTTTATAACAAATATGCTTTTACAGCATATATGCTTTTATAACAATGTTGATAAAGAAAACGTTTTAACTTTAACGTTTTGAAGATATCCTTCTTAAAATGGTTTAAGGTGTAAAGCAGGGGTCTTCAACGTTTTTCAGGCCAAGGACCCCCAAACTGGTGGAGAGATGGAGCAGGGACCCCCTACTATATATATTGTATAAAATTGTTTTTTATATTAAACTGGGCCTAGTGCGATATATGAACATAGCTACCCTGTTATTGCGCATTCAATACTAAGCTATTCAGATATAACACGGGTGCATATATTCATGTTTTTAATTTAAACATGTGCAAGGTACAGGGTGGCTTGCATACAACACTGAGCTACTAAAGTAATTCACAGATTCATGTTTTTATTTTAAACACATGTAGAAGAGACAGTGAATCCTCAAGCCATCTGTGGATGCCACACATACTCCCACATCAGTGAGATGTCGGACCCTGATGGGTAGCACACAACTTATCTAACCTTGGACGGATTGAGGTTGTCAGGCAGAGGGTCAAATCAGTTTTCAATATGTTGGATGCATGTTAATGTGTATTTAAAGACATTTAAATTTGTGAAAAAAATTGGTTAGAAAATAAATCAAAAATTATAAAAAATATAAAAAATTGTCTAATCAACCAAACATTTCACGACCCCCCCGCGGACCCCCTAGGGGTCGCGGACCCCCTGTTGAAGACCTCAGGCGTATTGTATTTATTTTCTATTACCTTTTCTTTTAAATGTCATGTTAATATATTATTATGTTACTTCAAATGTGTTCTCTTATATTATTTTTTTTTGTTAGTAGTAGTTTTATTGTATTTATAGTATTATTATTATCATGCAAAGAATGTGATATACCAAAAGACAACATGTGGAGGTGAACATAGCATAGCCATGTGGGCTATTCACGACACACAGGTTAACAACAAACACTTTACGGCATCAAATATAATATGGCACTTTAGCGGTGTGCTGCAGTTGACCGATCTGGATGATTTTATCACCCCCTCTCAGGTTGTGGAACTATAACACGTTGTAACGTTTCATAACATTAAACTAAATCCTGCATAGTTAGAACCATTAAGTCAGGTAGCATTGAAACGCAGCTAGTTTTAACTGAATTATGTGTATTCACCATCAAATAGACAATAGATAATTAATATCAGTTATTAGTTGTGCTATTTAATTAAAGACAAATAATGTAAAGTATAAAAATGTGATTTTGGATGTAATATAATTAGTTAGATTTGGACGTTTGAATTTACGTGAACGATTATGACAGCCTGTGTGGGACCAACATTTTTAGTAGTAAAACAAAATAATTAAAACTTACACCGGCCTTGCAACGAGCTGCTTTATGTGACATCTTTACAACACACCTCTGATCACCTAAAAGCACAAACCTAGTTAAAATGTCCTGGTCGTTTGTTCATATCCTAAATGCATGAGCTGGACTGGTTGGATTGGATGCAGAAAAAAAGTCTGTGAGGATAATGTGGACCACAATGGATAAACCTTTTTTGCTCACTGGACTTTTCTATTTGACGTAGTGCAGTTATCACTCTTTGTTTGTTGGGGCGGCTTGGATCTTTAGAAATTTCGAAGACATTGCAAATATTGAGTGTAGTGTTGTGTGCGTTTGCAGGCATGCGTGTGCGTGTGTGTGCGTGTTTGTGTGGGTGTGGGTGTGTATGTGTGTACTCCACTGCTGGACAACGGGATAATCAGCACAGGGCAGATTGCTGCATTAGCAGAAAGCATGTGGACGAAGGTTATCTGCAAACATCAGTGTTTTAAGCACTGCAGAGTAACGAGCCAATACTGTGCGTTAGAGTGGATTCGGGTGAGACAGCTCCAGGGCCTGAACCTGCAGAATATTCAATAACTCCCATAAATGATGAAAAGGACTTTTTCACAATTTTTAGCATCTCAATCCTGAGGGGCTGAATATGAAAAGAGGACCACTTGCTGAGTCAATTAAAAAAAAGGACAACATGAAGAGAATGCACGCGCCACCAGACACCATGAGCTTCCTGCTTCCTGTAGGACCTCCTCTCAGTTCAGACTCATGATAACTATTCTTAAGACTTTCTAAATCTCAAACACATGTTAGACCCTTTCCTTATTTTCATTTTTCACTGTTGCATCTCTGACAGCTGGCATTTTCACACAGTGCCAGGACCAACAGCAGCTCACAGCTAACAAGAAGACAGAGTAAAGATTAAGGACACGATGCTTCACTGCTGCAGAACTCTGCAGACTGATCTGTAGGCAGCTGACTGACCTGTAAGAGTCTGTGTGTAGTGGAACGATAACTGCTCTTCAGCTGGTGTATCGGCTGGACATGCAGGCTCCCTCTTTCCCAGAGGCTTTTACAGACACACACACACACGCACACACACACACACACTCACACACACACACAGACACACACACACAAACACACACACACACTCATACCTTCATTCATACAGCAGCTGCTGTCACCAGCCTCCAGGGACAAAAATGACCCGGAGCACAGCAGCAGATGCAATGGGAAACACGCACACTTTCCTCTCACACGCATACACGCACACACACATACTAAATCAAAAATCATTCTTTACTGTGTCTGTGTCAATATTAACAAACACAAAAATACACATATCTCTGCACACGTAGGCACACAGAACGTTGTGAAGTGAGTTCAGTGTAATCTGTGCAGAGACCTCCCGCAAACATATTTCACCCGCCCATCCAGTCTTTATTCTAAGCTCCACTGATTGCTAATGGCAGCTCATAAGGAATAAAGACCTCAGCAGGCAGAGAAATTCGGCAGCTTAACTGTCAGGGCGCAGAAATGTCTCTCTCTCGCTGGTTGTCTCTCAAGCTGTGTTAATACGTCAAGGTCTTGCCAACGTTTCAAGCAGACCATGTGCTTTTGTATATTTTCTTCGAATGGTTTTCTTTCATGCCATTCACCTAACAGGGACAACAGAGGAAAACTAGCCTGTGTTGCTAAATCTGGTACACTTACATGACGGGCCCAATAGATTTTGTTAATTGATGTATATAGTCCCTTTCAAAGAAAAAATGTAAAGTAAGAGTAAAAGTACCATATTGACTTTTTTTACTTTTGTTAAAGCAATTCACACTTGCTTCTAAATAGAAATAACTTATTAAAAGTAAATGTTATCGCTAACTACTACATTTACAACATCATTACGGATGATTCTCCGTAGTGGTGTATAACTGCTGCTGCGCATTTCTGACGTTGAAGGAGGTGGGGCTCTTTAGTTACTGATTGGATCAGTGGACGAATTCTGCTCTTGTTATTATTACTTATTACTTACTTAAAAATATATATTAAAAAACATGTTCAGTGGAGTAGAAAGTACCGATATTTGATGACCTATGAGTAAAGTTGAAAAGTACCTGAAAATAAATCTACTGAAGTAAAGTACAAATACGTGAAGAATGTACTTGAGTACAGTAAAGAAGTAAATGAACAAGAAAAGTCTCACACCGTCACTCAACAACTGTGAAAGAAATGGCTTTGCTCTAACTCCATTTGATCTGGGACAGATATCAAAAAGACCTGAGTTATGATAATACATCAAAATTGAAATCAATTCAAATGGCCCATGCTGAAAACCCTCAGATGCAAAAGTTTCTTCAACTGTTACTTATATAAGTTACGTAAAACTTCTGTGAAACAAAAGGATAACACAACAACAACTGTGCAAAGCTGGAGGATATTGTGTTTAAAGGAACTCTGCACACAACTTTTCCATTAAGTCGTTGCACAGCTCAACCATGCGTGGGGATGATGATGCAGTGTGTACCAGATGCAGCCTCCCTCCGTCCCATTTGTCTTCATGCCATCTAAAATATGCTATCAACTCAAATCGCCCTTTCATCTCTATTCAAGCTAACTGGGGAAACATTATGCAGAAGGCTTTCTACATGAAATAACTTGAAAGTTAAAAACATTCAAATGAATGGTATCAGCATTTCCCAAAAAAATCCCAATGTTTGTGCTGATTGGGTCAATACGTGTTTTCAGATAATTCCATAAATCGCATTGCGGCTACGCAGTATTTATGAGTTATGTCATGTCAATACATTTTCCTGGGAAATAGAAAAATAATAGCAGGAGAGTGGTTTGAGTTCAGCACAAAACACAAAGTATTGGACCAACTTTTTCAGCAGAAAGGCAGACTGTCATTAATAATCATCTTTGGATGCTAGATATGACTCCCGGGGAAAATTAGTGATGCAGATCAGATAGGGCTGATTCTCACTTGAATCATTTTCGGTCACTGCACCTAATATTTTAGTGATAGAGATCACTTTGTTACTCTGCATGCACCAGCATTTCATTGAGACTGAGCTTACATTTCTAAATTGATTTGTAGAGTTTTTGAACTTTGAACGATTTTCCTTGTTCAGCTTCTTGAATGATGTGCCGCAAACCCTCAGTCCTCTTATGCAGATTTTAAGGTTTCTAAACTGGCCAAAAATTACCCATAAGCACACGGGACTGAGCTGACTGCAGCTCCTCGGTTGTAATGGTCACTCATTCTGCTCAGCAGGCATTGGCCCACTTGGCCAGCTTGTGAGAACAGAGTCAGATATGGAGGCTTGAAGTGTGCAGAAATAAATCTGACCTGACATGAACAATGAAATGTTCATAGTTTTAATTGACTGATGCTGGTTATGTTAGTACCAATCATTTCAAAATAATTTTGATTCAGATTCCTCTATGAATCCTAAAAATGTATGAAGTGTTGCTACAGAGAAATTACAATGTCACGTTTCACAGTTTTCAGTTCACCGCTGAAAGAAACAATAATCAGCTGGTCAGTTTCCTGGTTTTTTGTTTTTCATTGAAGTGCTGTGCAGCATGTCTAACCTTCACCTTTGAGGGATTTTAAGTCACTGTTAATAATGTAAGAAAAATTTAACTAATTTGTCTAAGTAGATGTGAGAAGGTCACTTAGTTGTAACCTCTACCTGAGGTGTAGCAGCACTTGTTACTCGTGTCAATTTGAAGGAAATGATTTTTGGCCACAAAGGATCAAGCTGTTATCAGCAGTGACAAGGACGTAAAAGCAAACAGCTGCTAATTTGCACATTCAATCTCTCTGTTAGCTCTGGATTTAATTAACAATTCAGCAGCTACTTGTGGTCACCAGCTAGTTGCTCAGTTTATTTGTTGGATTTTAGGAGCTAGTAGAGATGATGCACAGCTCGGCTGGCAGCAACTATACACAAAGGGGACGAGAGCAGTAAGAGTCAATTCATACATTTAAAAAAATGTGAAATAAAAGACAGTGAAATCACCATAGATCTGAAGGGAAGGTTGTCTCAGATCTTATCACTGAGAGTGACAACTCCAATTTAGTGCAGTTTTTTTTAATCCATTGCTTATAAAAGAAAATATTGTTTTTCCAGCTTTAAATTTATCATTTTTAGTGATGTTGATGCAAAGTATAAATTTTAATCTACTCTGGAAATTAAAATGACCATGAATAAACTATAAAGAAAGAAAAGTTCTTTATACTAGTGTGGTCCTTTATTTTATTAAAATGTTTTCATTTGGGGTACAACATTAATAAATAAATAAGAATAGCTTTATGATACCTGCCATTGTCTTTACTTTCCAAATCAAGCATTTGTTTCTCTTGATGAAATAAATGCGTGTTAATTAGTTAATACATTTGACTAATTACCATTTTGTTGTTCATTGGACCACATTAATAACTTGCCTATAATGATAAACCCATTGGTTTTCCAGAATATTGATTATAGTTGATGTATAGGGATAATATGTCAATGGTTATACGATGTATCTTTACATAACTTCAAAAATATATGTTTAAAATATAAAAACAAGTGTCCAGATCAGAATAAAAATGTAATTCTATACTCTATGAATTTCAACACGTGTGGAAAATCATTGGAACCAAATTGCATTCATATCAGGCAATAGAGGCATATTACACGTTTAGGAAAGAGCATACACACACCATTGATGTGTTGCTGAGATGAATAATGGCCTGTGCTGAATGAAAGCTGAGGTCAGCTTTACTGGCAAAAGCCCCTGTCAGACATTATAATCGATAGCATTCAACATCGGGGATTGCTGCACAAATAAACTAATGACAACTCTGGATGCGCGGAAAAATGGTTTCATTTGAAAGACAGTGTGGCTGGATGATGGATTACTAATCCTGCCAAATGCTGACATATAGCCTTGTTTGTTTGGCTTTGCAACACAATCTCCCCGCACAGTATAGATTTTATCCAGGGAGATGACTATTAATGATACATGAAACACTGTATATATTCCAGGTTATGATTCCACAGAACGACGCACTCAATCAAAGCAGAGCTTCTACATCTCAGATTATTTTGGGATAAGTAGGGTGCCCTTCTTGAAGTAGGGTACCTTCTTCTTGTGGCTATCCTGACCTATTTAGGAAAAGTGCATGGCGAGAGAGAACTCAAATATGTCCATGAAAACTACAGGAGTGAACAACCTCAGGCCAAAGGAGCAGATAGTTGCTTTTAGAGCTCACAAACAGGGACGTGGACGTATTGGGCTTTGTCAAACCTTTCAAGCCTTTTAATTCATGTATTTTTCAGTCCATATAAACAAGGAGATAAAGGACAACCAAGCTATTGTATGTATCACTTTGTCCATTACATTAAAAGGTTGGTCAAACCTTCATACATTTTTGATGAATGGCTTGAAATCCATCCCGACCTGCAACATGGGCCAAATAACACTTATTTAGCTTTTATGATGTATTTATAACAGTCAAGTGGAGAGTGATAGGTGATGAATTATGTATAGGTTAACTTCATCATGTAGAAAACATCCATAGAGAATTATCATTCTACACAATTCAAATAACAACCAATATAGAATCTACTTTGAATCAAGTGTTCTATGATATATGCAAAAATATAATGCAAAATACCGCTGCCCCTTTCAGACGCCAAACCTGCACTGCAGCTGTTGCATATATATGCTGAGTATTGCATTTAATGTGCATTCTGTAATTTCAGAATACCATCATCCCCACCTTTGACAAAAGTAAAAAATGTAATTCAGGGGAATTTTAAGGAGCTCTGACACAGATTCTCCTCTAAACCTCTGCAGAGGTAAAACTCTCTTCCATCCTCTGTCTCCTACTTTTACCCTCAGCTCCTTTTTTGTTCTGAGTCTACATGTCACATCCTCCCCTCTCATCTGGCAACCTTTATTCTATTTTATTTTTTCCATAGATCACTCTGGCCCTCCATTATCTCTAGCTCTTTTTTCACTCTCCTTGTCTTTGGCACTGACCTCACTACGGCATTGCAGTGTAGGGGAAGATGCATCAACATCTTTCTCTCTTCCTTCCTACCTGCAAGGTGAATGCCTCAAACCCAAAGGGGTCCTTCTGTCTCACTAGAACATCATTTTTTTCCTTTTTGTAAGAAGTCACACAAGCGCAAACACACACCTGTGTTCGGCAAAATATCGTATGCGTATTTGTATGCAATACCTCCACTTCAGTATGCTCTTAATATGAATCACAGTTGTGTTTAAAGGCCACATAAAGATAGGTATAACAAATTTACATTTTGGATAATGTGCAATGTTAAATCAACCTGTATGTAAAAAAATCACCCTATCGAAAGGACACACAGAGAGATGACTTGAGATCCTTAAGAAAAGCCACATTCAGTTGTTTGCAGTGTTGTGTGGACAAATCTCTGTTTTTGGTAGATTTGCAAAATATCCAAGCAGTTGTTTATGCAACTGGAACAAACATGACTTATTTGGACAAGAATATTGTGGAGTTGTTCAAACTGCTCCGATATAGAAGATTAACAAAGCTTTTTAAGTGTGTAAACGATTTGATCATGAGTATATTGTATAATGCCACACCAGGCCAACCAGCAAATGACAATATATTTCTGAAAGAGTATTTAAAAATAGACAGTATACATTTGTTATTATGTGTCCAAAACTCTGAGATATATAACACAATGGCAAACATTTATCAAGGCTCATAGTTTCTTCTTGGACACAAATATTGCTGCATGTCGTCAGCAAATCAACTGAAAACACTTTATTTGTGTTGGTAACAGAAATCGGGTGTGTGAAAATTTATAGAAAATATCAAAAAATTGCGCTCAATATCAAAAGTTGGCCAACTGAGAGGGATATTTGCTTCAATAAAAGTATACACCAAAAAAAACGTGTTACACATTTTTAATAGAAACACCATTGTAAAGCCGTATTTTTATTGTGTGTACTACGTTTTTTATCTGGTTGTGTCATCAACTGCTGGCAGCATACATCTGCCCACCCAAGAGCAGTAACTCAGTTAACTTTACCTTATTAGCAAACCGAGTAAGAAAGGTCGAGACATTCAACAGGCTGCCGGGTTTATAATGCTGAACACCCCAGGATCATTAAAACTGTAAATAAACAATGAGTTTTTTGGGGGACTGGAGAATGAGGTTATTAATGTAGACTTTACAATGATTCCTTTCGGTGTGTAATAGAGTACTGTGTTCTTTTGGTTATCCATGCACACAAACTGTACATCGGTTAGAAGTCAGGCTCATGGAAATCACAAAACATTCATGGTTGGATGAGTCATATTATGCAAGCCACCTGTGGTTAGTCAGAGGCACAGAAGCAACTCTCAAGTCTGTCTCTTTCAAAGACCATAATTAAGCTAACCTATGCCACTGCGTAGAGTTCGTCCCTTTCTATTTTTACCAGCGTTCTCTATTCCTACGCTAATTATCTGTCCTATGCAAGAGGCATAGGTTAGCTTAAAGCCTACAATTAAGAAGTAGCTTAATTGTAGCTGGATCAGACAGTCTACACGTCTAACATTGCTATCTGACAGTGTCTCATTGTGGAGGAACATCCTCGCGTTGCAAGAGGGAAGGTTGGCACTCAAACAGATGACTGACATGCAACCATATTCCAAAGTTTGGATGCAGGGGAGACTCGTCAGCCAAAGGGAGATATCACTGTTCTGTTCTTTGGAACTCCTTCCTTGGAACCGCAAGCGCACACATGCAAACTCTTCAAGGAGACACTACACAAAGGCTGAACATCCTATTTGTGTTGCCATCTAGCAGTCGCTGCATGCTGCGGCCACACCCTGTGAAGTGCAGGACTTCACAATGCACAACAGTGCAATACTACATACAGTTGGTTGTGTCCACACCTGACTACACCCAACGACCCAGTTGGGTGTGGTCAGTAGTGCAACAGACTTGAACCTTTCAACCCATAGAGGTCAGTGCAACAATTTTGACTCCAAACGTGATTTAGTGTTGAGTTGCTCATAAACAATCTGGGAGGCACCTTTACAGCACAAAACTGTGCCAGTGGTGAACAATTCTCCAACTTGTTGGTACATCCAAAAGCATCGTTCTGATCATTTAAATATTAAGAGTCACTGATTTCCTGACCATGCAGACACATGCTTTGGATTAGGAGTCAAGTCTTTATCTTGAGTAGTTTTGTGTTATTGAGATTGACTAAGAATGTCTGACATCTAATATCAAAGAATGCCTATCTACAGGTTAAAAAAGCCAAGGTCCAGACCACCACTTAATTTTAATTAATACAACCTAACCCACGGTCTCTGTGTCCAACAAGAATTCTCCAGTACATTTTTTTTTAATCCTGCAAACGGGCTAACTATAAGAGACAAAATCAATATAAAAAAAACTCTAGGGACCTACAGCCTAAAATTTTCAAAAAACACACAAAATACTGTCCAAAGTGACTCCAAAGACAATGCTTCTTTGTTCGCATGGCATGGACAAGCAGAGTGGGAGAGAACCTCATTGGAAAGCAGCTAAGGTTACAGCTAATACCCTAGGGTACACTACAGAGCCTTGTAGGACAAACACAGTCTGAGGGAAGCCAAAACACACAGGGATCATTTACAGAGCATTTCACTGCTTTCTTCACAGCAGCACATAGCTGTGGGCATCATAGAATCTACCTCTTTCATGATCAAATGCTTTTACCACTATCGTTTAACTGTCTGATTCTGTCATTTTGGATGGTGGGTAATTTATCTAGGATACTGGATCATATGATGAATCAAAGTTAGTGAATAAATTGAACAAGATAAGCAAACTCTCCCTTTACTAAATGTATTTGAGGTATTCAGGGAACCCTTTATAATGTTCAGCCAGTGAAGTGCATGATCAACAAATAGCTCAAATTAAGCATGTAAGAGGAAGCCATTACATCATCAGAGTACTCATTGTGACTCTTTGTAGCAGACAAATTGAGAGATGCCTCTGTGCCTCTGTAAAAACTGTAGGTGGCCTACAGTCAATGAATCACCCAAAGGTTGTTTTTCACCATTTTTCCAGGGTTTCACCGATTCAGCTGCCAGGGCTGGGTTTTAAAGCTGCATTAAGTAATTGTTGACCACTAGGGGGCGGAAAGACTCCAGAACATGTTCACAACAGTTAGCAGTTAGCTTATGAAGTTGTTATGGCTAACATGTTAGCAAACAGTTGCCTACTTACATATCCAGCAGAAACAGAGCAACACGGACATCCTTTTGGTCTCCTTTTCCTGGCCACCTGTTGGATGTAATCCCAATATTCACAGGCGTTTAGCCCCTGTTGGTCTCCCAGCTCATGAGAAAAAAACGTGAGTATGTTTGTGACGTGCTACATGTCCGGCTTTCTCCACTTCTTCGGCCCTTTGGCATTTTAGGTCGTTGGTGTACAGTAAGCTTCCAGCTTCTCTGCTCGGAGGCAGCTATATTTATGCACAGCACTGTTTTGGTTTTGTCACTCCAGTAAAACCAAAACAACGTGGCCGAACGCTGCCGTCGGCCTCAAAGTGGGAGGTTGATTCTCAGCGGTAGCAGCAACATTACCAACCCAGGAGCCAGGAGGGAGTTTATCAACTAAATGGTTCAAGATATGCCTCAATGCATCTTTAATTCAAGTCTACATGCTCCGTTATATGTAGGCTTTTATTCCACTAGACTAGACCAGGTGATTTCATTGGTTAACTCACTTTATTCAACCACCCAGGAAGAACTCACTGAAATGACTTGGTGTAGTGAAGGAATATCTCCATCTGGCAAAGTTTCCGATTCCTGATCAGCACGTTTTTTGGTCTAAAGTGGCTCACATCATCTCTGTCGCTCTGGTGCAGTTACAACATCATGGATTTTGAGGCATATGAAGGAAAGCATGAGCCAATTTGACACACACACACACACACACACACACACACACACACATATACACACACACACACACACACACACACACATACACACACACACACACTCACACAAAGCCGCTATAGCGAGGTTAGACCATGCCCTTGTTGTGGTCTGCACTAATGAGCACAGTAGCGCAGTCAAATTCGTGGCATCGTTTTTTTTCTCTAAAATTCAATTTTCAATTAACAAATCCATACATCCAGGCTTCACAGGCTAAAAGAACGTTGACTCTTCACTTTTTCAAATGAGTATCGCAGCGTGACAAGTTGTTTGTGCTTAATCAAACAGAGATGATGTGGAGCACATTTTTCGCACTGATTTTACAGCGTGTCTCTCCATGGCATGTCTCCACTGCTAATCAAACTAAAAGCTCATCTGTTTAACCGTCCACCACAAACCACTGACACAAAAAAAAGAGAAATTATTTCATTTGAGCGTGATTATGATTAAACTAAGTGTCTGCTGATGAGGACAAATTTTTATTTAAAAACGTTCTCTCTTAAGCTCACACAGTTCAGATCCATCTACTCCCCTTTGATTCTACCTTCCACACCTGCTTGTTCACCATCCTTTCATCCTCTGCACCTCTGCTCTCCCCTCACTTCCACTCCCCTCTCCTCCTTCTGCCCTATTCGTCGGTGGCCAACGGTATCAAGCAGAATCCGTCAATAGCAAGACTAGAGTATCAACACAGGAACCTATGTGAATGAACTGTAAAGCCTGGTGTAGCCTGCTATCGATCATGCGCAATTAGTTTATCCCTTAAATTAGAGCCGGTGTTAAGAATAAGGATGAGGAGAGCAGGGATGATGAGAGGATGTGGGGGAGGCAGGGATCACTGTGGGGAACTGTAGAACAGAGGAGAGCACTGGGACAAGCCTGAGGTGGGTGGTTTTCTGTAGGGATGCCAACTGATAGATACAGAATCACATGTATATGTGCATGCAGGAAAAAAACACTCAGCTCATCATTAGAAAAAGAAAAACAGACAGAAAATTGCTAAAATAAAACCTTTACACACAAAATCCATCAGTGTCTTACCTTCCAATCATGGTGGAGTGCTGCTGGACAGCCGCCTCCAGCAGCCTCTCCAAAATCGTCCATTCTCCCATGGTGATGGAAAAGTGGCAGAGCTGTCAGAGGAAACAGCACCTGGGGACCAGACCCCTCTCTCTCTTTCTCTCTCTCCCACAGACTCTTCTTCTTCTTCTTTTTCTTCTTCTTCTTCTTCTTCTTCTTCTTCTTCTTCTTCTTCTTCTCAGGACCGGCCTGAGCGCTGGTGGAACTGCCAACCAGCGGAGGTACCCACAACCCCCTCTGCCACACACCAGCTTCCTTTTGACCTCTGCAAGCAGACCTGGCCCCGCGTCAGTGCGTCTTTGACTCTGTGTGTGTGTGACTGAGTGTCTTCTCCTGGGCCCGTCCCGTTGTGCTCCTCTTCCTTGGCGGAGGAGAGGTGCTGAGCTGATTGCCTCCCCCTCCTCTCTCCCTCAGTCTCTCCCCCTCCCCTATGCAGTGATGCTTGTCCTCTCCCTGCCGCACCAGTCTGTTCTGCGCTACAGCATATGCTATAGCTCACCATATGACAGCCATGATCACCTTCTCTGTTCTGCTCGCTCTTCTCTCCTCTTCCTCCGTCCGTCCCTGCCTTCGTCCTCCACCCTACCCCCAGGGCACTCCTTGTGCTTCAACTGCACTCCCTGCCATCAGTGCTGCTCTGCACTTGTCCTTGCATTGTGTAGGATCTTTGCCTTTGCTGCACCCTTGCTACTCTAACCTAAACACACACACACACACACACACACACACACTGCATATATATCTGATCCTCCTTGGCTCACCTCAGTAAACAGCGCCGACAAGACACACACTTGCACTCGATGACAGCTCTGAATCCCACTCTCCCCCTTCCTACTGAGGACTGCAGATGCACACCAGCACACAAAGCTCCTGCCTGCTGAATGTCATTTTACGACTGAAGGAATGGTTGCTCCCACAGCTCCGAGCACTTCAAGAACCCATAAAAATCCTGCATACACACACTCAGAGCCGCACACACAAACACGCTATACCACCCAGTCCCCCAGTAATAAATCAGCTGCCGAGCTGCATCCAGTGATGCTGAACCCAGGCGGTGTGCTGCTGCAGACCTGCTGTCCTGTGTTGTCCCCCTGGCTAGTTTCAGCACAGTCCAGTGCCCAGAGTCATGTCTGCCGCAGAGAGCCGGGATGAGGAGCTGCCTTGTGAAGCCTATTTCTGGGTTCCATCATCTTGCATCCCTCTCTCTCTCTCTCTCTCTCTCTCTCTCTCTCTCTCTCTCTCCCTCTCCTCCGGCTCTCCTTCAACCTCCCCTCTCTTCCCTCCTCCCCGCCTTTGCTCACGTTTGTGTGCAGATCTCAGTCATGCCAACTACTTCTGTCTCAGTGCTCGCCTCCCATCTCTGCCTTGTGCTCTCCCTCTCAGCCTCTGTGTCTCTCCCTTGCTCATGGAATCACTCTATCTGTGTCTGTGTGAGCATGCAACAACCCCCCCCCCCTTCCTCCTCTCATAGATCTGCTCTCTCTCTCTCTCTCTTTCTCTCTCTCTCTCTCT
Organism: Platichthys flesus; assembly: GCF_949316205.1. Classification (NCBI taxonomy): domain Eukaryota; kingdom Metazoa; phylum Chordata; class Actinopteri; order Pleuronectiformes; family Pleuronectidae; genus Platichthys; species Platichthys flesus. Next base: position 15,972,206 of record NC_084959.1, on the reverse strand, counting down.
CTCTCTCTCTCTCTCTCTCTCTCTCGCTCACCCCCTCCCTCCTCTGGTAAATGTGCTTGGATTGCTACCCTGATCGCTGCTTCACTTATGCTTGCAAGAACGCCTCCCACCGTACTGCTGTGCCTGTTCCTGCCTGATGTTGCACAGTGAGAAGGGATTTGTGATCTGAGCATTTCCCTCTGCAGCCTGTCCGCGCTGCTCGGCCGTGTTTCCCACACTCTTCCTCTGTTTTCTCACTCTGTCACACATCATCTAGCCCGGGCTACCAGGAGGGGGATTACAGGAGAGTTGTGGCTCTGCTCCACCCCATCCCCCAACTATCTCCTCCCTCTCTCCATCTTACTGTATTCGTGATGACAACACACCTACCGTGACCCAACCCTCATCCCCCTTTTTTATTTCCTCTCCTCATCTTCTCTTCCTCATTCAGTCCAACCCCCTACCTAACTCTCCACCATTACAACCCCCACACTCTCTCTCTCTCCCCCTCTCAGGAGAGATCAGTGCCGTATTGTACTTTGCTGTGACATTGAAAGCTGCATTCGTTAGATTTATATGAAGGTGCTGAGGAAGTGGGATGGTTTCCCTCCATTATGCACAGATGTGCGTTGTGTAATTCAGCAGGCTCTCGCGCCTTTACAGTAGACATGTATGTGTATGAGCGGGAAAGAGATGAATTACGAAGGAAATGAAGGAATCACATGTTTTGTCTTCATGGGATGAGTCACAGCGAGGCTTTCCCATCCCATCGAGAGGACTGAGTCAACTTCTGCAGAAGTAAATGATGCAATGATATGACATGAGACCAGCATACCAGAATGAAATTGTGGCTCTAGGTGACAAGTTCATTTCATTTGCAGAGCCTGTCTTTTTACTCATGCTTCTTTGACTTCAGATGACATGCTTTCGTTGTTGACAGTTTATTTCTTCAAGAATAGGTGCATGCATCTTGGGGCATTTTGGTAATTTCAACACCACCTTAACATCCTCAAATCCTGTGCTCCTGTATTCCCGCAAATAGTAGTGAGGTAAGCAGATTCACAATCCCTTACACAACAACCTTAACAGTGCATTAGAGATCGATCTTGTCGTCCACACATGTGTGCACACATGCAAAATCCCTGTGTGTGTGTGTGTTAGAGAGAGAGTCTGTGTGAAAGAAAGAAAAGGCTGTGTGGGAGAGACAGAGAGCAAAAGAGGATTTTGTGAGTTCAGCATCTTCTGGGGGGGAAGGCGGGGTGATTTGGGGTCTTTCCCTTACCAAGGACACTTGGTTGAGGAGTGCAGCTGAGGAGAGCAAGGGATGGGGGAGGCGGGCACTGGGGTGTAATGGCTCGAGTTTGCCGAGTGGCTTGGGTTGCGAAAAGAGCAGCTGAAGCACTGGCATCAGCCGGTCGGCTCCCTCTCCGTAAGAGACGTCAGAGAGAACTGGATGGCACATGAGAGAGAGAGAGAGCGACGCAGGTGTGTCTTCAGTGACCTAGAACAGCCAACTCGAGCAAGCATAAACACACATACTGTCCCCCCACAATCATAATGCATCACCGTATATATACACTTACATCAAGGACAAACGTAATTAAAAAATTGCAAGTGTAACAGTCTTTATTTTATAGTGCATGCTTATGACTAGTGCAAATTTAAGTATCATTCTGCAGTTTGACTTTATGTGCACCTGTGTTAACATTTCCTGCATAAGTGCCTGGACATATCTTGCAGAGACAATCAATATTCAAGGTGTAACATTAAGGGTAACGTAAAGTTATGTATTCCCCACCGTCCTCACAACAAGGGCACTTGATAAAATATGGAAATCAGACGTGATTATTAATAAATGTGATGATGAATCATGGTTTAGTATTCAAATGAATGCAGGTACAAAAAAGCAGACCCCAGCTTTGTCAGCAGCAAGCTCTGTAATGAGCGTCATAAGAGGTAATTACTAATCTGTTAAACACTAATTAATAATGTATCAACCAATTACGTCACACCAGCATTTTCATTTATTTGTCTGTGTTTGGTAAGTAAATCACCTTGTATGTTGCCACGGGGCTTTAACCTTCGGGCAGCAGCTGTCCGAGGAGCTAGAGGTCATGAGCAATCGAATTGGAAGGGGTTCTATAAACACTGCAGCATGAGACCAATTTTAAAACAGTGTCTGACATTGCACATCCCTTTCACACCTACATACTGCTCCCCATAACTGTGATTTCCTTTTTGTTCACAAAGATAATTAGTGCCAGACGACTTGATGTTGGAAGGTTGCCTGCAAATACCCGGCATTAATATAATAAATGTGGGAATGTGCATATCGTTTGCAGGGATGTCTCAAAATAGAGGAGTTTAAAAAAAGAAAGAAAGCTGCCTTTCTTTCAACATCAACAAAGTGGCCTAATACTCTCAAGGGAGGGGGTGGCCAAGATTAAGTATTCCTGTCTAAGTGTTAGCTATATCCATCCACCGCTTATCCTTTTTGAGGGTTGCGGCTAGGAGGGGGTGGGGGTTCTGGAGACAATCCCAGCTGACACTGTGCGAGAGGCGGGGTAGACCCTGACCAGGTCGCCAGCAACAGTCACAGGGCCAACATACAGAGACCAACAACCGTTCACACTCACACCGATATGGACACATTTTGTATACAGTTATTACAATGACATTATAGTGTTACGGTGAACTAGTCAAGGACACATATGTGTGGTAGGTAGATTTATAGATTGATTGATTGACTTAAATCAATATTATAATATAAATAAGAATGTACTGCCCTTCAGTGTAAATTGTCAACTAGATATTTTAACAGTATAAATTATATAATATCATATATTTGTGGCTTGGCATTTCGTTTTTTAAATGTTGATTAATCAGGTAAATAATAATCTGAGCAGTACAGGCCATTTCCAGGTTCCTCCAGAAAAATCATGAGTGAGATTATCATACAAATGCTTCGTAGGTAAAATGAGGCTATGGGGTGAGTGCGCCCCCTTGTGGATTATTGAAGATAGAAGCTCCTTCTCACACGGACCGGTTGTTGTGGTTTGTTTTGTGCGCACTATTTAATCACGTAGTTGTCGTACCACTCGAGTCGTGTCGTGCCGTGTTAAATCTGCTGCGCCACAGAACTAAAGAAGGCAAGATGAAGCTTCATGAAGCATCGAACCTCTCGATCCGCTTGGTTCACTCATGGGCCGAGGCTTCATGGTTCTTCATTTTCTCTACTGCGCCATCAAGTAGACAATAAATGTAAAACAGGCAGTAATTATAATGACACCATGGAGCTTTGAATTGAATAAACGAAAAATAGGGACAACATTATGTTCATATTTATTTAAAAATAACTCTTCCACAGTGCTGGGTTTCAGGCGTTTTTTTTTGCAAACAAACGCGCAATGAAAGTCCAAAGTCCATAACATATGCGGGGGGGGGGGGGGGGGGTACATTGCGGCCGGCTCGCGAGGCCCTGATCGTCACCACACACGTCATCAACACAAGCCTCGATACGCGCTTCACAAAAGTCTTCCTGGTTTACTCGACACCAAACGACACGCACCTACACACAACTACTGCTGTTTGTGGCCCTGTGCACTTTGCTCCTCCAACGGTAGAGGGCAGCATAAGAAGATGTCCATTCGGTTAGGCAAGAAGAAGAGGACCCGGAGGAGGTAGCTGCCAGTGGTGGAGACATGTCAGAGAACACTCAGTAATGCTAAAGCCGTAGAAGTGAGGGAGTTGTCCAAAAGTGTCCTGAAGCTTAAAGGAGAGGTTTTAGCGTACGGATCCTCGCCAGCCGGCCTGAGGAGAGGGTGGGCAAACCCCCACGGACCTGTGATAACTAACCAATAGTTAACTAGCAGTAGCTGACAGGCTAGCCGGGGAGCTCTCGATTAAAAAAACATCGTTTCCTTCAGTCATGTCTTCGGCCGGGGACTTCGGAAACCCTTTGAGGAAATTCAAGTTGGTCTTTCTTGGAGAACAGAGCGGTGAGTCTGACGTTTAACAGTGTGTGGGATGTCGAATGTGAATGGGGGGGAGATGTGGCTTACACCAGAGTTTGATGGCTGGCTCGGGATGATAACCAGTTAGCAAGCTAGCGTTAGCAGGGTAAGGTTAAACTTGGCACAGGGAAAGCATTGCGACACTGTAACTTGTTGCCTGCTGCGTGTCCACACTGGGTCCAGAGGGAGGCTGCTCACTTACTGTCAGATAAAACAGCTCTGTTAGCTCACCTGCTAACATCACACTAGCAGCTAGAAGAAAGTTACAAGTGTCAATTAAGTGGAGAAGCTGCTTATACTTAATACTCGTACTTAAAGTACTTTCAATCTAATTGCATTAGATGTGTTTACTAGGTAGATACTGCTGTTACGGTATTTGCTACTGTATATGTAGAAGAATGCTGTCAGTCTCGATCAAAGTCCACAGTAATATAACACAGATCACTTTGTCTACCCTGAGGGATGCATCCCCATTACCAAAGCTGCCTGGTGACATTCCTCTGCTATCGCCAACTAGAGCCCCTCTCCAGAACTGAACACAGGCTGTACTTGTGTGGAATGTAAGAAGAAGAGAGGGGCAGTGAAATCGTCTAGTTGTTAGTTAAAAATGCAAATGTCTGCACGAGTTTCTATAAATAGTTATTGTGCGCCTGTGGTTCTTTCCCACAGACTCCATTGTTGTCTGTGTGGGGCATGTCAGAACAAATCAGAGTAGCACACTACATTTAAGCTTTTGGATGACTCAGCAACAAATAACCTTTTTTTTAAGATCCTTTATCCCAATTTTGAATTTGATGCAGTTTATAACCTATTGGGATTATTTTGGTGTCTCGTGACGTGAGGCCAGGCTGTGCTTTGGTTTTAAAATAGTTTTTGACAAGCCTTGACACAAATGATGGAACTCATAGTGATGAGGACCTTTTGGTTTTGACAACATCAATTATGTATAATGAGATCAGTAGCAGCATTTATGCTGATCCAGCTGATCTGATTGGTGCATCCCTGGTTTAGAAACAGTATGAGGTAGTGGAGAGAAAGTGACAGTTACCTTTGACAGTAACTTTCTACAGGTATTGTGTCGGCTTTTGACGACACAGCTGTGTTTCTATTTAGCCTTGTAAACAGCAGTGTTGGCTGTGGCCATGTCATCACCGCCTGCTGCACACTGTAACTGATCATGTAACCCGAGCTGAGCCAAACAGCCTGATGCTGGGAAGCTCAGTCCAGGTACTCGATACAATAGGTATGTGTCGCTGTAGTGAGTTTACCTTATATATATTAGCAAGGTTGAAATAACAAATATGAATGCTGCCATGTTTAGAAAATGTGGTGTATGACATTATAGGTTCATATCATAGATATGGAGCACTAACAATCCTCAAAGTTGGGGTTGGACACACCAAGGCCAAACACTTTTAGAAGGGAGTAGACCAAGGCGCCTTGTTTCCAACCCTTCCCATCTTTCTACATTCCTCAACCCTATGACTTCTCCTTTTACACTTCAATTGATCATGTACCACACCCCTTCATGGAAAAGAGCTTTCATAGGGGAGCAGCAGGGCTTGTGTAACACCCTGCTCTCAGCCACAGTCTTCTTAATCTTTGGCTCACTGTATACAATTTTAATGTTGCACTTAATGTTGCTTCTTAGTAATTCAACAGCTTTCTTTATTTAGTAGATAGATGGTATCAATTCTTAAATGCTACTTGCTAACAAGTCATGCAGAACATAAGCAAATTCAGACCCCAGTGGCTGTAGTTCATAATTTAGATTTGAGAAAACTTTTACAAATTTAATCAAACAACTTCACAAAAATATGTCTTGGCTATCAAAAACAACTAATCAGTCAAGTCAATTCCTTAAAAGTATAATTTATGGAGAATGGAATCAATCAATCGCCTTTAAAATATAATCATTAGTAGCTGTCTTGTTTGTGATAACATCACAAACTAGCACATAGCAACTTATCAGAACACAGTGCACCATTACACTATTAATTCTGTTTTTTGTATTGTATTTTTCAGTGGGAAAGACCTCGCTGATCACCAGATTCATGTATGACAGCTTCGACAACACTTACCAGGTGAGAAAAAACACCTCCACTGGATTTAATTACCACTTCAAAAGTCCACATTATCCTTATATCATATGTAATGTTGATTCATTAATGACTTTTTCTTACCCATTTTTCAGGCCACAATAGGAATAGATTTCCTGTCAAAAACGATGTACCTTGAAGACCGAACAGTAAGTTTAATTCTCATCCCTTATAGTCTTAAATCGGTGGATGAAGAATGGGGAAACTGTCTGTACGGTGTTAGGAATGTGAAGGGGCACTTACACACTGACTTCTAACAAGATTTTACGTTTAGTTCCATTATTTCTAGAAAAAACACACGGCCCTCCTAGTGTGAGCTGGATGGCGTTCTCCCTGGACCGTCGTCTGTTTCTCTGTCTGTTTCCTCCCTCAACTCAAGTTTTCTTCCTCTCCTTCCTACCCCTCCATCTACTCTCTCCATTCCCGTTTTGAAATTAAACCCCTTACTTGATCAGGAGAGGAGGTTTGATGACAAGTGAAGGGTGATTATTTATTTCTCCCCCACGTGCCCGGACAGCTCGCTCTTTCTGGTGGTCATCCACTACCTGCATGCACTACGCTTTCTCTGTCTTCTCCCATGCGTCCGATTTCATTTAGTTTTCTTTCAATTTGATTTTATGTCACCATAGCTTACCTCATTTCTGACCTCGGTTTTTCTTGTTTTGTTTACATCCCTTCTGTTCTTTTATGTTTCTCTTCTTTTATTTCCACTACCATTCCTTTTCCCCCTCCTCTCCAACAGATCAGGTTGCAGTTGTGGGACACGGCAGGTCAAGAGCGGTTTCGTAGCCTCATCCCGAGTTACATCAGAGACTCAGCAGCTGCGGTCGTAGTGTACGACATCACAAGTAGGTGCACTTCCTTTGCATCCCCCTGTCCTCAAAATTGGTGTATTGTCAAACCCACTTAAATGCTAACTACAACAAGCAAAGGTTTGTTTTATAATGCGGTGTAGCCACACATTTATTAATAAAATTGTTGTAAATCCATATTTATACATCAGACTTCGGCAAGATTAATACAATTCATAGTTGCACTTAATATAGGAACACTGTTGAGCTGTTTTCAGACATGAACTGAAGATGTCCTTAAAATTGCATCTGGACTTTGTTCCGATTTTGCCTTTTACATATTAAGAACACAGCATTCCGGTCAAACTCCCTCACAACAACACTTCAGCTTTCTGTGCTTTTGTGGAGACACATTGACCCTAGCGTCGGCCCATATAACCAAAAGCTCTCGAATCTACTTATCATCCCATGTTAACATCTTCTTTTGCATCTGCTTTGTGTGTGACACATCTTTATAATTCTGTGATATTTGTATTTCTTTTTGCTTGTCATCGACGCGCCCAACCGCTCACACTGAATCCAGATAAAGTACTGCTGTTTTCTAAACTGGGCTGATTTGGACATTATCCAGAGTTTTTACCAGAGGGCTTGCAGGAGAAACTCCGGAGAATGTCGACAGCACCTGACTCAGACATTTGCATTCTTGCATAAAGCCTGTCTGTATAATTTCAGGAGATTGACTGGAATTCACTGGATGACTGAAATCTGCTTAGGTAAAATATCCTGACTGTTGATGATCTGCTTACTGATTCGTCCTCATCCATCTTTTTTTTAGATGTCAATTCTTTCCAGCAAACCACGAAATGGATTGATGATGTGAGAACAGAGAGAGGAGGTGATGTCATCATCATGTTAGTGGGAAACAAGACAGACCTTGCAGACAAAAGGTAAGCCCCCCCCCCCCCCCCCCCCGGTGATAGAGAGCTCTCTCCATTAAGAGCATACTAATGAAGCCATCGATTTTAACTGCTGGCCAGTCAATAATGTGTTCTGTGGCCCCTCCTGAGACAGCTTCAATCAGAGGAGGTTATCTCGGCCCTTTGTGATTATCAAAGCTGTGACTGACGGTTTTTTGACCGCTAGATGCCTCCTTTTGTTTTGTTTCATCTCATGGAATGAATCATCGAACCCACTATAAACAATAGATGTGGTATTATCCGCCCTTTGCAGTTAAATTGTAAAGTTTTCTTTTAATTATATCTGATAGAGTTTGGTGTCTCTTTTTGTTTAAAGATACTGATTTGATGTTTAACCCAGCAAGTTCATACGTTCACTGATAGTTGTAAGTAGGGATGTGTAATTACTTTCAGAATGAAAGTGTCTTCTGTCTGATCCTATTAATCAACCTGTTCAATGAATTAGCATTTGTATTTTGCTGTGCATCTTTTAACCCCTTTATCTACCACAGGCAAGTATCTATTGAAGAGGGTGAGCGGAAAGCCAAAGAACTAAATGTAATGTTTATTGAGACTAGTGCGAAAGCAGGCTACAACGTAAAGCAGGTAAGATTGTGTGTGAGTCGTGCTCTGTAGTCCTGCTGCAGATGCTGCCATCTTGGCTCCACCTCCAAAGTTCATCTGTCCAAATAAAATTGATTGGATGTTCCAGGATCTTAAAGTCATTTTTGTCAATTTAGTTTTTATTTTCTTATTTATTTGCAAAGCAAATAAGGAGCTAGATCCAGCAGCTGCTTTGCTTCCCTAGAAACTGAAAAAGGGGTGAAACATTTAGTGCGAACATCTTCCATCCAAGGAAAAATAACCTTACCAGCACTATAGAATTTGTCTCTGTTGTACAGAGCCGAGCTGCAATTTCTCCCGTTTCCAGTTTTAATCCAAGCAAAACAAATTAGGCTGTAAGCTTCAGCCACTGATTTATCATACACACAAGGGAGTGGCAGTAGTTACTTCTCTGCCTCTCTTCCTGTTGTGTAGCTCAGCTGACACAATTACCAGCTGCAATGTCTATCTGGAAACCTTTGGTCTTGAGCAAAGGTGACAGTAACAGCAGGAAGGGGCACGACTTGTTAACTTACTTCAATGTAATCACTATATATATATTTCTTTTCTCCTTGTCATTGTCTGTGCTGGGATGTGCATCTCCCTGTGTGTGTGTGTGTGTGTGTTGTGTGCGGTGACTCGTGGGCCATCACAGACAGATAACCACAGAGGAGGGAGAACAGAGAGCGAAAGAGATGAATGTTCTGTTTATTGAAACAAGTGCAAAGACAGGCTACAATGTCAAACAGGTAGAGCGTGTGCGCCTTTTTGTGTGTGTTCATAGTGCTCGTGCTCAGATCGGCTTCTGTTTCACACGCATGCGTGCGTAAAGGTGTGCTTTAAGCCTCAGCTCCGTCCAATCATGTCTGGATTTGTTTTTCAAGCTCTCTCCCACTGGGTTCAAGTAATTCATTTAATTGGCCAAACTGTGATTGTACAGATCAAACAGTCCTAGAGGTGGGTCAGGGTTTGCAAACCAATAATCCTCACTCCACTGATAACCGTGTTAATGTTGCTGTGAAAACTGCATGTAATTGAGTCTGGCTCTACATGATGCTGCTTAAGCTGAGTTCACAACATGGCTTTCAAAGTTGTCTGATCACTGTGCAGTTCACATTGCACGATCACGGGTCTTGCAGTCTTTGTGAGTTCACACCACACAAGTGACTGGAGGTCACACACTACACAATCTTTCACCAGGAGAAACCCCCAGCCAGTATTTCTGGTCTCCAAACTACACCTATCACAAAGTTACAGTTGAGAAGAGTCTAAGTAAGTCTGACTCATCCTCCTGCTGTTCTGTGTGATCCTGCTACAGAATGACACATTTAGCTGGAGGAGAAGTAAAACGCTTCAGTGGACAGTTGTAAAGAATAGAGAGTAGCTCAGGATGCATCTTTCTGTCCAAACCCATTTAAACCCAAGAGAGCCTGAACCAGACATTTGTTTGTGTCACCTTTCCACACACATGGTTATTGCTTGATCTCCCCTGATTACAGGAATCAGGAAGCTGGCATTTGTGCAGTGTGAACTAGGCTTCAGCACTACAAATTCACTTACAAATTCAGCTCTTATCAATGGAAGGTCTCAGTAATGCTCAGTTGCTTCCTCCTCTCAAGGCACTTGTGGCCTAACAGTTGCTGCTGAATTCAAATCAGATTTTGTAAAGCTCTGTTGGGCGTCTTCCTCTGTGTGAGCTTTAAGTCGTCCTGCTAAATCCTGTGTCGGGAACATACACAGCACACTATCTAGCAGCTGTGACTACATTTCCTGGTCTAACTGAAAACATCCGGTTGTCTTTCCCTCCAGCTTTTCCGTCGTGTGGCAGCAGCCCTCCCTGGAATGGACAACACGCAGGACAAGAGTAGAGAGGACAGTATCCTTTATGTTTGTGTTGGTGTCTGTGTCTGACAAGCCAGAAGAGAGTTAGAGGTCTACTTACTCTCTCATGTCATGTGGATGCTCCATACCAGGTGGAAAACTCTATATTGTTGTCAACCCATGTGTCTTTTCAGATTTAATTAATCTGTGAGGACACATATTGCGTTCAAATTCCCTTACTGATTTACTATACTTCAGCGTAAAGGCATAGTTCACCCAAAAATGTAAAATAGATGTTAAAGAAAAGGGTTGTTTAGGATGCTTCCCATTGGTTCAAAGCAGTTAATTGTGTTACTCTGTAAAAACAATGTTCACAATCAAAAGGATTAAATGTAAGGGTGGGTGTTTCAACCCCACAGAATGTATCTGTTAAGCAGAAAAAGTAAATCTAGTTAGGGCTAGTTAATGTTAATGTTTTCTTGTTTACTTATTCTATAATCTGATGGTTTCATGGTCCAATATTTCTTAAAAAAACGTTTAAATAGTTGTCAATCCTAACATCTAGCCCTACTGTTCATGTCCACAAATTGGAAACATATCCCCCCAATAAGACTTAATTTATTGTATAACCAACATGCTCAAAATGGTTAGATGTGAACTAGTGTGCCTTCTTCAAAATTCGAATTCAAAGGCATCTGGAAATATATAATACAATCTACAATAGTTAGTTGCTCATATAGCCTTTATTGCTCATCCAGAAACCCTGTTATTTGTCTTTTTATAATATAATTATTGTAAGGGATGGTTTAATGTTCTAATAACCTTCTCATTTATCTTTTATACTAGGAACTTGACCGTGTCTACATTACCTTTGGTCTGGAAAGCTGTTGGCTGGTTTTGATTATAACCATGTATATTTTCTTGTAATATTGTTCCTGTGCTGTCATGTCCTTAACTCCTAAACTCTTCAGTGATTGACATTAAGCTGGCGCCGCCGCCAGAAGAACCCACCAGTGAAGGAGGCTGTTCCTGCTGATGTCGGCCAGTGTCGCAACTAAATAATTATTTACTGGCTTTTTCCTCACACTGAGTCAGTGCTTCTGCATCTACGCTCTTCACTACCCCCGCCTCTGTGCCCCAGAAAGTCAACACTACATCCATTATCCACGCCATCCGGGAAAACTCATCTGGATGCTCTGAAAGTCATAAATCGGTTAAATTGAATATTTGCACTGAGACACGCATACATTAAGACAGACTGTTTACTGAGCTCCTGCTCGCTGTCATTTCAGATTAAATGACACTTTGAACCAAACTGAAAGAATGTATGTGTTTGAGAGTGAGAATATTCTTTATAAATTTCAATACTGCTTTAAGCTTATTAAGCATAATGTGGCTGTTGTGTCCATTTGTTCACCTTATTTGTGCTGTTGCAATTTATTGGAAAAGATGCATTTATGAACTGTGTTCAACAAATTGTTTATATAACTGACTGGAATAATGTAGGGCAAAATGAATCAACATATTTGGAAAATCAAAGTGTTGACAGGTTTGCAGTTTACACACACACACAGGGCTGCCATGAGCTTATTGTAAAGTGAGGTTTTGCTTTGATGTGCTTTTACTAGCAGATTCACTTATCGCTTAACATCCACCAGCGTGATTTGACACTGAAACCACACACACACACACGCCACTGCATGGTCATAAATACAAGCACAAACACACACCTACAAGATATACACTAACACAACACCATCCACATTACCGTCCTTACCCTATCCTCATACTTGTCCCTTGAGTAATTTGACTGGATTCCATTTTCTTTTAGCTTATTATTTGGATCGAGATTATTCTTTTTTGAGGACTGCAGCGAGCATAGATTATAACTATTTCTTTGATGATAGTGTTTGAGGAGGATTTTCTTATATACTAAGAATTATAATCCTGAAACCACCATAAACATTAGATGTGGAGATATTTGCCTTTTTGGAATTTAATTGTAGAGGTTTTCCCCGGCTTTGGTTTATATAGATAAGTATGACATTTTATGAACAAATAAAAGATTTTGATTTCTTTTGCTTGTTTTTATTTAATTCTTTTGTCATTGATCTGTTTTGTTAGTGATTATTCTACAAGTGTATTTAATCCACAATGATGTAATATTTATTTCTGTTGGATTCATGTTTTTTTTTTGTGGCTGTTAATATCTTCACTTTTGCTACGAGTCCTGATTCACTAATAAAATGTGCATCCATATGGACCACCTTTAACAGAATCAGTAGAGAGCGCCTGCTGTTCCTTCCACCACTTGTAGATGGCAATTTGATCATCCTGATAATACTGTGCAATTTTTGTGTAAACACATGGAAGAGAATCTGATTTGTAAAGTAGTCTTTAATGTTGCTGTCTGGTATGGTTTTAGATTAAAGAATAAAAACACACTTGTCACAGCTGCTGAAATGCATTTCTCATTACCTCCACCAAAAAGGTCATGTTTTCACCCCTCTCTGTTTGTAAGAATGATTACAATTTGGTTTCAGAATCCTGTATGGGTCGGAACAAGAAGCCAGTACATTTTAGGGCAGAGCAAGTATTTCTTTTGTAACTTTCTTTAACATCGTGAAATAAAACATTTTCCTTTATTTTTCATTCAATTTATTGATCTTGATGAAAATAATATCAGGCAAAGTTAGGGACTGGTTTTTGAGTGTGTGTTATTTGCTCCAGATCCAAATAAAACTCCAGATCTAGTCAAATTAAACGTGTTGAGCCTTGGTGACTCTTGTCACCACTGCAGAAATGTAATGTCTTATTAGCCAGGATCTTTATTTTTCATCCTTCTCTGTTTGTTTGTTTGTTTGTTTGTAGACAGGATTACCACTGGATAGTAGCATCTGATATGGGTTAAGGGAGAACCCTTCATTATCATGGTGAGATTTTCTTTCAAAATTTTCCTTTATTTCTCAGTGAATCACTTATATGACCTGATGATAGAAATCAAATGTTTATGTGACAAATATATATGAGTATGTAATTTGGTGGGGTTTGATGTACTCTCTGGCCTATACTGGAGATATGCACTGTAATGATCATCATTCTAGTTGACATATGTCCTATTTGGATTAGGTGTCTTTTCAATCCCAAGATAGAATACTCTTTCGCAGAGGTGTTGGTCTGTCTTCAGCCGTGGCCTCAGCGGCAAAGCAACCAAGTGTGAACCGCAGACAATCAGAGCAAAGCTTGAAACGTGTGGCTATGGCCATGCAGCAGAATGATGTGATAACTATAGTTCACAGGTACTTCTGTATTTGATGGTGCTCGATTAACAGGCTAATTTGACTGCAGAAATTTCAACTTGTCCCTGCAGGAAAAGCTCGGTTGAAACTAATGGCAGTTAAGATGGCTCTAAATTGTGCCATGCCTCAGCACACCTAAATGGGACTCAACCATTATTCATGTACAAGTACCTGCCAGAGTCTGGTGTGGCATTAGTATTCATAGGAAGAGATTTGTTAGGACAATCATAGTCACATACATGAACCTGATGCAGGGCTGTGTTGTAAAACACGCCCAAAGACCGAGGCTTCCAAAACCACATGTTCACTGAATGTTGATTAGTGTGTTATTTTAATAATTGCTCATAATTGCTCATTTTAGTAAAATATCCACCAGGTGATGTCCTGCATCATAACATAGTGTGGCCCTGACTTCTGTGGAGGTTGAAACGATCACGATAAAATGTTGTTATAAACTATGCGCAGAGACATAAACACACACGGTAAATTATGTTATAGTTCACATGAATCCACAAATAGTTCTGACTCACAATCTGGTAAATATATACAACTAAATAATCACATCGATCTCCCACTGTGACTATTATGTTATTCTACTTTTCTCAAACACGAGTCAAATATTTTGTTTCGTTCTTCCTCCTCGAAGTGTCGCGAGACTTCTCGAGCATCTGCTGCCCTGGAAACCAACATCAACAACCGCTGCTTCGTGACTTAATGTCGCTCTGAGTTTTTAACATTAACTTCCACCATGGCTGACGACTACTACCAAACACTGGAGATAAACAAAAACGCGACAGACGCGGATATCAAAAAGGCGTAGGTCTCTCTCCTTTAAATTACAATCCTGAAAACAGTAAGCCATTCGCACGTGTTTAATAACAGCTGTTCTTTGTTTTGTTGTCGATTTCTAACCTCTTTCATTTGGCCAGATATCGACGTCTCGCGTTGAAGTTTCACCCAAAGAGCAGCAAAGAAGCAGGAAGCACAGAGAGGTTCAGTCAGCTGGGGGAAGCCTACGAGGTTCTCAGCGACCGTAAGTAACAAGAAGCGTGAAGCTGAGGTTGGTTTACACATCGGATGTTAGCTTAGTCATAATAACAATAATAATAATAATAATAATAATAGTTATTGTCGTCTGAATCATGCAGTCTTGAGTCAGACATACCTGCAGAGAGAGAGAGAGAGAGAGAGAGAGAGAGAGAAAACACCAAGTTAGTTACATGTAATAAAATAAATAAATGAAAGGGGGTGCAGAGAGACAGAAAGACGGGGAGAATTGCTCAGTGCATGATGGGAATTCCCACAGTAGTCTAGACCACACAAGGGATGGTTCAGGACTCACCTGATCCTAACTATAAAAACTACTGCCCACTACAAGGAAAGAGTTCAGTTTATAACCCTAACCCATTTTTAGCACAAAGCATATTAAGAGACTGTCTCAATATGTGTTTTCTTTGTTACAGCTCGGAAAAAGGCAACATATGACAAATTTGGTTTGGAGGGACTAAAGGGTGGGATTCCACCTGAGTTTGGCCGAGGTGGGGCCTGGTCCTCCAAATATGCCTACCACGGGGATCCAGAAAAAACATTTAAACAGTTCTTTGGAGGTGACAACCCATTTGCAGGTGAAAAAAATAGCGACAAATTCCATACGGTAATATTTTTTGTCAGACTTAATACCAGCAGTTTTTTTATTTTTTGCTCAATTTATTCAATTATTTATCAGTAGACTTCTATACAAATGATGTACCGCTTCAGTTTGGTGGCCTGCAATCAGTCGTGGTGAAGACACAAGACCCCCCAATAGAGAGAGACCTGCATTTGTCCCTGGATGATCTGTTCCTCGGGTGCACAAAAAAGATTAAGATATCACGCAGGGTAAGATCATCTGAATGTGAGATATCCTTTCAGATTACATGGTCTTTCAGTGGTCGAATCATTCACACATTCAGTAGTTAAGCTGAAAGCAACTCACAGGCACAAATTAAATGACTTGGTACATCTAACTAATCACATAAATGTATTCATTTAAGTTTAACCTTATTTCTTGAGCAGGTTATGAATGAGGGTGGATACACATCTAGTATCAAAGACAAGATCCTCTCTATAGATGTTAATCCTGGATGGAAAGAAGGCACAAGAATTGTTTTCTCCAAAGAGGGAGATCAGGTAAAATAACTAAACAGCATTATTTTCTGTAGATATCTAAAAATGCTCTAAAAATGTTCACCAACAACTGAACCGAACAGTTATCTCCCGCAAAGTCATAAAAGAGTGAGCTCATCAGTTAGTATTATAATGGTCAGACTTTAGAATCTATATCTTCTGAAGTTCTGTAGTTCTTGTAAGTTGTATAATGCTATTATGGAAGGCATTATACAAATAAATTATATTCACTTTTACATACTTGCAATTTCTCATAATAATGTATTTCTCACAAGAACTGAGATTAAGTTTCTGATGCCGTCTCTGGTTTATCATTACATGATAATAAACATTATTACATGTATTGGATCTTTCTCGAAGAATTGTTATTGCTTATTAGATGAATCAGTTGAGAATTATAAGGAATTGTTCATTTTATTAGTACTGAAATGATTTTTATGAAGTCTGTTTCATTTTATAAAAGATTTTTAAATTCCACAATTTAACATGTTTTCATTTGTCATGTCGTAACTATACCAGGCTAACAGTGGTGTATGGAAACTTGATCTAACTTTCAAAAACAATTTTGTGAATAATGTCAGAACGAGGTAGAGACAGTAGAAAAAGAAGAGTTTAAAATGAGCAAGTAAGAAAATGTATTTAATCATTCGGTTGCGGCATGGTGGAATTTCAAAAGGATCACCACTAGGTGTCCTCAGAAGATCCCTGTCTATCGTCTACTCACTCAGGCACGCTGAAATGATTGTCGTCAAATTATTGTTACATGTTTTTTAATCTGACTTAATTGTAATCACCTTATTTTACCCAAAGGGACCCAACAGCATCCCTGCAGATATTGTGTTCATAGTGCGGCAGAAGAGTCATCCTCTGTTTGAAAGACAAGATGATGATCTGATCTACAAGACCCAAATCTCTCTGGAGATGGTGAGTCATCAGTTAAACCTTAAGATTTGGTATAAAAATAACAACAAAAACAAACCAAAAAACCTCTTCCACAGGCCTTGACTGGCTTCTCTGTGAATGTGCCGACAATAGATGGAAGGCTACTCAATATTCCCATCAACGACATTGTGCAGTAAGTGGTTTTCTATACTGGGGCCACTGTGAAAATCTGTAATACTTGTAATATTGTATTTTCTTTGTACTATTAATTTTACATTGATCTCAGATATTATAAAACCTGGATGAATAATTTAAATGTTGAGATCAGAACAGGGAGAGATTAATTTAAATAGTTTACCTCACTCATACAGTTAAACAGGAACATCACTACAAGGATTTGTTTTGGCTTTGTGCCTCATCTCCATCAATAATAATTTTCCTTTCACTGATTTGTTGTTTCAGCCCTAGATACAGTAAAGTGGTGCCCGGAGAGGGAATGCCACTTTTCCAGGATCCTTCACAGAGAGGAGACCTCATTATTCACTTTGACATCCAGTTCCCCGAGAAGCTCTCCGTTGACAGAAAGCATCTGATCAAAAAAGCCTTGAAATAAATATCTATCACATTTTAATACACTTGTTTCTATCCTCTGATCTATGATTATTGTAATGGCTTTTATTCACCTTATCCACCAAAGCACAATTTGTATAACATAACATTGATACTTTGAGTAAATAAACACATGGGCCTTTGGGGTGCGGTACTGAGGTGGTCTGTTGGTGATGAAGCAACCCTGGACACATACACCAAGCCTGTCCATCACAGCCATGGCCTGCCCCTAATTTGGGAGAGCAGGGGTATTGTGGTCAGCCTGCTCAACATTGACAATAAGGCCCAGTCAACCCGTGGGTCGGCCCTAACCATGGATTCTAGGGCTGCACAGAGTACCCTAAAGGGGAGGGTCCGCTTCCTTTAACAACTGTTTGTAAAGATGATTGAGGTTCTGGTAGAATATAAAGCAACGTTGATGATGGCTGGTACTGGAGCTACGTACTTTAGTGTAAGTCCAAATATCCCACACATCTTTACATGTCTGATAAAATAGTGAAGACAGCGGGATTCTCAGGAAAAAGACTGCTGATTTAAAGCAATATGGTCTATTTTGTTGTCTGATCAAACTCAATAAATTTGTTAGGGAGAGATTCTTTGTGTAAAATAAAAAATGCCATTCGCTGCTGACCGCAAGGGAAGGACTTTCATAGCGCTGGTCCTGGCCTCCAGATGAGGACATTGGCTGAGAGGGCTAATATTTATTGGCGGTTGAACATATCAGAACCTGTGAATGAGTTTTACAAGAAGTGGGGGAAATACATTCGTACTCAGATCCAATACGAATGGCTGCTTTCGGGCTCCTGCCGCGGTAGCGGTAGTCTTTGGTTCGGCCTGCCGCGGTAGCGCCCACCTTCGTTTGGAGGCACCTGCCTCTGTTGCCACGCCATTTGGAGGCAGCTGCTCTTGCTGCCACAATGAGAGCGATTAAGGCTGTTGGTGACTCATTCAGGGAGATTTGGACAATTATTATGACTTTACTCCTCTGTCTGAGATGATGATGGTGAGAAGCTGTTATTAATGTATCATTAGCCAATTAATGTTTGTGCATTGTGAACTTCAAATCTATGTTGTTATTACTGGGTTAAAGTCACTTTAACCCAGTCCTTACTGCATTACCTTTGCTTTCTTCGACACATGTAAAACCTTCTGTTTGTGTCATTACAATAAACAATGCTGAATGTAATGTGTTAATTTAGTTATTACGATCTGCATTTCCAATAATAATCTTCGTAAACCTGTGTATAGATATATAATAATTTATTCAATAAATTATGAGTCCAAATCTTGGCAACGGTGACAGCGGCCTCCAAACAGTGTGGAAACAAAGGCAACTGCCTCTAGACAGCTGGCAACAAATGGCAGCTGCCTCTAAACAGTCCGGCAACAAATGGCAGCTGCCTCTAACAGTGTGGCAACAAATAGCAGCTGCCTCTTAACAGTGTGGAAACAAAAGCAGCCGCCTTTACATATCAGTGGCAGTTTCTGTTGACAGCAGAAGTGCCTCTACCAGCTTCTTCTGCCACCATCAATAGCTATTTTCTCGTTAATTAATCTGCAGTGATCCAGGAAACATGGTGAGTAGCTAAACACACAATAAAATCATGTGATCACAAATACAGTATCTGGAGTTGAGTTGAATAGTACTAAGCTGTTATTGCTCAGACCTGAGTATCAAGAAGCAGCTGCAGCTTTAATACAGTAATTTTTGTTACTAAAGTCACTTTATCCCTCCCTAACTATACCATTGCTATTTGTGATATGTGTAAGAAACCTCTGTTTGTGTCTGTTGATGCAGCTCTGTAGCCATTTTAAGGTTCCATTGTTAACATTTACCATCAATGACACAATATGTCATTACAATAGAAAATGCTATAATTTAATGCTTTAAATAAGTTGTAATGATCTTCATTTGGATAAATAAACTTCATAAACACCTATATAGATATATACTGATTTATTGATTAAATCATGAGCAGCTTTATTTGCTATTTCATTGCAGAGACAACTGCACCCAAACACTTGTGGAAACTGTGACAGCTGCCTCTTAACAGTGTGGCAACAAATTACAGTTGCCTTTAATCAATGTGGCAACAAAGGCAACTGCCTCTAAACTGTTTGGCCTCAAAGGCAGTTGACTTTAAACACTGTGGCATCAAAAGCAGCTGCCTTTACATATCAGTGGCAGTTTCTGTTGAAAAAAGAAGTGCCTCTCGCAGCTTCTCCTGCCACCATCAATAACTATCAACGTTTCCTCGTTTTTTAATCTGCAGTGATCCAGGAAACATGGTGAGTAGTTAAACACACTTTAAATCATGTGATGGCAAATATCTGGAATTTAGTTTGACTAATTATTGGACTAATTAAGACATCTTGAATTTGGATTATGTCGAGTCAGAAACAAATAGTAGTTACTTAAACCAGGAATTATAGTCTTAATTCAATTGCACAGGTCTGTAATACATGCAAACAGCATTGTAAACGAAGACTGTAACTTTCTGAATAAAATGCTGGAAAAGTTGAGATGCAGTTTTTGTCTTTTCATCCGACTATTAAACAATTAAAAAAATAAGCGACAAATGAATCGAGTATCCATATAACTTGCTACTTTATTCATGATTTTCTTCATAAAAGAGCTATTTTTTCTTCTTCAGATCACTCAATAGCTCCAGGAACCTGCCTGAAGCGTGTTTTTTAGCTACCAAACCTTTATTTTATTCATTGATAAATGTATAAAGTTGAATAATATTTCGCCCCTTTCCACAGCGTGAGTGTATCTCTGTACATGTTGGTCAAGCCGGTGTCCAGATTGGCAATAGCTGCTGGGAACTTTATTGCCTGGAACATGGAATCGAGGCAGACGGACAGATGCTAAGCAACAAGACCATCGGAGGAGGAGATGACTCCTTCAACACCTTCTTTAGTGAGACTGGGGCTGGAAAGCATGTCCCGCGAGCTGTGTTTGTGGACCTGGAGCCCACTGTCATCGGTAAACTGTCGGGAAATTTAGAAACCACAGCTACTCTGATTTCCTTAAATCAAACTGACTGACCCTGTCTATTCAGATGAAGTACGCACTGGAAGCTACCGCCAGCTGTTCCACCCTGAGCAGCTGATCACTGGTAAAGAAGATGCTGCCAACAACTACGCCCGTGGACACTACACCATTGGCAAAGAGATCATTGACCTGGTGCTGGACAGGATCCGCAAACTTGTGGGTAACTTTTACATCAGGAATGAATCTTTTCTTAATTTTTTGACAAAACATTGCCACTCATATTTAATCTGTCTCCCTCTCTTTCTTCAGGCTGACCAGTGCACTGGTCTTCAAGGCTTCCTGGTTTTCCACAGCTTTGGAGGTGGCACCGGCTCTGGCTTCACCTCACTGCTGATGGAGCGTCTGTCTGTCGACTATGGTAAGAAGTCCAAGCTGGAGTTCTCCATTTACCCAGCCCCCCAGGTGTCCACCGCTGTGGTGGAGCCCTACAATGCCATCCTGACCACCCACACCACCCTGGAGCACTCTGACTGTGCCTTCATGGTCGATAACGAGGCCATCTACGATATCTGCCGCAGGAACCTCGATATTGAGCATCCCACCTACTCCAACCTGAACAGGTTGATGAGTCAGATTGTGTCCTCCATTACTGCTTCCCTCCGTTTCGATGGTGCCCTCAATGTTGATCTGACCGAGTTTCAGACCAACTTGGTGCCATATCCCCGTATCCACTTCCCTATGGCCACCTACGCTCCTGTCATCTCTGCTGAGAAGGCCTACCATGAGCAGTTAACGGTGTCTGAGATCACAAATGCCTGCTTTGAGCCAGCCAATCAGATGGTGAAATGTGACCCTCGCCACGGTAAATACATGGCCTGCTGCCTCCTGTACCGTGGAGATGTGGTGCCCAAAGATGTCAATGCTGCCATTGGCACCATCAAAACCAAACGCTCCATCCAGTTTGTGGACTGGTGCCCCACTGGTTTCAAGGTCGGCATTAACTACCAGCCGCCCACTGTGGTTCCTGGTGGAGACCTTGCCAAGGTCCAGAGGGCTGTTTGCATGCTGAGCAACACCACCGCCATCGCTGAGGCCTGGGCTCGCCTTGACCACAAGTTCGATCTGATGTACGCCAAGCGCGCCTTCGTTCACTGGTATGTGGGTGAGGGTATGGAGGAGGGAGAGTTCTCTGAAGCCAGGGAAGATATGGCAGCTCTGGAGAAGGATTACGAGGAGGTCGGAGCTGATAGTTTGGGAGAGGATGATGAGGGGGAAGGGGAGGAGTATTAAACACAGATGCATTTCTTATAGCCAAATTCCCAAATAAAAATTCTCTCTAATAAATATCCAGATATGTTGTTTTTCATCTGTAAAAAATGTTTCAGGAGTTTAGTTAAACTCTATCAGCATTTTATGGGTCTCGGTTCCTCGTTTTCTTCAGAGATTGATTTGGCTTTATATGAAATAATTGAGTCAATCAGTGAGGAAAGCACAAATGGAAAGGAATCTCCAGAGCCAAACTTCTCAAACGGTAAAGCGATGAGAAAGATCAATAGGCTTTTCATAAAGACTTTTGCCGCAGCAGGGACGCTCCAAATATTGTCAAAGGTCGCGAAAAAATTCAATGAGAATCCCAAAGTCACTAGCAGGAAGGCAATGCAGTCATTGATTGCTAGTATTGACGCTGTGCTTCTGGAGAAGGAGAAGCCAGGAGGTGGAAATGAAAATTCTGCATTCAAAACACTGGAAAAGCCTTGATCTGAAAAGGTTATTGTATTCACAAAACAGCTTTCAGATCTCATCTATTTGCACATCGCACCTGGCAGGAATTCAGACAGGGGTTCAGGTCTAGTGAAGAAGGTTTGTGTTCCTACTTCACACAGGGGCATATATGCAGACGTTCAGACCAGGGTGTTTTGTTTTCTGTCCTTGATAAGCTGGTGGCTGAACAACCAAGTTCACCGCCACACAAACAGAGTGTTAGTCGCTTTAATGACCATCGACTCATCGCAGTCATCATCATTAGAGGTCAACAGCATCGAGGAGAAAAGATCAGAGCAGTCGTCACCATCATCAGAGTTCACCAGCAGAGGGAATGAAAGACTGAAGCAGTCAACACCAGCAGTGGTCACCAGCAGAGGGAGTAGAAGATCGAAACAGTCTTCATCCTCAGAATTCAGCAGTGGAGGGAATGAAAGACTGAAGCACTCAACATCAGCAGTGGACACCAGCAGTGGGAAGAAAATATCTAAGCAGTCAACACCAGCAGTGGTCACCAGCAGAAGGAAGAAAATATCTAAGCAGTCTTCATCCGCAGAAGTCAGCAGCGGAGGGAATGAAGGACTGAAGCAGTCAACCCCAGCAGTGGTCACCATCAAAAGGAAGACAATATCTAAACAGTCAACACCAGTAGTCAGCAGCAGTGGGAGTAAAAGTTCGAAGCAGTCTTCATCCTCAGAAGTCAGCAGCGGAGGGAATGAAAGACTGAAGCAGTCCACCCCAACAGTGGTCACCAGCAGTGGGAGTAAAAGTTCAAAGCAGTCTTCATCCTCAGAATTCAGCAGTGGAGGGAATGAAAGACTGAAGCAGTCAACATCAGCAGTGGACACCAGCAGTGGGAAGAAAATATCTAAGCAGTCTTCATCCTCAGAAGTCAGCAGCGGAGGGAATGAAAGACTGAAGCAGTCAACCCCAGCAGTGGTCATCAGCAGTGGGAATGAAAGACTGAAGCAGTCAACACCAGCAGTGGTCACCAGCAGTGGGAAGAAAAGATCAAAGCAGTCTTCCTCATCAGAAGTCGGCAAAGAACGTGAGAACTCATCAGACAGGCGGGCCAGGGAGAAGATTGAAAAGATCCAGGCAGAGATCAAATATAAAATGTATGTCAGTGTTCTCTCGGACAAGCTTGTCACACAAATCTATAAAAAGGCAAAGCTGACCTGTAATGATGATGACACAAGGCATCATCTGCTGGAGAGAATATGGGCCGAGGTCAAAGACATTGACTCACCTTATATCCCGAAAAGAATATTTGACATGGACATTTACAAGGAGTTGTGTAAGAAGTGGCCTTCTCCAGAGATGCTATTGTCTTCCCTTCTTGGAAGAGATCCTGAACTTGAGATATCAATAATCTCCATTTTGAGAAGACGCCTGTGCAAAAAGCCTGGCTTCCTGTCCTCTTTCAGAGCAGGCATCTCTTCCTTCTTCAGGAGATAATAGGTGGATGATGTTACTCCGATAGCTTCACTTTCAAATGTCAGTGTGGCGGTGGTGCATGCCACAGGGCTCTCCCACACAAATCCAGAAACGGAATGTTTGCTTGTTAACATGATTTATTGTACACCACACACGTGAACACACAAACTTAACACAAGTGACTCGCTTTTCAGTGTGAGGACCAATCAGCTAACAGCTCTCACCTGCGCTGATTGATCCTCTGTGGTGCAGGTACCCCCATACAAATTTTCAGGCCAGGGATTTTCCGGCCTGACCTAGCTTTTACTAAGTCTAAAGTTTTGCAATGGGTTTTCTCAAGGTGCTCCTGTTATCCCCACATTTATAAAAATGAATAAAATTTCTAAAATGGAATTATTTGTTCTCAGTATTTATTCCACTCAGACTAAAGTTTTGCTGTTTTACAAGCTGAAAATTCACGGTTTCTCAAGTGCAAGTTTCTTCCTTTAATTCATCAGCCATCTTCACCTTCACCTGAACTTAGCTCCCAAAAGATGTGTAATGCGGAGGAGAGTAACCTCATTATGGCTGGTGATCAAATAGCAATAGTAAGCATCTAACTTTCAGATATTTTCCGAATAAGAGTCACAGTTGCTGCACAGAATCAGCGTAAATGAATACAGTGTTACTTGATTGTGTTTGTCTTAAACTAAGCTAGCTAGCTAGCTATTTTGTTAGAAAAGGTCTCCAGTGAGCAAGAGTGATTACATTTTCTAAAAATCTCCTGTGCATTGGATTCTATTTTTGAAGTAATTTGAATGTATTTTTGTCTGTTGTGTATCTTATTCCCTTCTGCACATAATACAACAAATAAACTCAGAAGTTGACACTGGCAGGTCCATTCTCCATTCATTGTGTGTGTTCCCTTTAAGAATTAGGATTTGGGAGTGACGCGGATATGAAAACTGGTATATCCGTCTTTCCTTTACAAGCAGGAAAATGATTTCTCTCTATTTGAGAAAAGTTCATATTTGTGTTGTCAAATTTCACAATGACCCTAAAATTCTGTCTCTTCTGTTATCTTATACTGAATGAATGCAAGCAAGATACAGAGAAAAATCACACACTTTCTGATTGAACCAATCTATGAACTGTCTGAAACAATGGATATCCGCAGCCTCAAATGCACGCGCAAACATTCGGCATCCTTAGGGGCTAGGCCCCCCTTTCTTTCAATCCTAGAAACACCCCTGTGTTGCACACACTTCTCAAGTAAAATCTCAAAGCATCAACCTACAACACACAAATACTAAAATCTCTAAACATTCAGGTCTGTTGAGCAATTTCACCGCATTTACAGAGCCGAACAGGAGACTGAAATTGTAGATATGGTTCGTGAGAACAACTCACACTCACACTCAGACAAATAAAAACTAGGATCCTGGCTGACCATGCTACATTTAGAAACGTCCAGACCGTCAGCCTCTCTACATTAGACCGTATTCTTCATAGGAATCAGAAACAGAATCAGAATTATTTTTATTGCCATCTATATTTGCACATACAGGAAAATTGCCTTGGTGTCGTTGGTGCACTGTACAAACAACAATATAAAAACAGCAATATAAAAACAACAATATAGAACAACAATATATACAGTAAGAGAGTTGCCATGCGGACGAAACAAGTGTTCAGGGTCCCATTTGAACGGAACACAGGCATCAAGGAGTTACGGCGAGAGTTTGTGCTTGTAAGTACCAACATTCAGCACTGACACATGCATGTATTGTACCTGTAATCCAATATTGTTCCTTTTCTACAGTGTCTCATTGTAGCCCACTGTGTTGACCTCTTTGAGTCCATACTGTAACTTGCATTGTCATGCTGTCTGTGTCAGCGGATCCAGGAGCATGACACAGCTAATGTTTTGTACCGGTACATCTTTATTGATGAGGTGGGATTCAACCTGGTGAAGAGGAGGCGATGGGGCAGAAACCTCATTGGCCAGCGGGCCATTGTTGAGGTCCCCGGCCAGCGAGGTGGGGTGGTCCCACTGATCCAGTCCATGGTTGAGGCATGGTTGGGGACCATACGAATGTCATTCATATGGTGTGTTCAATTTTGATGATTGTGTTTTCAATTTTGCACTTAAGTGTGCTGTAAATGCTTGGTAGTGTGCAAGCAAATGCTTAGTTGTGTGTTCTCAATGAATGGTATGTGTGTGTCATTTGAAAATATTGCTGTGTGTACCAAATTCACCATTTTGTGAACAGTTAAGATATTTGATGGCAAAAAGTCATCTTGCAAAGGGAGTGTCAGGTTTAGCATTTTGTGTGTGAGGTTTTCAGTTGTCTGTGTGCAGTTTTGAGAAAGCAGTTATTGTTTTGAAAAGCGTGTGTTAACAATTGTGAAAAACTGTAATGATTGAACCTGGAACACTGCTTTGTTTTCAATGAGTTACAAAAAACAAATCTTATTTGCTAAGACTTTACTCCTCTGTCTGAAACGATGATGGTGAGAAGCTGTTGTGTCTGTTATTGCAGCTCTGTAGCCCTTTTTAAGGTTCCATAATTAACATTTACCATCACTGAGTCAATATATCATTACAATAGACAATGCTATAATTTAAGGCTTTACCTTGCCTCAGGAGAACTCAGGCAAGTGCTGATGTATTGAAGACTTTAATGTAGGCTTGATGCATCGGAGACCAGAAGGTGGAACAATATACAAATGCCAACAGAGTAACATAAGCAATTTTTCAGTGTGATACAACAAAGGCTGCAAGTATATATCCCATTGAATAAATCACAAACCGTTGAAGTTGCGCAACTCTCAGAAAGTGTCAATGACAACTGCCCGCCAAACACTTTCTGAAGGCTGCCTCCAACATTGTGGCAACAAAGGCTGCTCCCTCCACAGGCTTTCATCTTTAGAGGAGGTATCGCTACAGCTGTCATGCTGGCAACTGTGACATCTGCCTTCAAACAGTGTGGCAACAAAGGCAACTGCCTCTAAACATTGTGGCAACAGGCCACCAGAATTGCCTCTATGAGCTAACATTGCGATTTAAGCTTCCCCTTACTGCATTTACTTCCACCATGGATGAAGATTACTACAAAACACTTGAGATAAACAAGAGCGCCATAGCTGCAGATATCAAGAAGGCGTAGGTCTCTCTCGTTAAATTACAATGCTGAAAACGTAAACCCCTTCACACATGTTTAATATCAGCTGTTCTTTTTATTGTTGTTGATTTCTACCTTTTTATGCCAGATATCGATGTCTCGCTTTGAAGTTTCACCCAAACAGCAGCAAAGAAGCAGGAAGCGCAGAGAGGTTCAGGCAGCTGGGGGAAGCCTACGATGTTCTCAGCGACCGTTAGTAACCAGAAGAGAGAAAAGAGAGAGAGAGAGAGAGAGAGAGAGAGAGAGAAAGAGAGAGAGAGACCAGTCTAGACCTGTAAATAAACTTGTATCCCTCATAACTAAGGGATGGTTCAGGACTCAACGTATACATAACTTACTATAAAATTACTGTACAATACAGGGAAAGAGTTTAGTTTATAAATCTACAAAACTGTCCACATTTTAGCACACAGCGTATTAACTGACTGTGTCAATATGTGTTTTCCTTGTTACAGCTCGGAAAAAGGCAACATATGACAGGTTTGGTTTGGAGGGACTAAAGGGTGGGATTCCACCTGAGTTTGGCAGAGGTGGGGCCTGGTCCTCCAAATATGCCTACCACGGGGATCCAGAAAAAACATTTAAACAGTTCTTTGGAGGTGACAACCCATTTGCAGGTGAAAAAAATTGAGACAAATTCCATACAGTAATATGTTTTGTCAAACATAATACTAGCACAATTTTCATTTTTGCCTAATTAATTCATATATTTATCAATAGTGTTCTCTGCAAATGATGTACCGCTTCAGTTTGTTGGCCTGCAACCAGTCGTGGTGAAGACACAAGACCCCCCAATAGAGAGAGACCTTGAGTTGTCCCTGGATGATCTGTTCCATGGGTGCACAAAAAAGATTAAGATATATCGCAATGTAAGAACATCTGACTGTGAGATATCCTTTCAGATTACATGGTCTTTCAGTGGTCGAATCATTCACACATTCAGTAGTTAAGCTGAAAGCAACTCACAGGCACAAATTAAATGACTTGGTACATCTAACTAATCACATAAATGTATTAATTTAAGTTTTACCTTATTTCTTGAACAGGTTATGAATGAGGGTGGATCATGCAATGTAAAAGACAAGATCCTCACTATAGATGTAAGTCCTGGATGGAAAGAAGGCACAAGAATTGTTTTCTCAAAAGAGGGAGATCAGGTAAAATAACTAAACAACATTATTTTTTTTGATATTTAAAAACGCTCTAAAAATGTTAAATGCATTTGAAAAGCATTACAAAAATCTACTTTGCTCACCTTTACTCTATATATCTCACCATACAGTATATCTCACAAGACCTGAGTTTAGGTTACTGATTCAGAATTTTCAGCAAATGGGACTTTATAATAGACAACCCTAGTTTTAAGCATATTGTAACCTTGAAGTCTAGCAATATACCTATGCGAAAATTTAATTATGGAAGAAAAGAAGAAAATATATTCCTACAGCTGAAAAGTTTTGGGTTGAAAAAAGAACATACAATTCCTATAATTATAATAATGCAACATCTACAGATTTAAACTGGATATCATCAAATGATAAAAATCATTAATACACGTATAGGAAGGGTAATTCCTTATTGGATTAATCATTTGGGAACTATACATTTTCTTAGTACTGGAAAGATTTTTATGAAGTCTTTCATTTTATACTAGATTGTTAAATTCCAATATTACATTTTTTTCAAACTTTCAAAAGCAATTTTTAAACTGTGAATAACGTCAGAACGAAGTCAAGACACTAGAAAAATACGAGTTTAATATGAACAAGTATGCCAATTACATTTTTGTGAAGTTTATCTAATCATTCAGTTGTGGCATGGTAGTATTTCCAAAGGACCACCACTAGGTGTCCTCAGAAGATCCCTCTCTAACATCGAGCCACTCAGGTACACAGACTGTATGTAAACTTAGGAACACTTAAATGATTGCCATCAAATACTTTTTACATGCTTTTTAATCTTCTGACTACATAGCTGGGACCAAACAGCATCCCTGCAGATATTGTGTTCATAGTGCGGCAGAAGAGTCATCCTCTCTTTGAAAGACAAGATGATGACCTGATCAACCAGACCCAAATCTCTCTGGAGATGGTGAGTCATATAACATGTGTGTCTTTATCAGTTAAACCTAAAGATTTGGTACAAAAAACAACACTAAAACAAAATAAAACCTCTTCCACAGGCCTTGACTGGCTTCTCCGTGAGTGTGCAGACCATAGATGGAAGGCTAATCAATATTCCCATCAACGACATTGTGCAGTAAGTACCTTTCTGTACTGGGGACAAATGTGGAAATCTGTAATACTTGTGATATTGTATTTTCTTTGTACTATTCATTTTACATGGATCTCAGATGTTATAAAAGCTAGATGATTTTTTTTTTTATATTAAGATCAGAACAGCAAGAGATGAGAAATGAGAGAGATCCATTCAAATAGTTTACCTCACCCATACAGTTAACAGGGACATCACTATAAGGATTTGTTTTGGCTTTGTGCCTCATCTCCATCAATAATCATTTTGTTGTTTCAGCCCTAGATACAGTAAAGTGGTGCCCGGAGAGGGAATGCCGCTGTTCCAGGATCCTTCACAGAGAGGAGACCTCATTATTTACTTTGACATCCAGTTCCCCGAGAAGCTCTCCGTTGACAGAAAGCATCTGATCAAAAAAGCTTTGAGATAAATATCTATCACATTTTAGTACACTTGTTTCTACCCTATGATCTATGATTATTGTACTCAGTTTTATTTCCCTTTTCCATCAAAGCACAATTTGTATTACTTAGCATTGATACTTTGAGTAAATAAACACAAAGGAAGAAACTAAAGGCTAAGAAATCTGTAAACATAATATCTGTGCAACAACATCCGCCTTCTACTGGGCAGAAATCACAGAATTCTTGTGCAGTTGTGATTTGCTGCCATCATGGCCCGTTTCAGCTGCTCGTATGTCACAAACATCACCACGTTCCAGGAGCCCAGGCGTAAGAAAGAGGGCGTGAACCTTTAGAGGAGCGCGGAAAAATCAGAAAAATGACAATTCATAATAACATCATTTTGTTCACAGCCATTCTTTTCCTGTTGTAAAAAACACTTACCCCTTATAAAAGGCAAGTGGTCCTTCCTTGGTCATCATGGTAGCGGCACAGTTGAAGACGCTTCTGTAGTGGCCAAGAGGAGAGTTCATATATCTTGTCTTGACCACATCGACAGGTGAAGCGATGACTGTCGTGCATAACCCTGCACCGAAGGCTGATAGAAAGTGGCAGGGCAGGTTGTCTGTGAAGGGAAGGCTGTAAATTAGTGTCCCAGGAAGAGAAACCCTTCAATCACTCCTGGATTATGTTGGGCTGCAGCCATTGTGTCACCTGTCAGGGGCGTGGACTTTAGAAGTGTTTCCTTGATGAAGTCGTACGTCACCAGTTCTGTGCAGTTGACAGTCGCGTTCCGCAAAGTGTTTGGAGCTGTGCCTGCATGCGAAGTGAAATGAACACATTCATCATAAGAAATTGGAGGATAGCCTTCAGGATCCTCGCAACTATCATGAATGAGTCTACCTTTCCAAAGTCCACGGATGCCTTCTTCCTTAGCAATGGTCCTGTAAGCATCAATTGTGCTACAGTAGCGTCTGGCGACCCCAGAGGACCTGGCCTGTGCCTGGAAGCGGACTTTCACCACATCTGTGGGCTGAGCTATCACAACCGCCATGGCACCTGTGGTACATCCCGCAAGCAGCCGAACGCCAATGCCTACATCTGAACCAGAGAGGAGAGAGGTGATTGTCGCAGGACCTTTGCAACTAGACCAACAATAATAACACATTCACAGATGCTCACTCTCAGAGCCTCTGGTGTAGAACTGCTTTACAGAATCATAGAGGCCAATGCGGACAGAGGCGAAGCTCATCTGCCTCTGGAGTCCTGCCACCAGTCCACTGTAAAGACTCCTGGGTCCCTCGGTGCGCACCATGGTAGTGATGGTACCAAATACACCTCGATACTTCACCGCTGACCCATTCCCCGCTGCTGAAGAGGCTATTGCCTCCCCTTGGATCTGTGCAAGGACAATGGGAAATTTAAATTCAACTAAAGATAGGATATTAGGGGGTGGTCCCTCCACCAACCAGCTTGTCAGTAATTAAATCCCCAGCACCTCCAGACTTGATTAGATTAGAATATACAAAATGTTATATCTATGTGCACATGTATGATGTGTTGATGAAAAGTACATGTTTATGTTGACACACATATTAACTTTATTTTGTACCTGCAGTCGCACTTTGGCTGTGTCCAAGGGGAAGGTGAGGAGGTCAGCGATACATGCTGCAGTTCCTGCTCCCAAAAACTTCACAGCTGCCGATGGAGGCACATCAGCAGGTTTAAATCCAACCATTTTCCCGAGTTATTTGGAGTAACACAAGGACAGTTGAAACCTGCTTGATGTGGACAGGACCAGAGATTCCTGAAAATCTGCAAAAATAAACCACATTGCCTCCAAAGATTATTGTGTTCCACGAGCACCATGGCAAAGTTAAATCATTAGAATAACAAAATATGCAATAGACCATTATATAATTGATTTTATGTACTTAGCTCTATATGATAAACCCAATAGTTGGTTCATATAACATGCTAATTAAGTAAAAGGGTATTCTTAAAAACAGGTTTAACTGATGCTTAATACAACTGACAACTGCAGACAGGAAAAAGGATGCATGGACACGAGCATCAACTTATCAAAATCTGAACTTTTGAACTGAACTGATTCTTACCTTTAAGGTGATAGGACAAACACTTCTGAGATCAGGATTCTCTAAATGTGTCCCTCTGACTGAACTTTGTCCTAGCTATAAACTGATGTCCTTGTTTTTCCATAGAAGATTTTTTTATAGTGATTGGTCTTAAGATCATACTCCAAATCCTGGGAAAACAGAAACAAGTTAAAAAACAACATAGAAATGTATAAAGTATCAACAAAAACAATACTGTCGTACAAAGGAGAAACATAATATTTAAGATTGTACCGTGATTTGATTCAGATGTTGAACAGCCCGGTGAAATGCAGAGAATCTTGAAGTGAAAAGCTCAAAATGAATGAAATTAACCGACGCATGGACTGAATGCAGAAGTGTGAGGAAGAGAACCACCCTTTAAATACTGCTGGGATGCTATTACATCACTGCATGTGTTGTTCCTACGGCCCAACCCCCACTACATCTATGGGCTGCCCGCTGTTCCCCTGGGCCGACCGTAAACCTGTCTGTGTGAAAAACAGTCTGGGGCTCGGTCTGCCTCATTTATCTTTTGTCCTCTTGGCTTTATAATCAATCTCCCTCAGATCAACCACACCCACATCACAAGAGATTACAAACCTGAGGCAGAACAATTTGAGAAATTACTATTTCCTGAAAATAAATGATGTTTGAAAAAATTAGATTTTCTAACTTAGAATCCTCTGGTTGGGTGCAGCATCTGTATAAAGCTTTGTTCTTAGAATCCCAGCACAGCAAGTGCAGACTTGCAGAGTGCTGAGTCATGCTGAAATCACAAGAACATACAAGAACACATAGTACGTCGGCCACCATATTAGATCCGTATGTTCAGGCCCGTTAACATATACGACTGCTCCTCGTTAAAATGTCCTGTCCATGACCTGTTGGTGCTGCATCAATAAATTTGGTACAACCCTCAATTGTGTTTTTGAAAATAAATTCACAAAAGTTTTGTTTTTATATACGAATAAAGGGGAATCTACACGCAAACATGTTTCCATGATAGAGCTCCGTAAAGCAATGCAACATAATTAGGGAAAGGTTGGTGAAGTTGTATAAAGGAAGTTTCATCATAATAATTAGAATGGCCTACAGCAGAGTACATATCCGCCAAGGCCAAGCAGTCCTCATATGAAACCACTTTTAAATTGACTAAATCTGGGTTTTTATTTGGATCAAACCAAACCAACAATCAAACAGACAGGGATGAAAACGTAACCTGCCTGGTATCAATTCAATATACATACCACTTATCCTTCATTGGTCGTGGGGGGAGCAATAGCCAATCTGACATTGGACGAGAGGCAGGGTTACACCCTGGACAGGTCCCATATGAAATAAGTGGCATATAAACCGTGATGAAAAGATGCTTTGGCACCTGAGCTCCTACACTTGTGTGTGTACTCGTATTTATTTATTTGTGAGGACCATTTTGGCTAATCCACACTTTTTCCAAAGCATGTTTGAGGGTTAAGACTAAGTTTTAAGGTAAGAGTTAGTGCAGAGTCGTTTTAGCAAGCAAACTGTTTCTTCCAATCATCCCAGTACTCGTAATAGTTGGTTCAGAAGTTTTTAGGTTAAAGATGGACTAAGAAATAAAAAACTGGCACTTTATTTTTTTTCATTTCAGCCTCATGTACAATATATTCTATTCATGTGACTTATCGACCGGCGATACATCATGTTATTTACAATCAGCAGCACTAATATGGACTTACAGATTCCGGACTACATGCAAAACATACATACATGGTAAACATTGTAAACAGTCCACAACAAGACAAAGTCAAATAAACATGATCACTGTTGAGGTCAAATACAGCCTGATCCAGTTTCTCTGTTCCTTTCATGGAAAACCTGCCCTGGATGCAGATCATTCATACAGTTCATTCTTGTAAACATGAAAATACATCCTCATCGTGGAGTGTTATTGTGCCCACAATGTCCGTGGTGATTCAGGAGTTTAATGAGCCACTCCTTCCTCCAGATGTCTTTACAGCATGTCAGCTCTTATGATGCCTCAGCTTCAGCTCTGAGCCACTTCAGTTATGTGACCATGGACCCCCTTTTCCAACTCTGGGTCACCACTGGGTCTCCACTGCACTGTGGTGAAGGCAAGGCCGTTGTGTCTCTGCAACACTGAAGTCTAATGAGGTGAGGTCAAAATGGCGACTCCCAGCCGTGCTGTGCCTTGGTCATTTCTCTTTTAATCTGTTCATACGTCACAAACATCACGATGTTCCAGGACCCCAGTCGCAAGAAAGAAGGCATGAACCTGAGGAAATGAAAGAGAAGTTAACAATTGTGGCCAGGTTATTTTACTGTTCTGTGGTTCACTGTTAGGTTAGCGTGTGTTTACCCTTTATAAAAAGCTTTGGGTCCTTCATTTCTCAGCATGGTGAGAGCACAGCTGCTTGCGCTGCTGTACTTGCCAGCTCCTGAGTTCATGAACCGTGTTTTGACCACATCCACAGGAGAGGCCACAACCGTTGTGCAGAAGCCTGCACCAAAAGCGGCTGTGAAGTGGCAGGGCAGGTTGTCTGCAGAGGAAGAGAAGCCAAACCTATTTTACCTCGATATCTTTTGTTTTTTTAACTTGGTTGCAAAAGGAGTTACGATACTTGCTAGATATGATCTGCACCTTCTACAACATATGTGTTTTTTTGCTCACCTGTCATTAGATCATACTTCAGGATGAGTTCCTTGATCATGTCATAGGTCACCAGCTCTGCACAGTTTACAATGGCGTTACGAGTGATGTTGGGCAAGCAGCCTGGAAGAAAGCAGCACAGGATGATTAAAAAAAAAACGTGAAAGGAAGTTACACGTTAAGCAATAACTAAAATGGCATTTTTCTATTGAAAGCAGTACCTCTCCAAAGGCCCCTTATTCCCTCAGTTCGAGCAATCGTCCTGTAGGCATCTAGGGTGCTGTTGTACCTCCTGCCACCATCAGCCGTTCGTACCTGGGCTTGGAAACGCACCTTCACCACATCCGTTGGTTGGGCAAAAGCCACAGCCATGGCTCCTGTGGTGCACCCTGCCATGAGCCGAGTCACAATCCCAGTGCCTGAGCAAAATATCTACATTAGTCAAATTGAAGCAGCAGGAAAGAAACAACCTTGTTTAAATATAACTCGATGATGCTCAGGTTACGCACTGTCAGTGCCTCGTGTGTAAAACTGCTTCATGGAGTCGTAAAGGCCGATTCGGACAGAGGCGAAGCTCATCTGCCTCTGGAGTCCTGCCACCAGGCCGTTGTAAAGACTCCTGGGCCCCTCTGTGCGCACCATGGTCATGATGGTGCCAAACACTCCTCTGTACTTGGTTGCACAGGCCCCTTCGATTTTACTAGCCTCTCCCTGAATCTGGGATAGGATGACATTCAAGGATTCCCAGCGGCAGGTTATGGTAAAAGTAAAGACAAAACTAAAATCAGCAGGTGTCGAGTCCTTTTCAGCTCTGTGCAGCTCACCTGTAGTCTGACTTTGGCAGTATCCAGGGGAAAGGTGATGAGGTCAGCAATGCAACCGGCGGTGCCTGCTCCGAAGAATTTAACTGCCTGAGAGGGCACCATGACGTCCATGGGTTTCGTGCCAACCATTTCTACACCTGCTCTGATGAGACGAATGGAAAAAGTTTATCTTGATGCTCTTTGCCCTAGATATCTGTGAGGTATATGATACCTCACAGACTCACAATCAATCAGCACAGCAAGACAGACACACACAGATTATAACGTTTCATGTGTTCTCATGGAAATATCTAGGGAGCTGGGTGTATTGGTGGCAATCATCGTTGTGCGTACCTTGTAGTTAAGAGATTTTATTTTTCTCAAGAAGAAAATTAATCTTTGGAAGTGGTTCGGTTATGGAAATGTCTAGGTCCTTAGACTTTATATGAAGTGATCCAGCAAGCACTGCCACTCACTATGAAAGCAAACATTTATCATTAACTGGTGATGCATGAAGAGTCTTTTTGTTTGTATTTTATGTATGTATAGGTTTATCATTATGATGACTGAAAAATGTGTTGTACTTCAAAGATACAGGAAACAGATATGCAAATCCTTTATCTTTTGTCCACCACATGGGATATATTTTCCGACAAACTAATTGATATAAAACATGCGTTGTTGATATAATAAATATAATTTACTCAAGTGACATAAGTTGATGAGTTGCAAAAACAAAATCATTGTTACTTTACCTGAGTATATCTTTCCAGGAAAGTTATAACCCAACACAGCGGAGAGAGTATAGAATCCTCTAGGAGCTTAGTCCCGTTTGCGTCCCCACGTCATGCTGTGTGCTCATACTGCTCTGTGACGGAGAAGCCGCTGAATTTATAGACACCTTTTGCACATGACTGCAGGGCAGCCTGACAGGCCCGAGTGTTCGTTATGCGAATCTCATGTTTACCAAATAGCCATCAGGGAGACACAGACGGAAATTTGAGTACTTGTTTATCTGCTCCTGACAGTCTCGTCATGGAAGCCTGCTGATCTCTGAACATGTGTAAACATTCACATTATATTCATGTTGTTTCACATTTAATATAGAGTATAATATCATAAAGTAGAGAATGTGTTTTACCTCCACAGTTTAAGGAGTTAACCATAACATTTCTATTTAAACCTGGGTGTAGAACAGTTCATACATAACATCTGACATCAAACAGCATTCCTCCTGTTTCTATTGGCTCATATAGGTGGCCAGTCAGAAATGCTTCCATGGGGCATCTGACTGGATGACAGGGGCCCTGCAGTGGATAACGTTTGCATTGCATTCTCTTCTGGGTGTTGGTGCCCCACAGCAAAATGCTAAACTGACCAAGGAGCTTCAGGAATTCCCTCCCACCCTCCTCCCTGCAAGTTGTGAGGATACACAATGTTCCAGGCTACAAGGACCCGTCATACTTCTCAGCCAATCCCTACAATGAACTCCAATGGGCGGATGCACATAGCATGTGTGCGCAATCATCCCCCCCGTTCGCATCTGTGCGGGTATACGATGCTGAATGGAAAGTGTTGGAGAGGGGGGGACACAAGTGTTGGACTTCTGAGCGTGCACGCTTCTATACATGTGACCTTCCACGTCACCGTCCCCAACGAGCCCACAGCAGGTCCTTCAGCTGACTGTGCGAACCTCAGACCACTAGATATACAGTAAAATGTTTCACCTGCTGGGACACGTGTCAGGATGATATTTTATACCCAAAAATGTAGCGTTAATCCTTTATATTCTAACACGCACCACCATTGCTTTTCACATAAACATTTGCTACATCTGTGTGTCTAAGTACTTGAACCTATTGTATTAAGTTTACAACCACTTCATATTCCTCAATACAAGTGTCTCAAAATCCCTGGGGTTGTTTTCAGAAAAAAATGTTGAATATATATTGACAGTATATCATTCACATTCACATTCACATGCACATCGATTGCACACACTCACACGCACTTTCCATGGAATTTGGTGGAAGGGTGTAACTATGGCAAAGGATGAACACATTCAATTTGCAAATGTTGCAATCAAAGATGTAACGATTTAGGATTGGGTTCATGCATTTCCTTTTCTTCTTCTCATTCAATTTGCAATGCAAAGACGGAAAAGGGTCAAACTCAAAGTGTCATCAAGAATGAAACAGACGAGCCGGATCGCTACTTTCACCACCTGCTTCCTATGGTCAACTCTAAAAACAGCTCCGTCAGAACACAATGTGAATAACCTTTGAACACAGTCTGACCAGTAAACAATTTGATGGTCCGGCTTCAACCAGTCTGCACTGACCACCCCCCACAACGTTTGAAAATGAGACTCATGCGGCAGCCTCTGTGGTCTCCAGCACTAAGAATACCACGAACCTTGAGTCAGTGCCGTGAAACAACTAATCTCTTTTACTCGATGCTCTAATTCTATTAATATAATCTGCCATTGCGTCACATAAAGGTTAGTGGAGCACAGTGAAGCAGCAGCCCTCCTTATTCACAGAGCTGTTTGCCCGTGAACTTTGGTTATAACCTTAGTTCAACCAGACATTTGGTGAAGGAAAGACAGGGACACAACTTTAGTGTGGACTCAAATGTATGTACTATACACTGTAATGAGTTGTATAAATTAAGATTATGTTTGCTTGTTTTTTTTCTTCATTTTTTTGTATTCCCTAAACATCAAATCAGAGGCCTGAGCTTGTAGGGCCTTGCTTGCTTCTTGGATAATAACAGTATGACACTGGGACAACAAATGCATTCACTCCTAATACCAGTAATACCAGACTCAGCTGTTTGCAGAAACAGACAAATGAGCTGTACACAGTGTCTGGGACTTCCAGTAAATTTTGTGACACGTCTTTATTAAAACTAATCTGAAATGATTCCAGTTTCCATTGAAAACAACGTTAGGTATCAGAGACTCATATACATCCATTCTGTCGGAACAGCATGTTCTTTATAATCTGGGGCTTGGCTAAGGACATACAAATGCCTCTGACATTGTGCTACATAAATCATATTTCCTAGAGAGAACATCGGGCGAAGATCCTGTCACCCTCTGACGCAGTCCAGATGATAACTGCTCCAAAACCACAATCTGTGAACTGTTCTTCCAAGCAACCATCAGGCAACACATGGAACACGTTCTGAGCATGGTACATGTGGTGCGAGCCATGTGTTCAACATGTATACTTTGTGTGTTGTGTTGGCGATTTGTTCAGATAGGAGGGGAGAGTTGGTTTAAGATGTTGAATGAGATGACTGCAGGATAACTCACAGGAAGATATCCCGATCTCCTTGGCTTCACCTGCTGAATGTGACTGAACGAAACACATACCCAATAAAAATACACAAATGGCTGCTAAGAGATGAAAAGCAACAGCAACAAAAAGCGGAGCATCCACAAACAGGTAAACTGACTAGAGAGAGACACAAAGTGACGACAGAAACACCAAACAACTGGGAACAATTTACAAAAAATAAACACAATTAGACACACAAAAAACAAAGAGGGATGCAATACAACTTTAAAGAGACAGGTGATCTATGATACACAACGTGATCATAGAGATGCAAAGAAACCACAAAAAGAAAGAGAGAAATCATCCCGAGCAATAAATCTGACAAAGATGCAAAAGCGATAATGTCCACAAAGAGAAAGAATGCTGCAAAGACACAAAATGGCCATGGAAATTATGACAATAAACACACGCAAAACAACCACAGAGAAATGCAATTAGACAGTTTTCCAGAAAGAGATAAAATATCAACTAAAAACCATGGTGTGTCTTTTGGTGTGAGGTTAGGGCGGCCTTTGATAAGTCTGTGCCCAGGGGTCCATTGTGTTACAATCCAACCATGATTTGTACCTCAGTAGTTTGATTGTTTAATTGAGAGGGTTGACTCAACATTTCTGCTGATTGAATGAGATGATTTTAACCCGAGTCCTCACACTGGCTTATAAAGGAATCTTCGTACTAATTTTAAAGTAAATCTGTTACGTGGGCAGCTCTGTTTGTCCACTGTCACCTCGTCCTGTCCTCTTCTGCCAAATAACAAGTCTGTAACATGATCAGTTGTCATAACACACGCCTTATGTAACTGCATTTACTATCAAATGTCTCCCATTGAATAACAGAGACTGACTAAATGGTAGCTAAGAGAAACTGAAGTTCCCAGTGATCATAAACACACCCTGAAGCCTGCAGGTTTTTTTCTAGATTATTAAGTAATGATTATTGGATTATTCTAAAAAGGTCACCAGCAGCAAACTCACCCTCCTGCTATGCCCTTATATTAATTTTGATGTGTAATGGACCATTAATCAAGTGTTTTCCGATGCAAAAATAGACTTTCCAGAGATGTTTTTAGAAAAAAGTCTAACTAATGCAGCAGGGGTCAGATATGCTGTCTTTTCCCCTCAAAAACGACATATCCCACAATGCAAATCGATTTTACCTTTGCCCCTCTCTGCCTGCTACAGATTCACTCCACTTGTTTGTAACACATGCTTTCTGTTATGAATTTACCATCTCAGCCACAGGATAAGGTAAAGTAAGATAAGATAAGATAAGATAAGATAACCCTGATGACATAATTATGACACCTTAACGGTCACTTCCACAGACTCTTTCAGAGCCACAGAGATTTTTTCTCCTGCTAAAGAGCAAATATGGTGAGTAAACTGTGTGGACAACCAATGGAGTGCCTCTTCAAACATTTTGCCTGTTACCAGAGTGTGCACTGCCGCCACCCTGTGTTCAATTCATTATTGTTAGTCAGAGGATAGAACAATGTTCTGTTTCGGACCTGTAGGTATTTTTATTAATCTATATGAATGTACGCAAATATTTTTATTAAGTCACCATTTCAAAATAAAATGAAATGCTGAAAGCGTAAGATCAACAGTGGTCATCTTTAACTATTGTTTCTCTATTTGTTTGTATGCATCACAATGTCCTGACTCTAGAAATGCATTTACATTGGGTTGAGTCCGGTTTCAACAGTGCTTAAAAATCCCAAATACAATAGCAAAAAGTGTAGCAGTTATTTTTATCAAATGTTTTATATAAACTTTTGGTTTGAAGGCTCCCAAAGAAAGGAAGAAAGAAATCAGTCCCAAAGAAAGGAAGAAAGAAATCAGTCCGTCTTCTTTTTTAACTGAACCGTTGCTGCTGTTTACTTTTCTCTTTATTTAAAATGTACATAAAAAAACGACAACGCTGCTATAATATTCTCAATATTTGAGTTTTATTTGTGACCAATAGAGGGCAGTATCTCATCACCCCCAGAGTGCCCCTGCGAACCAATGAGGAAATGAAATCAAAGAAGAAGAGTAAGTCCAAAAATAATCCCAGCAGCAGAAGAAGAGACAGCCGCTAGCCGCTAGCCATTAGCTTTACAGCCAAAGCTAGCCAGCCGTCGCTGCTGGTGTCGAATTAAAATCCTATGCTGCGACAGACAGGGAAGGTGACATCAGACAGTCCCTGACAGAGACCCACCGACTACATGGAGAAACAGATGCATCTGAACCTGTTCGCTTCCAGACCTCCTATGGCAGGTGGTGTTCAGTCCAGCTCAAAGATGAAAATGGGGTGAGCTGGCTTTTAATCATCAATTATCTCAGGTGTTAAATCCACCAACACGTCACCTGCTCTCTGTTCATAAAGTTTAATGTTGTCCGATATATGGAAAGTTTGTTTTAGGATTGCTAAGCTGTTATCGTTAACAAGCTAACTTAGCTACTGCTGCTATAGTTTGGATCGTTACTTGTCTTCTACAATATGACCATGTATTTGGTTTACCCAGCTGCTTTCGCATTTAAGCACTTTTATAACTAATAAATATAATATAAGAAATAATCGGGTAGTCAATATTTGCATTAGCTTAGATCTGTGAGGACGGACAGTGACCATTCATGGAAAGATAACATAAACAGTGTCTAGAGATATTCATATTCAGTAAAGTCAGGTTCAATTTTAATGTGAAAAGATCCCTTTACAGGGTTCAGGGTTGTGTTTACTTTTCATTTGGAAGCCAATGTTTAGTTAAGGGTTGATACAGGCTTGTTTACATCACTATAGTAGAACAGATGATTAAACAAGTGTGTGCTTTTATTAAAGATGTACCTATAGTTTATATTTCACACACACTTTCTCCCCCTCTCCCGAATTCCAAATTTTGTTTGGCTTTGAATATCTTTATCCAGTCATCATTTTTATTTGTACCAGTTATTTCTGTCTGCACAGTGTGATCATGGGAAAAAGACATCACAAAACGACTGTGTATGTTAATATTCCTGCTGTCATATGAGAACATTTACATTTTGTCTGTACGTCTCTGTAACACAGACCTGGTCGGAAGAAAGATTTCTCCCCCCTGCCCTGGAGCCATTACTTTGAGACCATTGAAGACGTTGAGGTGGAGAATGAGAATGGCAAAGATATATCCTTGATTTCAGCTTGTGTCTGTATATAGAAAGTGTACCATGAATTGTTCAAATTCTGGGGGAGATAGACACCACATACAGCCTTCAAATTGATTAGGTCAGTTCATATTTAGCTTCTTTGTTATACCATTGAGTCATCAAACTTCAGTGTGGTACAGAACGTTTGATGATAAAACATTTTTTTAAAGCTCATTTAGCAGCATCTTCTTACTCTGTTACCTGCACAGCTCTGGTTTGCATTTCCTTGACCACAATGAACACTTTCAGAATCTACTGCAGTGGTGCCCATGGTCCTGTGCTGCTCCTGCTCCATGGAGGTGGCCACTCTGCACTCTCCTGGGCAGTGTTCACTGTGAGCATAACTACTAGTACAAAAAAAAGCCTTCCAGCCTAAATACAGACCCTAACTATGCAGCTGCTTTTTATTTCATCTGCTTTTCCTTATTTGATGTGAATGTTTTCACATGTTTCTTTGTAGGGCGTTATATGCAGCAGGATCACCTGCAGGGTCGTGGCTATGGACCTTCGAGCTCATGGTAAATATATGTAGGTAGTCAGAAGTCACAACTGTAGTTACATACTTTATTTGTTGTTTTGAAATGAAGATTCTGATGGCGATTAGTCACCTCGATTAGGTAGTGTGGTTAATCCTCTTGAATTACAGACTTGCTCACAACAGCATAAATCCTCCGCACTTTTTAGGTGAGAGGTGGAGCAGCTGGGTGCAGCAAGCAGAGACAGGCAGTGACTTATTAACTCTGGTGCGTAGATCACGTGAATTGGTTTACAGCACTCCGACACCTTTGTCAGCTCTCATCACCACAGACTCTCTAGACATCTACGTCGGTGTCTTTGATGTGTATGATGCTGCTCTTTCACCGGGAGATATTATGATTTATTATTTTCATTTTTTTTGTCTGTCGCGTGTAAGAACCAACCAACTCCCCCACATGCTCTGAGTTTCTTAACGCTGTAGAGAAACTCAATAAAGCAGTGACTTTTAGTAACAAAAAACTAACAAAAAAATGCTCTTACTTTTAGATTTTTTTTTTACACAGCTTTATCACTTTCTTTACCTGCAGGTGACTCCAAAGTGAAAAATCCTGAAGATCTCTCTGCAGATACGATGGCCAAGTGAGTTGTTGTGTGTGCAGTAGAGACAGACACTGGGTTTGTGACAACCACTCTCACG
This sequence comes from Platichthys flesus, assembly GCF_949316205.1. NCBI lineage: Eukaryota > Metazoa > Chordata > Actinopteri > Pleuronectiformes > Pleuronectidae > Platichthys > Platichthys flesus. The sequence goes on along the minus strand of NC_084959.1, from coordinate 15,929,722 downwards.
CTTTAAATTTTGTTATATTGGATGGTTCACCCAAAAATTAAAATTCACCCATTATCTACTCACCTCTATGCCGATGGAAGGGATCGGTTTGTGTGAGTCCACAAAACATTTTTGGAGTTTCAGTGGCAAACGGCGTTGCAGCCAAACTCAATACAATTTTCGGCTAAATGTTTGCAGTGATCAAGAGGAGGATATTCAAGGATATAACATGGAGGCATGTTGTGTTTTTTTCAGTTGTTTTTGGATGTTCGAAGAATCAGTCACCATTTACTTGAATTGTATTGGATTTGGCTGCAACGCTGTTTACCTTTGAAACTCCAAAAGTGTTTTTGTGGACTCAAGTTTGATCAAAATTTGTATTTTGTCACAAGCTCCTCATTTCATTGTTACGTGAAGAATTAGTCTTTATTTCTGCTCATATGCATAGAAACATTGACATTAACAGGTTTATGTTTTTTTCTTTCATAAGGGATATTGGCAAAGTGGTGGAGGTTCTCTACGGAGAGAGCCCTCCTCCGATCATGATTATTGGACACAGCATGGGTGGGGCCATTGCAGTTCACACAGCCATTGCCAATCACCTACCATCTCTTCTGGGCCTCTGTGTTATTGACGTTGTAGAAGGTAAGTGCACGTACTTTGTCAAGTTGCTGCATCGTAGATAAAAGTTACATAATTAACAAAATAGCAAGTTGACTTTACTTTAATTTTAAATATACATGATAAATATTTATATTGAAATATAAGAACATTATTAGTGGGAACATTGAAGACAACTGAGTTTGGTAATTTTATTCAGGTACAGCGATGGATGCTTTGAACAGTATGCAGAATTTCCTCAGAAGTCGGCCAAAGACATTTAAATCTCTGGAGAACGCCATTGAGTGGAGGTAAACCGATCATTATAATACTCTCCTGCTATTTAGTAAATACGTTAAAATTGCATTTTTTCGTTTATTTGTTTGTTGTTTTTCTTTTCTTGAACAGCTTTACTTTAAAGAGTGTCCATTTAAAGAGTTTGGTTTGTCTTGCTCAAAATTGTTCTTTTGCTTGGTTCTCAGTGTGAAAAGTGGCCAGATCCGGAACATGGAGTCAGCACGTGTGTCAATGGGAGGCCAAGTGAAGAAGTACGTTTACTCTCTCACTTGCACATTACCTGCTGCATATGTTTGCAAGTTTTATTAACCTGTATACGGGCGTCCACAGATGTGAGGACCCCACTAGCAGCCCAGGAGTCTCTAATAGCATTGGCGAAGGTATAATAGAAGAGGACGAGGAGGAAGAAGCAGAAGAAGAATCCAACAAGAAAAGGATGAAGGAAGATGATCAAGAGGTGCGGCTCCTCCCTGTCCTTGTGTTCTTTTTGTGTGTAACATGAACAGTATGTGTATGAAAAGTGTAAAGTAGGTTAAACACTCCCTTAAAGGGTTGATTTTGCTGATACAGATGAAAAAGGAAAGCATCTTCAGCTGGCGTGTGGACCTGTCAAAGACAGAAAAGTACTGGGATGGCTGGTTCCGAGGCCTGTCTGCTCTCTTCCTCACCTGCCCTGTGCCAAAACTGCTTCTGCTCGCAGGTTAAATCTTTCACTCATTACTATTTCATACAGCCTCCATAAAACATATATGGGCTGCAAGTTCTGATGGGATTTCAGGGCGATCCCAGTTGTTTAGATGAATACAAATAATTTAATTGAAAGTTATTTCGCCTTTGGCTGCCCAATTTCACCCCTGGTGTGTTCCATTGTACAGGAGTGGACAGACTGGACAAAGACCTTACTATTGGACAGATGCAAGGTAAGAAGGGCAAATGGAGAGCTTCCAATTTCCGTTTGTGTTTGAGTGTTGTTACTGTAGAACATAGCCAACTGACCTTGATCATATCCATGATGTCACTGTTTGTCCACAGGGAAGTTTCAGATGCAAGTCCTCCCTCAGTGTGGTCACGCTGTCCATGAGGACGCACCTGAAAAAGTAAATAAACATCCACTATGCTTTGCGTAAAGTGTGACGTTTGGATTCAAGTAGGTTTTAAGCCTCCACGCTGAAAGCAGTCAGTGGCAGGAGGTATTATGTTTTCGGGTTGTCTGTCCATTCGGCCCATTCTTGCTAGCCCGATATGTCAAGAACGCCTTCACGGAATTTCTTCACTTTGATACAAACATTAACCCTGACCTGCAGCAAATTGATTCGATTTTAGTGTTCAAAGGTCAAGGTGGCCTCACCAAACCAAAACCTGCCTTCTGAACACTTTATTTTAAATAACGCCTCGAGAGAATCTTGTCAAATATGGCACTGACTAAATTTCAGGTCAAGGAGAACTTAAGAAACATTTTTTAGGGCTTCTTGAACATGCTATCTCAAATCTACATCGACAGAATCCCTGTTGTCTTCCCCTTGTTCTTTGTATTTGATCATGATGATTTTGTTTGTTTGCCCTTTGTTAAAGCTGAATCCTCTGTCGTTTGTTGTTAGGTAGCAGATGCTCTAGCAACATTTATGGTCCGACACAAATTCACTGAGTTCAAGGACGGATATCTGTGGTAAGTGTGAACCATATAAGATGTGTTACATTTTACATTTATTATTTATTTATTTATTTATTTATAGTATATCATAAAGTTTACTGAGATGTTATTCACTGTCACTTTGTCTTTTTTTTTTCAACAGCTAATGTCCATTTTTCAGTCTAAATATAGCCAGCAGACCTAGAAGAGTTGAACCTATCGTACAATTTAAGAAAATTGAGGAAAACGTAACTATTATTATTATTATTATTATTTTGCTTTCCTATGTAGATATTTTGCCTTTCAGCTTTGCCTTATGTTCATTTTCAAAACACTGGGATTTGATTGTACTTTTCCTTTATAATATGTATATTTTTTAATTTCTGAAATGTAATGCTCTCCTAGTTTTATTCTGAGTGATTGCATCATGTTAATGTGTAATCTTTGATTTCAAATAAAGATTAAAGATGGATGCAGCAAAAATGTCACATGTGCTTCTATATTTGGTAGTTGTATGAATTATTGAATACCTAAAATGAACTATAGATGAATGTAACTGGTGTTCTTAGTAACTGACAGTGGGTTCTGCTTACACTAATGCTAGACGCTCCAATTACAACAAGAAATGCCTGAATTCATTGAAACAGCCTTTTATTACCAAAGCAGACGAAGACCATTTTACATTTGTAGCATGAATTTCACTGCAACATTGGGTGTTCTGGCCTTTCAATCACAAGACATCCTCTGCTTGGGCCGGCCGACCACAGGCTAATCAGCCCTGGGTGTGTGTCCCTAACATCTTGGAGCCCAGTTTTTGTCTTTCCCCCTGATCCAGAGCCACTGGTTGCAGTGTTCTGCTAAAAACACCTTATCTGGCAGTAGTAGAGAAAGTAATTGAAAGAAAGTGATGTAATTGTCTGCCCTTTTGTCTGGATAGGCAAACAAAATCCATTGTTTTTCTGTTCTGTATCATTTGAGCAAGGATGAACAAATATACAGTATACCCTAACTAAACAGAGAAGACATCAGCTGATGTCATCAGACTTAATATACTCTGATCTTCCTCCCACTGTCAGGCTTAGATAAACATTTTTTGCATTTTCTTCTCTTTATTCTTTAATTAAAATTGCTTCATTCTCAATCACGTCACAGGTTTTTTAAATAAAGTATGTAAAATTTACAATGAATTTAGACAATTGTTCAAAATTTCAGTGTGGACAAACCAGAGGAGAAATTGCCTTTGTTGTTTTGAAGATAAACTTTATAAAATGATGACACCTGACTCCCTTCGTCACTCCTTAAGTTTTGTCAACCTTCGGAAGAAAACGTTTTTTACACTTGTATCTGCAATTGTAGCTTCATACACAAATTTGGGTATACTTTAGTAATCTACAGTATCTAGCATTTCTTTTTAAGGTTATTTCCTCAGAGCTAGATAAAGAAGCGGAAAGAAGAGCTGTTCTCTTGCAGCCAAAAAAAAACAAAACAGCAGAAAAACAAAGTTGTAGTTTACAGCGATGGTGTTTTCCCTACTTCCCTGATATATGCCAGGGAATTCAATGCAGGTTTTAATTGTCCCACCAGAGATCAACACACTCAGGAATATATACCTGAGATGTGGAACATGAATTATTAATCTGCCATAATGACCAACACAGTCCTCCACAGACCTCAGACCACTGAGATTAATCTGTGATATGAGTCTGTAAACAAAGCTGTTGTGTTCTGAACAGGGACAGACATTTCTGGTTGCATCATGTATTTTACACACATGTTCAACTAAATCTGAAAAACATATGGAATAAAGTGCAAGACCTGTAAATAAAACAAATTCTATACGGGAATCTTCTTAAGTTACCATGTTCTTTTTTTTGTTAGATTCAATATTTTGACACACAAACCGAATAATTTGTGTGTGTGTATCAGGTCGGATGCACTGAAAACTGGTTCATCAACCTGGCAGTAATTAATATAATAAAATACATATCAATCCAATACTCACTGTAGGTTTATGAAAGCAGACCTAATGAGTTAAATCTTGTCACGCCTCAGCTATTCTTAAAATGTAATGGAAACAAACATGCTTATATACTGTATTACACTATTACACTGACATACAAAGATAGTACAGCTCACTGTCCCTATGTCACTGGAAGCTGTAAGCATATTTACATTCTCCCTTTGTAAACATTGTTTTTTTTCTGTATCCACATATTAGAACAAGGAGATGATCAAAATGCCTACATGCAAAATGATTAGGCAAGTTGAAGGACGATTTACTTTAGTATTGAACAACTGCAGTGCTCTCGGTCAATCCAAAATGTTAATAAACCTCAAACCTGAATATTTTAGAAAGTAAAACCGAGGTTTTGGCTTTCTTAGGAGAATATCTATGTTTGTACAATTATTGGGCAATTATTAGTGAGCAGAATTATGATGCAACTAAATGAAAAACAATTGTTTTCCCATCTCACATTATTTTCATCTCTTAAAGTGAGAATAATAAACAAGCAACTCAAAATTGACAAATAAACATTTCTGACATTTAAATACCAGTTCATACCAGTACCACACCTCCACCTTGCTGGCATCCGAGTTGAACTGAAGCTGTGTGCCCGTTACTGATCCAGCCACGGGCCCATCCATCTGATCCATCAAGAGTCACTCTCAGTCCATAAAACCCTTGAAAAATCTGTCCTCAGATATTTCTTGGCCCAGTCTTGACGTTTCAACTTGTGTCTTGTTCAGTGGTGATCGGGTCTCAGCCTTCCTTACCTCGGCATGTCTCTGAGCACTGGACACCCTGTACTTCTGGGCACTCCAGGTAGGTTGCAGTTCTAGAATATGACAGCACTGGAGTATAATGGGTTCCTGGTAGCTAGACGTTTGATTCTTCTCTTCTTTGGCAGTTAATTTGCGTCTTTTTTCTCATCACGTTTCTTGTGACCCTGTTAGGCATTTGCAACAAAAAGTTTGATGGTTCTGTGATCACGCCCCAATATCTTAGCATGTTCAAGAGTGCTGCATCCCTCTGAAAGACTTTTTACAATTTTTGACTTTTCAGAGTCAGTTAAATCTCTTTTTTGGCCCATTTTACCTGAGGAAAAGAAGCTGCCTTATAATTATGCTCACATTGATATAGGGTGTTGATCACCTGATATGCTTGAATCCAATAGGCAATCAAATGTATACAGCTTGGAGTTGGAAAATATGCATAAAAATGATGATATGGTCAAAATACTCACTTGCCTAATAATTGTGCACACAGTGTATATTCTGTATATCCAGTTAAGCCTGGTGAATTGGGCTGAGCCTGACAAAGTTGACATGTGCTACAAAGGTCAGTGGCAATGGGACAAACTCATTACGTGTGAAACTACACTTCAAATCATTTGACATAACTGTCATCTACAAAAAATACAAAGTATATATAAAGTGTAATATAAATTAGATTCCAAATTACTTACATTACTGGTTTGTTCTAGTTCATTTCAAAGTAGGTACTTAGTACTTTATTCACCAAAGAAATCTTAGGTTAATATGAATATTTCTCCTTTTTTGTATAAAACAATATAATAAATATCATCGTCTCAGCTGATCAGAGATCAGCGCCTCAGCTTCTCGATCAGAGCAGAAGCTGCAGTTGGTTTCTATCGAGCTTCAGTATTTGTGTTCGCCTCCAGTCTGACCTGCTCTCGCTTTTTGTTTTAATATTTCGCCAACTAAAATATATATATTTATAAGCTATCAGGCTTCAGCTTTATGTTTTTATTTATTTCAAAATAGGGTACTTCTTATTTCATACATTTTCCACAAATATGGGGATGATTCAAATAGCCCTACACAGTTCTGTGTTTAATTTGTTTCAAAGTAGGGCGACACTTGCCTGTGTATTTTGTTTGTTTGTTAACTTGTTGCTTGTCTGTTTGAGAGGCCTGACTGCTATGTTCACAGCAAACTTGAAAAAAAGAAAATGTTAAGCCATGGTTTAACAGCACTATAGGCTGAGTCCTTGTTTACCTGAAATGTGCACTTTATAATTTTATTTGTAGCGCCCTGTTTGGCAATTATGTTTTTCAACTAAATAAAACATTTGCATAAAGCAAGCCAATCCACTTTTCATGTTGATAGAGCATTAAAAAAAAAAAAGGATGGGGAAAAAATAAATGAAGGGACATTTAGAATAGATACAAATTTGCGATTAATCGCGATCAATTTTGAGTTAACTATGACATAAATGCGATAAATCGCGATTAAATATTTTAATCTTTTGACAGCACTAATATATATATATAAACTCTGCACAGAAGCACAATGTGAAAACACACTAAAACTCTAATGAGACATCTTTATTGTAAATTGTAAGTTAACGTTTTCTGCTGCAAAGAATTTCTCTTACTCCTTCAAAGAGAACCTGATCGATGCAGAGCTTTGATTGGTTGTTAAACTGACATGGGCGATGATGTCAACACACAGAGGACTTCTAGAAAAGAAGGACATGTCAACAGGAGCCTGAATCATTCTTCAGATTGTCCCCAAAAGCAGTCATTGTCAAAATGAAGTCAGACCAGAGTGGCAGCTTGTAAGTAATGTGTCTGGTACAGTAAATCTGTGTTTTATGTCTTCAGATTCACCGATTTTACATACGAACAACAGTTTTTTTTTTGTGATGCTGTTTAATGTTTTGTGTTACATTTTGGTATTTTTCACTATGATGTTTTAGATATTGTTTGACATTAAATTCTTACACAGGTGATGTGTCTGCTATGTGTGTGCGTGCATCTGCCTTTAAAGACACTGCACAGAGCTGAAGTCATGAACGACACCACAGAAGTCACCCAGCTGAAACCTTTGAAAGCCGTTATCTCAATGCTGCCATGTCTTTTCTTCCTGTGCCTAAATGGAGTCATGCTCTTTGCCTTGCTGAGGAAGCCTCTCTTGCTCGAGTCCCCTCGCTACATCCTGTTTGCTCACCTGCTGCTCTCTGACTCTCTGCAGCTTGTGATCACGATGCTGCTGTACATCGCTGCTGCGACCATGTTCAAAATGATCAATTATGTGTGTGTTATTATCACAACAATTGCAAACATCGCTATAAAAATATCGCCCCTCAATCTTGCAGTGATGTCTTTGGAGAGGTATGTTGCCGTCTGTTTTCCACTGAGACATGTAAATATTGCAACCACCAGAAGGACAGGCAGTGCCATTGCTGTGATATGGATAGTGGCCTCTTTGGACTCAGTCACCCATGTTCTCGTTTGGGTCAGCCACCAGAACAAAGACTTCACTGTGCCAAGCTTGTGTTACAGGAACAGTGTCGTCATGACAAAGACTTCTACTTTAATGATGTCCTTCACCATCATTTATTTTGTACTGGTGGGCATGGTTATAATTTATACATACATTGCTATCATGATAACTGTGAAGTCAGCCTCCTCCTGTAATGGTAATCCTAGCAAGGCCCAAAGGACAGTGCTGCTGCATCTGCTTCAGTTTTGTCTGTGTCTCTCCTCTACTCTGTTTGGCATGATGAACAGACTGTTGATCATTAACCGTAAAGTGGACATTAATGTTCAGTACGGCCTCTTTTTGGGTCTCATCATTTTCCCAAAGTGTTTGAGTCCGCTCATATATGGCCTCAGAGATCACACCTTCAGACACATCTTCATATATTATTTCACCTTCTGGCTCAAAAGCAATGTGAGGCCAGTTACCAAAACCTGATTTCTAATAAAGTTATTGTGTTATGTGTTCTTTCTTGCATAATCATGTTTTGTTCCGTGACCTATCTGCATATTTGCACTTTTGTTGTTATATTTTCTCCTCAGCTCTTTATATATATTTAGATATATATACATTATTTTCTATTTTAAATTTTGATATTCTATTTTATTCTATTTTACACTATTTCTATCTTATTTTATTGTATAGGTTGTAATTACTTGAGCATTGTTAGAAGAGAGCCTGACACAGCTTTTCACTGCCAGCGACTGCTTAATGTTATTGTTGTGCATTTGTTAATAAAAATCTTGAATCTTGAATCTTTAATTTAGTTTTGTTTGTTATTTTCTTTAGTACCTGACTAAGTATGACGAGTGATCAAATTCAACTCAGATATTAATTAAATTATTATTATGATGAAGCTATTAGGGCTGTATATACTGAGAATTGAAATGCTGTTTGAAATCACTTGTCATGTCCATGTGGTGAAGGATGGATTCAGATTTCACTGATTAAAGAGACGTGGGGCTTTCTGATCACTTCTTCTTGTTTTGATCACAAAAGCCTTCACATTCAAGCAATTGTCACCGTCGATGATCATCATGAACTACTGTTGATAATCCACTGTAAAAAATTATGTCTTTTATTATACATATCTTCTCTGTCATAATATAACTGATCACTCCATATCATTTAGAACCAATGCAGACCGTTTCAGAAGTTAACTTATTCACTGAAGGCTTGATACTTTTAACCAAGAATATATTGTAACACATGTTATTAACAGTTTTTTAGCCAAGTGAAACACAGTTATCTATACAACAAATGCTTGAATTACATTATCAGAGGGGAAAGTCATCAATATCAAAATATAAAAGCATTAACAATATTTAATAATTGACTGATGAGATTCATTTGGCTGCAGTTTGATGTTATTTAAGATCTTTACTCATGTTAAGATCATTCATATTTCTGCCGTCTCTTGACTGTCTCAAAATAATTTTAATGAACCTGTATAATTTTGAATGTTTTGTGATTTCTAGGTGAATAATTATATTACAAAAATAAGGTACATTGCTAAATTCAACGTGCCTAAAAAGTCATGTATTCAGCTTCTATGCAGGGAAGTTTATTAAGAGGATTATCTAGCATGTTGCCACTAAAGAAAAATCTTAATTCAGTGAATAATTATTATTATGTTTCTGTTTTTTTTTTTTTATTATAAACAACAGCGTTTGCAAATGAAAAGGCTAATGGCAATAGTTGAAAAAAACAACAGATTTATACACAAATAAACAACTAGAATCAAAGTTTGAATCTGATATTTTAATTAAAAAAGCCTATTCAAACGATTTGATCTGATGGTGAAGTTTCAGCACTAACCTGAAGTATGATCAGACAGGTCAATGTTTTTAAGTCGTCTCTTGTTTGTTTGACTGATTTCAGCTCCACTAAATATGTGAAAGTGTAATAAATCATGAACTTACAGCAACACAGCAAACAGTGATGATATAAGACACCTTGTCAAATGTGAAAAATGCAACAGGTAAAGTCTGAACCACAATGAAGACAGTTCCTCCTTTTAGCCAGCAGATGTCACCTTTGCTTTATATATATAGTTGCACAGTCCACACTGTGGCTCTAACGGCAGCCATCTCATTTCAATCTGCAGTATGTACTTTTGTTCCACATAAAGAAAGTTGAGGGGTGTTGATAGAAACTCATGATATTATTGACGAAATTCCAGCCACCTCCTCTTTCTCACAGTCCAGATGGACACTTGTGTGGGGGCACGTATAGAGACAGAGCACAGAGAACAACCAATTTATGTGGGTAAACAGGGAGGGAGGCACTGACCTCTGGAATAAAAGAAGAGCCTGAGCAGGAGGTGGACTAATTTAACCAATCTTTACTCCACCACAATCCTGAAGCCCCTTCAATACCTCTCTGGCCTTCATGAAAGAGCACTTGAGGGGGTGAAAAACATTCCAGAGAGAGAGAGAGAGTACCTGGTGATAGAGAGCAGCTTTAGTTTAGAGCGAGAGAAGAAGGGAGAGGTTGTTCATGATCATGATCACAAGCTCCTTCACATCCTCGGCAGAGAAAATGGATTGTGTGGTTTTGGTTTAATTGTGGCAAGTTTTTGTGAATGCAGCATCAGTTTTAGTTTAGGACTTTTTGCGTTGTTAAGTGTCATTCTCTCCTCTGTTTTCCCTGAGATGCGGTTTGAGGGAAATGCCCAGAGATTTTCTGCAATGACATGTTTTCAAAAATGTGTATAGTGTGCTTTTTGGGCTTCATACAAGTAGGAACAACTGCTCTCTCTTTTATCAAATTATCAAGAGTGAGACTGAGGCCATATTTAGAAAGCTTTCACAGTACACATACAGGGAATGGACATAAACACTTCACTAAACAATGCATCATTTTACCATGACACTAAACCAGAGAAACAATTCAATGAACACTAAAAATATTTTCCCAAAGAGCAAGTTTCCGTAAATGTTGTAATTATCCCACGACTACTGTAAACAGGTTTGCACATGCATGCGTTTCTGTCATTTTCTCCATCTTCAAACTTGGTTTCAGAACATTAGACTTTTAGTTTTTTCGGTTTTGCCAAGTTCTTGGAGAATAGGAAGAAATGGAAATCAAGTAACCAAAAGAATCTCTTGACAGGAAAAAAAAGAAATGGAATAATGGAAACGTCTGTAGCTGCAGTCGAGGGGTTGTGGAAATGTCAGGAGGAAACTTTATCATGTGGAAATGTTAATGTGGCTGGGATTTTAAAAGAAGCCTCTAAATCAAATCAAATCGTGAAATCTGCTTTTCTCTCCCCCTCATCACAGATTCTTTGTCACGGCAACATACGGCTTTCAAGTGGAAGCTTTACACTGCAGGCAAAAGAATTCTGACTGAACTGAAGAACAATGGGAATATTTGATTTTAACCACTTGAAGACAGATTTAAAAAAGAGTACATGCCGTTTTGCTCGCATGCACACTCACATGCACAAAAATACGTCTGCACTGTCTGTTTTACAGTGGAATGGGATGGTGGGAGAGTAATTGTATCCCTTGTGGCTCTCCAAAGTACAGCACTGAGACTCGAATTAAAGCACTGACCTGGTTAGCTTTCTGTCAGCAGGAGGGGGTGCTGCGGCGGCCCCACATCCCTCACCCACCCCCATCCCACATGCAGTTAAATTGCAGAGATTAACTTGTTGACTGATGGGCTGCAACTAAAGCTACATATGTCTGCGTGTGACAGACGTACACACAGCCTGAACAAACCCCCGAGAGAAAACATTACAATTCTCCAACAAGTGTCAAATGAAAGCATCAGCATTTGCTCCGCATCACTTATTCAAATTGGAGAGATTAGAACATTATATAACTTCTGGAGGCTCAAAGACCATCAGTTTGTCCTACCATTGTAGGTCAGAAACACCACCAAGATAAATCCCTGTTACAGACACATTATCATACCCAGAGGACTGTTCATGCCATGTTTTCTCACAGCACCTCCACCAGGAGCAATATCATAGGTCTTTTATGGGACTTAAAGCAAACATTTTGACTTGAATAAACAGGTAAACAAAGTTATTTCAGTAAAGTTGGCTCAATCCAAGTTAAGTGTAGAATTGTAAGAGTTTAAAATGCACGTAAGTGAGAAAAGTTAAGTAAGTGCTTTTCCTGCTGTCACTTGTATGAACTTGAATTCAGAATCAGAATCACTCATGTCAATAAGAGCATATTTTATGTAAATATGGGTGTAGGTGCACGTTACAACCCAGCTCATGAGGGGTCGGGAGGCAACTTAAAACCAGGTGTTGGTAAAAGTTATTTATTCAAAGAAAAAGTCCTTGCAAGCTGATGACTTCAGTACAAGGCAACAGGACAAGTGTGTGCAGTTTAAATCAAATAAAAAACAGAGAAGGAAAGTGCATAAAGCAATATCTCTACCAAAAATAAACTAATGCAGGAATGTTGTTTTAAGCGTTAGTCAAAGGAGTTACCGTTCCTTTTTCCACAAGAAATGAAAAAACACTATTTTCTGCCTGCTGGACCATCTATAGAATGGATTATTTGTGGAATAAATTGGTAGTTTCCACCCTTTTTTTTTAAATGTTCACATGATGGCCTCATTTGCATTCAAATGGATCCTTGCTCCTTGATAAACTGGCTCAACTTTCCAACACATTTCTATGGAAATCTGCTCAGTGATTCCACAGACTCACCGCCACTGAAAAGAAAGCAACCCACGTTGTGCTCTCTATTAAAAATAAAGACAAATGAGTCTCCAGTAAAAGACAGAAGAACAAGAAAGTCATTAGGAGGAATCAATATAGATATGGGGTTATCTACAGGGATGACGTAATGTGTATGCTAATGGACGCTTCCTCCGGGGGGCTGCTTTTGACAGAGGCTCGACGATGAATCGCTCAGTGCTGCGGTCAGGTGAGCTCCGGCTCCCCCCCGCTCCACTGAGCAGATGGTTCAGTCCACATGCAGTTGATAGTTGTTGCTGAGGAGGTTCCTCCACATACCGTTGAACCTGCTCTCATCCCGGGTCCTGCGGCTGGAGGCTGCGCTGCTTTTCCCAACATGTCCCCGTCTTCTCACCGGAGCTACCGCGGAGGACACGGCGTGGTCGCGTTCCTCCACGTTTTATTGAGTATAACAGGTGAGTCCGTGTTTGTTTCCTCCCGCTAGTATTTTCTGCTTGTTCCGTGGAGGCTACACAGAAGTTTGGAGAGGGAGCTGCGTGTCTCTCGCACCGAGCACAAATCCCGGGGAAAACCGGCGACCAGCGCGTTCTCCCGCCGGCGGGATTAGTAGAAGTTTAGCAAGTTGAGCAGGTGTCCTCTGCAGATCCAAGCAAACTTGGTTTTAAGTTCACTTGCAACGCATCGGGGAGAGGTTGCTAGCCGGCACCACCACCACCACCACCGCGGAGGATGGCGCGACCCGAGGCTGCCATAGAAACCCTCCATAGAAACCTCCGAGGAGCACACCGTCACATCCATTAACGTGTACACACACGCACCTGGCCTACACTTGGGTCAGTGCGGAGTTACTGGGAGCCACATTAGCTCCTGAAACATCTTCTGTTGAGGTAATGTGCAGCGGCGGTTTTGTCTTAATGTTCCCGAACTGTTTGGGAACTTGCACGTGCGCCACCACAGATGACTGAACGTACGACGGCACCTTGCACGTCTGCACCGATGAGGCTCAGACGCCATGTGTCTGCTGTTAAGCCTCGGGCTCCCAATTCGCTCGAGTTTGTGTGAGACAGCAGCGATATGTGAGAGGATGGGTTGCCTGCACAGAGTTTCGGTTTGTTTATATATATATATAGAAATACAGTGGATATTCACCATCTAGTAATATATTCTAAAATTATATATAGTGGCATTATTCAAAAAAATGGGACCAGTCCTCAAAAATATATTTTTATGAAAACCATACCAAGTTCCAAAGGGGAATACAAGTATTTTTCAGCCTGTGGGTATGTAAATACCCACAAAAAAAACAACCTTTGGAATCGGTCCTGCAGATCTCCTTCGCAGGCTGGCCAAACACTGGGCAGTAGCTACAATGCAATCTTATGAGGCAACTGCAACAGAAGTGTCCACAATTTGGGTGAATTGGCTCAAATTGTTAGTCTGGGTCTTTCATAAGTGTTTGGCAACATTGCACATGTCTCACTGAGCTATGAGTGAATTGGGCCAGACTATTGTGTTTGTTTCCTAGTTTTCCTCTCACCATTCCTGAAGCTAGGAAAAGGACAATGTTGACTTCATCTTTCTGTGTAATACACTTCAGAGCAGCAGTGTCACAAGCTACTTCCAAACTACATTTATATAGATTTGAGTCTTGGAGAGAACAAAAGTGCAGTCCTTAACAGACTGATCACCTCCTTTCCCTCCAAGTTGAAGCACAGAGACCGTTATCAATTTTGACTTGCTTCACTTTAAGTCTGCCATACATTTCAATGAGGTGTTTGACCTTGTGCCTTTGTTGAAAGCAGAATAGATGCACACACCCGTACAGCTAATAACGTTAAGCCTTAAAGGGTAAGCAACACTGAATTCTCCTGTACACATCGTATATGTCACTAAAGATGCATTAATCATATTTTTGACCATTAGGGAGCAGAAAAGCAGAATGAGTCATGTGATGGCTCTATCTTATAAAGTTGGTATAGTTTACATGTTGACTACTTCTACATCCAGCAGAGAGGATGTTTCTCACATGTTCATTGAGAACAACCATTCAGAAAAAGTGCATTCATTAAAACCAAAAATGAATTATCCAAAAATGCTTAATCCTCCATTACATTGATTAAATACATAGATTACATTTTTATATTAACAGTATTCATATTTAAAATATTTAAAAATATTCATGCGCATCAGTTAATTAACAAATGTATTACATTTATCCAAAAAGACAATAAGTGACAATAAGTGCATTCAACCATGAGGGTACAAAACCAGAACAACAAGAATCAGGAAAGCCAAACTAACTAACAGTTATAGGCAATTGCTACTAAATCACTTTTCTTTTTCAATTTAATTTGTCCTGGCTGTAGACTGGACCTGATCTGTTAGCAGCACGGGACACAAAAACTAATGTTTTGAAATGGATGCGGGCAGCCACTGGTAACCAGTGAAGAGAACAGAGGAGTGTGAAAGAATTAAGGTTGGTTAAAAGACCAGTCGAGCTGCTGCATTCTGGATGAGCTGCAGAGGTCAGATGGCACTAGCAGGTAGACCTGCTAGCAGGTAGACCTGCTAGGAGGGAGCTTCAATAGTCTAGGCTTGAGATGACCAGAGCCTGGACCAGAACCTAGGCTGCTTCTGAGTGAGAAGGGGCGTATTCTCTTGCGTCTCCTTCTTGTCCCCTAAGCTTGCACAAAACAATTGCCAAGTCTGCAGGGACTTGAGTTATTTTGGGGTAGTGACTTCCCTCCTTTACTGGCTTAGTCTTGCAGGTTGATATTTCAAAGTGTGTGGCACCATGAGACATTAATTACAGAGACTGTCATGGCCCTCCACAGTCTTATTTATCCTGCTGGGGAAATGTTTTCAGAATAATATGAGAGCGCTTGAATGTAGTATTTTATGTTATTACTTCATCAAAGACATGGTACATTACTTTCTGCATTCACTTATACATTCATATAACATGAATGTTGGGATTTCTTGTCTACATTTTTATAAAATTAATCTAATCACTGTGCCCTGAGCTGATTTCCAACTGATGATTTCCAGCCAGGAAGCCAGGTTAAGAATATGCATGTGAATTATTCATCAAAAAAGTTGATTTGAAGGTCAAATAAGATCAATATGTCGAACAACTATTTTCAATCCTTCTCTCTCCTGCTATGGACAGCTTACTGGGCTACTTCCACCTAACACCATCACCATTTATGTTCTGATTTCCACTTTTAACAAGACACGCTGCCCTCTGGCAAGACACTCATATTAATACATCGCTGCCACATAAGTGGTGCATGTGAAGGTAGTATTGACTAAAGTGAGAGTGAGCTGCAGAGTATCCCTGGGGAGCAGAGTGTCCTTGATGACAGAATATATTTGTGTGTGTCTGTGTGTGTGGTCTATGTATTACTTATGTTGTGGGGACCTCAATCTGAGTCACAATTTAAAGACTTTACCTACCTTATCGGGATAAAGACTAAATCCCCATCATGTAAGTCCTTCAATTTTAAGGTGAAGACATTATTAGCATTTAGGGGGTAAGGCTTGCGTGTATGTGTGTTGCATTTGCAAGCATAACTGAAAGCGTCTCTTTGATGATCTAAGATGGCAGAAACTTGAAGGACTTTTCTCTCTGAAGGCAGAAGAGGAAGAGAGAGAACTATGTTAGTGCTATGTCTGATAGTCGTCATATAAGATCATATAGACTTTGCCCTTACTTTAATTGCTCCCTTATTCTGAGTTGGAGAAACAAGGACATTCTTACGTTAGGTTGTTGTCATGTCACCAGTGAAAATTTTATACAGCTACTATACCTCTTCCTTAAAATATTGTGTACAGTAAATGAGAAATGCTGTTTCTTTCCTCCTAACTGAGCTGTCATGCTTATCATCTAACCTCATCATTGTACCTGTGGTAAAAATCTGTTTCTACTTAATGAAAACAGATCAGTGTACTGCACAGTTACCATCTGGATTTAAGTGTGCCATTTTGCACAGTTTATACAAAGTGCAAATAATATGCATTTTGTTTTCATTCAGAAAGCTTGAGTCGTTTAGTATGTCTGTTTCCACTGGTTTATTTACATTAGCTTGGGGCCATTTTTTGGTATGCAGAGCAGCTTTATTCCTTGGAGGAAGCTGTGATCTCTGTGTTGTTCAAAGTTTGGGATATGGGAGTAATCGGAAAGGAAGGCCGCCATATATGTGAGCATGGCTCTCTTCAACTGGAGGCACATTCAAACTATTCATTTACTTTTCATTATACTACCACACCAGCAACAGCTATTGATGGAGCCATTATGTCTACAAGTTGTACATCCGTCCATCTGTTTGTGCATCCCATTTTCTCGGGCTAACTCAGTAAACCCTTTAGGCAATTTGGCACAAACTTCCACTTGTACTTAAATAAACAGAAAAGAGGTTGGTTGTCAAATGGCAAGGTCATGGTGTCCTCATAAAACATGTAATTAGCCATAACTCAAAAATTCATGCGCTTAAATATATTTCAACATAAATGACAGTCGTAACATTTAGTATACAAACGGGGAAATAAATGGTGGAGTGGTATCGCAGGAACACACTCAGTTAAAGCGGAAACTTCTGTTGTAATGCAGAGTATATAGTTTCTGCCAAAAAGTGTAAAAACAGTATGGTAGACAAAACCAGACCATGATCTGCGCAATACTTATGTTATATATGCCATATCCACTGCCACTAAATGTAACACTTGTATATCAGCATCTCTGACAATAATGCTTTGTTGGCCTCAAATGGCATTGGCCAAACAAATTCTAAATATTGGTAACAGCAAGTTAGTCTATATTACCACACCTAATCTAATGCCGGGTTCACACCGGACACGGAAGCGACGCCGAAGCGTGGTGTAAGCGCAGCGCCAAGCTTTAAAAATCAGCTGGCTCCCATCCACTCCCATGTTAAATCGATGTGCTGAACACACCGGACGCTGAAGCGAGGCGTAAGCGCAGCGCCGTGAAGCGATTGTTTCGGCGTATAGTCTATTTTTTCCGCTTGACGCGAGCGTATCGCGTAAGGAAACACACTGAAAAATGATTGACGATATTGACAACATAATTTATGAATTATCAAATATGCACCCCATATTTTGTATGCACCTTCTGTTGTCCAGAAGTTTTAATTTTACCATTTTTACCAACCACATTATTAAATGTCTCCCTCTGCCCATCCACTACAGCCATACAAGCAGTCATAAAGATAAAAAGAGAGAGGGGGGGACTACGTATTCTCCACATAGGTTTGAGTGGAGAATACGTTATTTACCCTCGACATCCAACATTTAATGGAGCAAACAGCGGAGAAGTTCTTGAAGACGGATGACATTAAATTAATAATTGAAGTGGAGAAGTGCAGTTAGTTGTATGATCCTCGGAACATGTTGTATAAAGACAACACTAAAAAGGACACATGTTTGGATACTGTTGCAGTTAATTTTGGAGCAACAAGTAAGTAAATGCTTGAAAAAAATGATTAAATGCCATTTTTACTGCAGGCTGATAACGCTTCGGCGTCGCTTCTGTGTCCGGTGTGAACAGCCAAGAGCCAGTGCGCTAGGGATTAGCGCTTACGCCACGCTTTCGCGTCCGTTGTGAACCCGGCGTAATCAGTAGGTCTGCAACTAAGGACTATTCTAATAGTCGATTAGTCATCGATTATTGAAACGATTAATCGACTAATAGGATTATGAATGACACAAATTCTCAATTGCTCTTATTTAGCCAACAGCTTTTAAATTTAGCTTGAGGTTGTAAGAGGCATGTGATGACTGAAAATAAAGACATCAAGATCGAGACTTCATGCAAAAAAAAGTATTTTAATAAACTTTGCTGCATATTAGTGTATTGTTGACACAAAAGCAAAGAAAGATATATTTTTATATTTAAAATATATATAATATAATTTAAAACCAAGGACAGGCAAAGTGATAATAGCAAAAAAAAATCTAATTAAGTTTCCCTTTTTCTGTGAACCAAGAACAGGCAAAGTGCTGATACTAAAAATATATTAAATTTCAAGTATCAATTTTTCTTGTTAATAAAAAGGACAGGGAAAGTAGCAGCAATAAAAACATCAACAAACGAAACTACAGTCTTCTTTGTACTAAATAATTGTAATTAAAAAAGACGTTTGTCAGGCAACAGGATAACATTACGCTTTTAAACTCGTTAATAAAAAGTTTAAACCATATTTTTTGTAATGGATTCTAGAATCCTGCACACAGGTATATACGTGTATGTAGCAAGCTAGCTAACAGGCTATCTTACAGAGGCGAATCCGCATCGTTTACGTTACGATGTCAAACCTCCTCCTCCTCAAATGCGCGTGTCCCCGCTTGTCCGGTCCGGCTGTTCGCGGGTCCGAAGAGCGAACCAGTGTACAGCAGGTCCGCCGTACAAATAATGCAGGTGTTTTTTTTCGGGCCATGTTGAGGGTGAAGTTCTCCCGAACTATTGACTTCCTATTGCGCGATGCTGTTGCAGCGGACGCCATACATATATGTAAAGTCTAGATGTCTCGGCCAACGGAGTTGAACGTCCGCACATGGCGGCCATCTTGTCACAGGAAGCTCGCCCACCCATAACATTGTGTTGTAGTGGTACGTACTTTTTAAATAACCATAACTTGCTATGTTATGGTTATTAAAAATAGAATAATGTTCTATATAGATTAGTGCTGTCAGTTTAACGCGTTATTAACGGCGTTAACGCAAACCCATTTTAACGCCGTAAATTGTTTTATCGCGAGATTAATGCAGAGCTGCCAACTGTCACGCTTTCGCCGTGTGACACACGCTTTTGCATGTTGGTGGTTGACTAAGTCACAATCATTTTTTAAAACGTCATCGTATCAGGCCGTCATGAAGTACAAGGAGCGGGCGGGTGTGTGTGTGGTTCCAGATAGCTCACCGTAGCCCCGCCCCCTGCCCCCGCGCACTCGCTCACGGAGACACAGTGAGATCAGAGCTCGTTCACGTGCAGCAGCCTCAGTGACTCACTGCTTCTTAACTATGAAAACAGTGAAAACACAGAGTTTCTCTGGTCTCAGCCTCAGCTTCTCGATCAGAGCAGAAGCTGCAGTTGGTTTCTATCGAGCTTCAGTATCTGTGTTTGCCTCCAGTCTGACCTGCTCTCGCTTTTTGTTTTAATATTTCGCCAACGAAAATATATATTTTTAAGCTACTAGGCTGCAACTATATGTTTTTATTTATTTCAAAATAGGTTACTTCTTATTTCATACATTTTCCACAAATATGGGGAGGACTCAAATAGCCCTACACAGTTCTGTGTTTAATTTGTTCAAAGTAGGCCGACACTTGCCTGTGTATTTTGTTTGTTTGTTATTTTGTTGCTTGTCTGTTTGAGAGGCCTGACTGCTATGTTCACAGCAAACTTGAAAAAAATAAAATATTAAGCCATGGTTTAACTGCACTATAGGCTGAGTCCTTGTTTACCTGAAATGTGCACTTTATAATTTTATTTTGTACCGCCCTGTTTGGCAATGTTGTTTTTCAATAAACTAAAACATTTGCATAAAGCAAGCTAATCCACTTTCCATGTTGATAGAGCATTAAAACCCCCAAAAAATTATGGAGAAAAAATTAATGAAGGGACATTAAGAATAGATACAAATTTGCGATTAATCGCGATTAATTTTGAGTTAATTATGACATAAATGCGATTAATCGCGATTTAAATATTTTAATCGTTTGACAGCACTAATATAGATACAAGATTTCCCTTATTTATTTTTTTATTTAAAAAGTACGTGTACCACTACCAACACAATGTTATGGGTGGGCGAGCTGCCTGTGGCAAGATTGCCGCCATGTGCGGACGTTGGACTCCGTTGACCGGAAACGCGGATGAGACATCTAGCCTTTATATATATACATCTATGGAAGACGCCGCCATTGGTCAATGTTTTGTCACTACTGCACATGCGCGACTTTCAGAGATAGGAAGGAAGCGAGATGGCTCACTCCTCAGCTATTTCCATCGGCACCTCCGATAAAACAACGCTTAGTTCATCTGCACGGCACGAAAAACACGCGTTATGACTATCCAACGACTCATCGACGAGTATATCCGTTGGGGATTATTTTTGTCATCGAATTATCGTTCGACGTCGAACTAATCGCTGCACCCCTAGTAATCAGTCACCTAGGAAAACTGAAATGACACATTAACAATCACATTACTAACTTATGTAGGTGAACGGCCAGTTCTAAGTCAAGATGGACAACTTTAGCAGCTCGTATGGTTCTACAACTTAGAAAAAAACAACCAATAATGACTCTGATCCTTTTTTCTTGCCGAGAGACATGGTTTGTACACTGGGGGGAATTTTATAAAAGTCGCCCACATAAGCACATTCAGACAAATCTGTTTTGTTATGGGCATCCAACTATTGCTCTTAGACAAATTAAAAAAATTTGAACATATCCTTTTTAATGCAGCGTATCCCTGATGATGAGTTTTTGACATCAGTGAATTCAGCTAATTTACAGTACTGTGTGTATTTTTATCTTTGTGAGGACCGGATTTACTTTTAGCCAGTTTTCACAACTTCAACATGCTGTTTTTTAGGGATAAGACTTTAGTGCAGGGTTGAGGTAAATGTAAGGGTTGGGGTTAGGCTTTTAGCTGTTAAGGTTTAAGTTTGTGTAAAGGGCTATAAAATGTAATGTGTAAAAGAGTGTCCTAAAAAAAAGATAGAAGTAAGTATGTATTGTATTGTCCGTTTAAATGTATTGCTGTCTTTGCACATGAATTCAGCATTATTCTATCAACAGACTCCACAACTTTACATGTCCCCACTGATATATCCTCCCTTTTCTCTGGATGAGTAACACAATGACTCATTATGCCCACTCTTCCAAAAATTAATGCTCTCAAGATTTAATTTTCTCATTTAAATATTGGCTTGTATTGCACATATTTATTTACAGCCCAATCTGGGCAAAACATAGAGACTGTTAATTGCTGTGCCAATTCTCAAAAGCTGATTAATAATTATTTTGAATTGAATACCATGTACAATATTTATTGCCAAATTTGGTTATTACGACAAGTTAATTGGTTAAACTGTCACACTAATCAGGAAGCTCATATAACTAACCTTGTAATAAACCACAAACCCAAAGTTTGTGGAAACTGACATAAACTAGAAGCACTGTTAAAGTTCAGACTTTACTCCAATATTAGTACATTTAAATATAAAATAAGGCTTTTTTTTTTTTTTTTTCATACTTGATGGGAAGGGACATTTCCTTCCACAGTATTATTGTTTGAGGACATGGCCTTTTTAGTGTGTGATGGGCCAGATATGGAGCTGTTTTTGGCAAAACAACAATAGAATATTTGGAGTCAGTTGCCAAGCAGCGCAGCAGGTTTTGATCTACGATGATGTCTTCCTGCTGGCAGCTTGTTGCAATTAGTGATGTGCTTGAAGGCTCTGGCAGTCTAGCGGTGTTATATTTTCTTTTCTACATCAGTAACGTAATTCCTCTGTGTATCTGTTTGCCAGGGTCCTGGCGATCTATATTTCCTCTGAGTAGTGTTTCATACGTGACTTTCCTCTCGCCTCTCTTCACTCAGCCTTCTTTTTCATCTCTCAGCGATGATGTCATCGCCATGTGTTAGCATATCTCTTCCCCGCTTTTTCCTTTTTCCTTTTTTTCCCCTGCCGGTCGCAGTCTGTTCTCCTCGTATCCCTTTGACTTTCCTCAACGCGATGTTGAGCGCCTGCTTCAAGACATGCCACATTTCTGACAAGTGCAGGTGAAGAAGTGCATGGGCTAGTTATATTTGGACAAAGGGCACATAGACGGCCTGCTTTTGATTTCTGAATTCAGGTCAGGAGGAGGAAATCTATACAGAAGAAACAATATAATCAAATGAACAGTCAGTCGCACAATCAGCTGTATGTTACATGTTTTAAAAAGCCCAACACCTGCTGTGGTGGTATCAAGCTCTGAATCTAGTCTAATAAATTTAAAGGTTAGTATATAATTATAAATAATACATTTTTGATAGAGATAATGGCAGAAACGCTCTTAACCCACTGATTCCTGTCATCATGTAGGAGATCAGGGTTGAAATGTTTATGGGAGAGGCTAAGTACACAATAGACAGGTTACCGGGGCCAACAGAGACAACCAGATATTCACACCTACTTTTCAGTTCAATCAGGAGAGACCTGATTTCCAATTTACCAATTATTTATTTACAAACGCACAAAAGAATGTGTATGTTTTTCAGTCTTTGGCATGTTAGACTTCCTGTGAGATGTCATCAGGTCTAGAAGGGGGTGGAGCAGAACATCGAACAGGAATTCCCCCCGGGGTCTAGACACTGGTGGTGGTTTTATCTGGTGAACGTATGTTTACAAGGCACATCTTATGCTCGTTTGTCCTATTGGACTCGCTGAGTGACATCCTCTGCCCTCAACTCTCACAAGGGTAAGGAAAAACTGCAAAAACCTTGACAGGGAAAAAAGTAGAAACCTCAGGAAGAGCCGCATGCGAGGGATCCCTCTTCCAGGATGGACAGAAGTGCAATGGATGCCACGAGCAATGTGTATTAGGGATGGGCATAATTAATCGACGATCGATTAATTGATCATTAAGAATTTCGTCGAGGAGCCTGACATCAGAGCCGCAGGCAGGCTAGCCTAATTACCACGGAACTACCTGTGTATCACGTGGACGTCAGTCCCCTTAGAGCGAGTTTTTTCGGCGGATGGACTGACGGTCACCAGGCTGCGTTCGCATCTGACCCCAGAGCATGTGAACATGCTCATCTTTCTCAACAAAAACCCGTAGGCAGATTTCTCGACTCGGTGCCTTGTTTGATAGTTTTGAGTTACAGTTGGCAAAACCAGTCAGACCTAAGTATTATAAAGATGTGGTTAAGTTGTTGTTTAACATGATTTTTTTTTTATATTATTATTTTATTTTGGAGGAAAAAAAAAACGAGGGTCAGTTGTGTTTAGTAGCACCGGCTTCTAGCTGTCGGCTCCGCTGCTTAAGATTACGGCAGCGCATATTTTGTTCATCTTGTAATAAAGACCTCAATGAGGAAACACGCTTTGTTTTTTCACTGCATTTTAATATAGCCTATTAATAGTGAGTTTTTGAACTTGAAAATATGAATGATTAATCGAAAATGCGTCATTGATTCTCCCAACGATCGATGAAGACTATTTAATCGAACGCCCATCCCTAATGTGTATATTGTCAGGCTGTCTTGTAGATTTTTAGTCTGCGATCAGCTGCCACCATGATGGGGTGCCGCTATAATCCTAAATCCTCAATTCCCCAATCAACCAGAGTACCCAGATAAACCCTCGGAGAACATTCAAACTCCACACAGAGTCCTGGACAAACTGGGATCCAAACCTTCTTGATGTGAGGTGACAGTATTTACCACTGCACAAACAAATTTATCAATTATCAAAACTTCTGTATTTCAGATTGTTCTTCAATTTCTCAACTCTTAGCTCTAATATCCATACAAATGTTTCACCAAGTATTGGTTTTAGTTTCAAACGCTTTTCAGACGTGTTCCTTCATGGCTCAGTATTTAATAAAAGGCAACTATTTAGATTCTTATTTTTTATTTCTCTGTAGTGAATTTCTCACAAAGAAGACTGGCTCTGAATATGTACAAATTGACAACTAAGCTACTAATTCTTCTATAGGGATTATGCTTAAAAAAAGTGAGCATAATTCATTTGAAAGATCTTGTTATAATTCAAACTCTTTTAATTAATGGAGTCATTTGAATTATCCAAAACCTTTGCAGATGTACATGATGGCATGTGGCTTCATTTCTGTTTTCCTATGTGTCTTGGCAGGTTTGTGCTGCAGTCAGGTGGTGGTACCTCAGAGGGTGAGTGCTGTGCTGGGGAAGAATGTGACATTGGAGTGTAGGGTGGAAATGGACTTGGTCGCGGAAATAAACCTCACTCTCACTCAGAGTTCCTGGGAGCGTCGCTTACCTTCAGGCTTCGTCACCTTGGCTGTCTACAGCCCGAAGTTTGGCAGCTCCATCCCAGAGCTTAGTCACCGCTTGCATTTCCGCTCACCCTCCTTTTACGATGCCACCATCGTCCTGGAAAACGTGGGCTTTGCTGACGTCGGGATCTACACCTGTAAGGCCGCTACATTTCCTATGGGAAACTTCCAAGCCTCCACTACGCTCAATGTGCTCGGTAAGTATTTGTAGCATGTGTGATATTGAATATTTATTAAATGTGAATAATCTGCATGTGTAACTGTAAATTGATTTGTCTTAGGGTCATGGACAAAACAAGATATTTGAAGATTATTGTGTTTGTTATTTTGTCAAATGAGAGAATACAACAATTGAAATTCACCAGACAAATTATGGAAATAAAAGTTACAACCCTAATGGAAAGCTGTGGATACTGACTCTACAATTGCATTATTTTGAAAGGGATCAAATTAAGTACATTTTGTTCAGGCAGTGCTTGCTATTAATTTCTAGATTGTTTGGGCTGGATGATTTGTTGACCTCAATATCAAAGTAATTGTAACAATGTTTTTCAGATATATCAACATATACTAAATGTATCCAAGATCACAATTCTTAATGGGATAAACTGGAGATGAGATTCCTCTGCAAAAAGAACGATGACTTTTACAGCATCAGATAACAGTGTTGTGGGTCCTGTATTAGCCCTTGTTAATGAGGGCTTGTTGAGTAATAGCAGGTTCCAATTCTGTGTTTCCATGTGCATCACAGGTTGTCAATGCTGGCTCACAGACACTGTGCATGTGTGTGCTCACTTTGTTCACGGAGCAGATCACAGGGATGGTTAGAGCTGCTAATGGTGGTTTGGATTTGGTTGTAGTGGGAGAGGTGAAGAAAATTGAATTAAAGCTGCGGGAAAATAAAACTGGTATTGATTTAAAAAAAAAGAAAGATGACCTCAAAAGGATGTTGAAATTCTAACGCGTGTCTCCCTCCTTGTTGTTTGTTCTCACTTAATCACAGTTGAGCCGAAGGTCTACGTGTCAGCAGGTTCAACCGCCCTGATCGATGGTGGCAATGAAACCGTGGTGGCCACCTGTATCGCTGAGCGGGCTCGGCCCCCTGCTGAGGTGTCCTGGGAGTCCAACCTGTTTGGCCAGTCAGAAGTGCATCTGTTCGACGAGGTCAACGGCACCACCAGCACACAGGTGCGCTACCTCTGGCAGCCCACACGCCACGTCCAAGGCCATGCGCTCACCTGTGTGGTCCGCCACCCAGCGCTGCTGAGTGACTTCAGGATCCCATACCAGATCAACGTGCAGTGTGAGTCTCCCTATGGGCTGGAAGAGCCTTATATCAAACGTGTAGATTATTATTGATTCTGTTCTGCTACAAGGCTCTCATTTCGTCTGCCAATGAGGTTACGTTTTCTACCCTTGTCTGTTGCTTTTTTTTAAGTAAGTTTACACAAAAACAATTGAAACAATCCCCACCAAGCTTTGAGTAAAAGTGTTGATGTTTGATGGAAAAAAACGGCACATTTAGGAAAACGGGCTGTGGTGGAGGTATGTGCTCCACTGAGTGCCATCCTATTCTGACATGTTTGAACGCTTAACTTGTAATAAATGTTTCGGGCTTAAATGTTTTTTAAATGTTATAAAAGCACAATAAGTAGACTTGTCAGAATAATCGTGCAGAGTCAATTAAGGTTTAAGTTTAGCTGCCATTTGATGAGGACAACCACGACAGCTTAAACCTTAAAACATTGTGTTAAACACAAAGTACAGTCTTAAAAGTGATGGTATCTAATTTCCTACAGCAGACAATTGATAGCCCTTTGACTTGTCGGTGTTGATGTTTGATTTAGTTGAAGCAGATCAACAACAATCCACTTTAGAAGCAGCTGTATTGATGGAGATGAAATGTGTCTGGATGAAAAGGCCTAGCCACTCAGGCTCCTCACAGGTGTTGATTATGGTTTAAGAAAGGCTGTCCTTGGTGTTTTCTGTCATTCATCTTTTTTTTTTTACAGTCTATAGGCTTTTCTGCGTCGGTACATTGCTATTATGTGTAGCCCTTAACTGAAAACTGTCTTTTTCTGTCAGTACATATCTATACTTTAAGGGGTACAAATTTGTATTTTTAAATGATCTACAAATCGACTGGTGGATGGGGTAAAATAACCCACAGGGAAATATTTTTGTTTGACAGATGACTTTTATTAGGGTCTGAGTAACTGTTTTGTGACAGATGGCAGCAACAAAGGATTTTATGCTCATTCGGTGTCGGCACAGTGACAGTTCCAAACATAAAACATAGCAAACATTTATCCATGGAACAATGCCCTGCATGTAGTTTAAGTAGCTGAACAAATGGCAACGAACAGAGGAGCTGTCTTAATATAGACATCTGTGAAAACCCCATGATAACTTGGCACTGAAGAGAACTGGAGAACATTGTTGTTGACCTGGATTTAAAATGTACAACTCATCATTGCATCCAAGGGACGACTGTTAGTTCCTCTGTAGTTGCTGCTTTTGATCTTAGTTAGCTAAACATCTTTGTGCATATTTAGATGGCAAAACGACCAACCCCAGACTCTATATAATGTTATTCACAAACTAGGAAAATTATCATCATGTAATCAATACTGTGTCACAGCTGAAATATTTTTAGGGTATGCTTACCAGGTACACCTGCTTGGTTTACCTGGTTAACACTAGAGCCTGACCAATAAAGGTTTTTAGAACTGATGCCTTTTGAGACTGATATAGGAGTAAAACCCTTTGTTATTTATACATAAAACAGAAATGCAATTATTCCAAAGATGTCTTTATCAACCCCTTATTAAAAATAATTGTATTTGAGGGTATAAATGTTTTTAAAATTACTAAAGAAAAGAGGAAAGTGCTGCATATGCACTTTATGAATGGGTGTATGTAAAACTTTACTGTAAAGCGGTTTGATTGGTCAAGACTAGACAAGCGCTATATAAATACAGACCATTTATCATTAATAAAAATAAACACAAATTTTAAAAATAAATAAAAATGTTAATATTGGTGCATATTCGTAAACATAGTCATCAGGACCACTGTTCAGTCTGTACAATAAATTTGTTCTTGGGTTCTGATTTGTCAGTATAACATTCTTTTTTGTTTTTCTGTAGTTGCTCCTGACATCTCAGTTGTGGGCTACGATGGAGACTGGTTTGTGGGTCGGGAAAACGTTCAAATGACTTGCAAGGCCAACGCAAATCCACCAGCTCATCACTTCAGATGGATCAGGTCTGTTCGTCTGTGTGTGTGATCTTTCCTGAGGGTTTTACAGATTTCTGAAGATTAGCAACTGAAACGTAACTTTGACTTTATTTAAGTCTGTCACGTAATTTTAAATAGAATAAAGTAATATTAAATGTCACATGATTGCATAATAGGATGTTTGTTGTAAGTGTGCTTGTGTCTAAATGTTGTGTCTCTTGTGAGTCACAGATTGGACAGTGAAATGCCAGAAGGGGTGGAAATAAGGAATAGCACTCTGCTCTTCCTGCGTCCCCTTCAGCGGAAGGATTCTGGAGTATACAGGTGTGAGGTTGCCAATGACATCAACCTCCGCAGTCGGGATGTGCGCATTCTCATACAAGGTGAGTGGAGTGTACACACCAGAACACAGCTGACTCCTATTGCCTTCTCCCTTAGGAAGCATTGTGCGTGCATGCAGGTCATGGAAGGTATCACTGCCTGTGACATTGTCCTTCAAGCTGAAACGTGACACTGTATCACTCCTGCTCATCCTCGACATACTGATAATCTATCACATCCACGGCACAGTGTGTTGGCACTGATAATAGTGATAATATTAGGTTGAGGTTTAATTGCATGCTGATTAACATTAGGGCTCCAGATGTTCAAAAGGGAAGTTCAGCCGCCAAACAGCTGCAAAGATTTAAGGCCTCTTCAGACCATGGTGCACCGCCTCTGCTCCGTTCTCTTTGCTTGGCATCTGAGTGTGTCATGTCACTCTGTTGTGTTTGATGAGCATGTTCATCTGGTTTCATGAACTCGCTCTTGTCTGTGGAAGCCCTCTCACTGAATGATGCTCTGATTATGATTTTCTCTCTACATCTTTCTCGTTTCCTTTCTGTGTTTCTTTTATTTCTGCATGTGTCAAGCTGTAAGAGGCGAAACCCTGCAGCCTGACGGAGATGATGTCCCAGATTCATAAAACATTAACTAGTTCTTCTCAACTCCTATTTATTATTTATCATCCATATTTCATTTTCCTTTGAGAGGA
Source organism: Platichthys flesus (assembly GCF_949316205.1). Taxonomy (NCBI): domain Eukaryota; kingdom Metazoa; phylum Chordata; class Actinopteri; order Pleuronectiformes; family Pleuronectidae; genus Platichthys; species Platichthys flesus. Next base: position 15,900,943 of record NC_084959.1, on the reverse strand, counting down.
CCTGTACGGTATGCATAAGCTTACACATGTTGGTGTTCTCTTGGTTGTGTGTGTGTTAGTTGCTGTGGGTTTGCTCACATATGTCAGTTTGATTGCCTCTGCATGGAGTTGGACGACTGAGACTACAAACATTCGGGTTCGTGTTACTTAGCTCTCAGATGTGAATCTTTTCCTCACATCTGGACGGGCACTGAGGTTAAAATGCTAGAGCAATTTAGCAGCTCCATTAGTGCTTTTAGACTTTCCATTACTTGAGCTCCCTAGGATTATGGCTGTTTGCTTTTCAGTTGTCTGGCTCCACTACTAATATAGTTTACAGTAATACTGTTGTAATATGTTATAAAATATTGTCAATGCTTCATTTTACTCACATTATATTAAGTATTTTCTCATGCAAGGTACGGAAATTGTCAGAAAATTTAGGGGTGTCTTCAAGTACCATTAGTAGTTCACCTCAGTAAGTCACACATTTATTTTAATAAATAGGTATCATGTGTAATGATAATGTTTTTAGAGTTTACACTTTTCATTCAATCCATTGGCTATTTGGCTATTTCAAATGCTATTATTGGTTTGAATCAACTCAACCCCTTTGAGTAATTTAACAGCAAATAAAACTTGCCCAATGAGTTAAAAGTGTATGCATTGGGCCTGGACAATAAAACCATATACATTTTTTCCAATAAAATGTGTATCCCTAGAAATATAACAAAGGTTTGATATATATATTACTAATGCATTGTTTAAGCAAAGTGTAGATTTTTAAGGTGATCTTTTAACTTTCGTCATTCTCTACTCATAATATAGACTTTAAAACCACAACCATCACTTAGGAGCAAAAATTAGTTTAATACTAAAAATGAATATAATATGATGGTATTTCTATAATTGTGATAATTATCAATATCGACTGATATTTTCATTTGTTTTATTCTCATTTCCTGATTACTGACCTGTTACAAAGCTGCACTCATTTAGTGTAGGCAGTGGTCAAAAAAAGAGATTCTATAAACTGCTGTTAACTGAATGGACATAAAACTACCTGGGTTAGGTTAAAAAAAAATGTATTTCATGTAACTATTCACAATGGTGGTGTACAAATTAAACTAAAATGTAGTAGTGTGGATGTAGCTGTAGGAGAATATTAAAAACCCATTCATCCATATACTAATATAACCATTTATTTAAACCTACCAGATTCTAGTGTTTCTGTTTTACGCATGTCTATTATTAATTGTTTAATTATTGAACACTGCCCCTAGAAGTTCTGAAGAGTTGGCAGTGCAGACCTGAGTTTGCTGAGACCATGTATCATGCATAGTTTAGAATGTGTGGTAGTTTAGTTGATGTTTTTTTAACCTATCCCTTCTTAGTAAAATGCTGATGTAGTTGGCATTGACAATCTCTGCTTCTCTGTCTGTTCATCTCTCCCTTCCATCATCTACTCCCCTCTTACCCTCCTCTCCTCCATTAGATCCTCCCACCATGCCTTCCACCATTACTGCTCCTGTCCTAGCTGGCTCTGCCTCCTCCACCTTAGTGGATGATAAGGGCCATGTCCTCCTCATCTCCCCCACACGTGAAGCCCTTCCTGAGAGTAATCTTGGTTCCATAGTGGGTGGTGCTGTGGGTGGGACCTTGTTCCTGCTACTGCTGCTGTCTATCGTAGGCATGTATTACCTACGCAAACAGCAGACCTTCCACGGGAATTACTCCACCCAGCTGTACCTGGGTCCCAATCACCACCAGAAAGCCCCTACGCAGCACGAGCTCCGCCCAACCAAAGCCGGCAGCAGCTCCTTCCGCCGAGACCACGACCGGGAGGAGTGGGGCGACCGCCAGCTCAAACAAGAGCATAGCGGCTATAACGGAGAGGAGTATCCCCCTAATGGCTTCACTAGGGCAATGAGGGAGAGCAGTCACCTCTGCAAAGAGCAGAATCACCAGCGTGAACACACACAGTATTCTAGCCCACGGCAGGCCCGACTCCCGCATCCGCCAAAACCACAGGGAAACGGCTCCTCCTACCAGTCAGATGACTGCTACGATAGCGGGACTGATGCGGACTATGTCTCTCACACAGATGGCTCGGTCATCTCGCGTAGGGAGTTGTTCGTTTGACAAGCTACATGATTCTGCAGGAGCAGAAAATGAAGTTTTCATTTATTTGATTAAGAGAAGAACCACATTATTTCTGTTTTGTACGCACACAGTCCTTTAATTTTCTTGTTTTACAAGCGTCCTGGGCAACACTTGATCTAAAGTTTTCTCTTTGTCATGGGGAAAGACTGTGGACTGTTCAGCCCCACACCTACATGCCTACAGAGGTGGGCATGTCACTAGTTTATGTGTGCAGTCTAACAAAAGGAGTAAGTATGTGCTGTTTCTGCCTTACTACATGGACTGCCAATGTATTTAGTATTACTCTTGTAGTTCAGTGGAGTGAAAGGCTTCACATATGTTAGAAGAAAGTAGTTTTTTCTACAAAATCTGCCTTTTTGGGCTATGTGATGCTTATTTGTATATATGTTGCTATTGATAACATTGAGTACAGTTATTTCATCTCTGATTATAATTTGCCAATAGTTAAGAATGATGCAGAACCGATTGAAAATAAATTAATTTTCCCAAAATCCAGTATAGGGCACAGCAGAGCTGATTCAAAAAAGGTCTTGCTGAGAAATCACTATCCCTCCATGCTTAGTGACCTCGTGCTCAAACATATTATTGCACTTCCCTTTGCATAACTTAATAATGGGCAAACCGGATCATCAGACCTTATTTAAATTACCGCAATGGGAGATTGTGAGGTCGAGGACTTGACCACCGATGTCCTAGTAGCGTCCTTTAAAAAGAATGGCCCAGAGTGGGAAACCTAAGAGCATTTCTACCGTATGTCCTCCGCTCGTCTTATATCCCCAGGAGGCATGGGTGGAGAGAGGCTAAGCAGAAAAGCCTGTGTGCATGAGGCACAGTCCACTGTAGCAACCGACTCAGTCTGTCACACAGTCGAACTTTGATATGCAAATTTGCCACACCATCCTCTCTGTCCACTGCAAGTAGAAATGAGTTAGAATATTATTACTCATTTATTTTTTATCCCTCGCATGGTGGTTATGGATATGTTTGTGTATTCGCTCTCCAGTCCCAAACCAGGACTCTGGGAAATGTTTGGATGTTAGAAGCGGGTCGTCAGGATGGCAGCCACCATTCACTGGCCTCCTTGTCCCAAAGTATTTTGTCTCACAAAGAAATTATTCAGGAGTGCAGCCAGGACACTATTACAAATAACTACCCATGGTCTAATTTCACTACTCTCTGTCATCTGTTGAAACAAGAAGCAATTACAATCTGAGGCATCAATGGGCTTATTGTGGCTTTCCATGTGTGCAACTGCCCAATCTAATTATACCAACCAGTTATTTGAAGCATTTATGATTACTATTAGTTGTATAACAACTCATACTATTAGATAAATCAGACAAATTAGATATTTTGTGCTGGATATGCTGTCTCTGTCACCTGTGGTTATCAAACTGTCCACTCAGTGCTTTATCCAAAGCACAGTGCTTACTCATCAGAAGGGACAGACAATTTGTGTTAGTGCACTGATGATTAAATCTCTGCCTTTGAAAAGTGATGAAAATAATCCGGCTTGAGTTGCAACTAATTCTGTATTTATTTGTTACCAGCCTTATTTTACTGCCCATTAAGGTGCTGCAAGGTGTGCAGGAGTATGCCGGAACAGAGGTCTAAGTGTATTTCATAAGTCTGTGTCCAGTGGTTCAGGAGTCGAAGCTATTACAGAGTTCAAGAAATCTTCTCAGTTTTTGTATGTGACACAGAAAGTGTTAAACAGTTCACCAGACTGCATGGAGGATATCCCACAGTTCATTTCATGTACACTAGTGTTTGTGAATACATGACCTCTTCAGTAGTGTGGTCACCTTTACAATATTTGCAGACAGATGCCAAATATTTGTTGAACTTACATTATAGATATAATATGATGATGTCAGTGTGTCTCACATAAGTATTAAGTGACTAGGTAGCAACTGATTATTATTCCGTAACTTCTATAAACGCCTAACGTATCACTTTTGTATACAGGGTCTTGTAGCCTGAAATAGAAATGAAAAGATGCTATTTGGCCACTTTGATATTACAACAAGCGTCGAGAAAATGAGATTTATTTCTATTGTTATGAACCTGCACTAATTTCGTCAGGGTGTGAATCTTGTGGAGTGAGTAGGCTGCGCTATCTCTGTGAGATTTAATAATGTTCCCCTGCAGCCTGCAAGTGGACAATGTGACACCTGTGCTGTTGTTCCAATTGTTGCTACAGATGCTGTGCAGTAGGAATGCTGTGCAGTAGTATGGCCCAACAGTCTCCTTAAAACAAAAACAAGCCGCACCAAATTTCATAAAGTAATATATCCTTTCACTTAACATGTTGGATTTTAGTCCATTAAGATCCACATATTATTTCCTGCCAAATCTGTGAAAATATGTAAAAAGAGATCGCGGTTTCGATCTGCCCCTTTGTCCAGACCCGAACTATTAGTTAATGGCTTCTTACTTGGCCTATACCCCATCATTCCACCAAATTTCCATAAACTGGCTTAAGCAGTTTTTCATAATCCCACAAAAAAAAAAAAACCTCAAAACACCACCTTCTTGGTGGAGGTAGCAAACAACATTCCATTTGTCTTCATTGTATTTGGCTGCTGGTTAAACCATCAGAGAACGACACCGCAAAAACCTGGGTCTGTCAATCCCAAATGAAATGTCAAATAGTTAGACATCAAACTGTTTTCATGAACTGATGCTTTGATTGGAGTACAGTAAAGTGTACAGCTGGATCATTTCTGAACCACATAACCTCATCTACATTGTTTAATTTTAAGTTTTGTTCTTGATTTTTATTTTTTGAAAATGTTGCTGCTGACACCTATGATTTCAGTATTTCATATAAATGCAAGAGCAACAGGAAGCACGGCAGCCTCACCTTGTTTGCTTCTATGCACTAAGACGGAAATTCCACTAATCAATATATTATTTTTGCTGCCCTGCACCTGGATTAATGAAGGTCTTTTGTACTGTGACATTTTGTATAGACATCAGTCCTCAATATCTTCAGGCGATGTCCTCCACTTTGAGTTGAGAAATACAACTATAGTGCCTTAGATACCTAGACAAAGACATTTCTGTGTTTTCTTATTTGTTGCTCTGAGATTTTCTTTTTCTTTTTTTTTCTGCATAATGTTTGTTGGGAGGACTCAGTTGTCAGTTGTGCCATATTCACTTCTCAGCCCTTGCTCCTACGATGGTTAATGATGCAGTATATTTACAACTCTAGAGGCATTAAAACACACACAAAGATGATGATTTTAATTTAAAATTAGTTAAATCTCGAATTCATATGTGTGTGTGTGTCAGGGTTTGTTTGTTTTTTGTTGAATCACTGTTGTTTAAAATACTGAAGAGTTGACTTCAGTCTCACCTTGTTCCAATGCACCTTGTGGTCATCTTTGTTTTTGTATATACAGGAAATGTAAGTTTCTTGAAGGAAGGAAAAAAATAATATTTATGTTAATGTGACAACAGTGAAGCATTATTTTTGTCAATCGTTCTGACAAACTTTAGTTGAATAAAGCACCTTAGCACCTGTGAGTGATTCTCTCTGGAGGTTTTTCAGCTCGCCATTACTCCGACTGCTCAGTCTCAGCCTCTTTGTGCTTCTGTAAATGACATCATCTCTCACTCCCTAACGCATAATGCTGCATAACCACCCCCCCAAACCCAGTACGCAAGTGTGGGACGCCGTTCATGATGTAATCCAAAATCCTTTTTTTTTTTTTCTCCACTTCACCTTATCTCCATCACGCTTTCATATCTGAGAATCATGAGTTTGATTTATTGCTTTAGCTTTAAATACAATGGTGGAATGGTGAGCGGTTCCTGTCCAGTGGAGAGTGTTTGGGGAGATCGAGCAGCACCTCTTCTCTCCATGTGTCCTCTTGTTTGCTTTGTTTCAGAGCAGAAAGGCCCTCGCTCTCCCCTACAGCTCCTCTCCTTTGTGAATTCAACCCCCCTTGTGTCTTTCTCCCACTCTCTTCCAGCTGGTAAAATTAAACGCTGAGTGTTTATGTCTGGCCCAAAGTCCCCACTCTCCAGCCCATTGACTGTCCCCATGGCAACAAGCTCATCTGGAGCTGCTGATGGAGGCTGTCTTCCCACAAGCGCTACCTGGCCACAGCAAAGTGGGAGGGAGAGGGGATGCCAGGGAGTGTGAGCGTGGAGCAAAGAGGTTAAATGTGCTGCTGTGAAAGGCAGGAGCAAAAAGGGAAAATTAGCCACTGGAATTGAAAATGGCCCATTATGTCCTGCTGCACTGCAGAGTGCTCCTCTGGCTCGGAGGGCATATCCTGCCAATGTGACCTTGACACCGTTCAGCATGGACCCCAGGTCTTCACGATAGACACACTTCCCTCTGAACTTGTTTATTTCAGCAGACCTCGCTGTCCTCTATAGACCTTATCATGGTCGCAGCAGTTGTTGTCACTGACCTTGAAACGGGGCATGCACAGTCTGAAAATACACGGCGGAGCAGCTCAGTATATAGCGACAAATGATGTCAGCCGGCAACGCTTGCATTTGATTGAGACTTTTGAGGAAGATCAGTGGATTTGCTTTTTGTCTGCACACCAAAACAGTTTCCAAGGAGACTTTTCAGAACACACAAAGAAGCGAGCGAACGTCTCGAGCAGGGAGAGGGAGGAAGCGCTGACGTCTGTTTACGAGACACTTTGATAATAACTCCCCGGCAGAATTGGGATCAAATTGTTAGCATCATTGAGCTGAAAATATTGAAATAGATGACACACTGCCTTCAGCCCTAATCTCTCCCTCCCCCCCGCTCCCAGAGGGGGCTGTTGTCTGGGCATTGGTATGACCCTTGACCCTGGTGGGTAGATTTTGGGCCTGGGGTGTTAGGGGTGGGGGGGTCAGGGTTAGCCTATGCTCCCACGCTTCTCCTCAGTTGACCACGGTGCACAGTGTTCAATTCATAATGAGCGTGTCAGCCTCTGACCTCGATGAGTGATTGGCGTGCACTTTCTTCCCGGCTTCCCAGGGATGACGCGCGTCTGATAAAGTGCTGAAGTAGAAGAGACTGAGAAGTTCTTGTGCCGGAGCCAGATCCCCGCATGGGGACAGTTGATCCACAACTAACAACACTAATCCGAGCCCCACCAGAACGGATGGGTTTTGAACAAAAGTGATGTTCAAATGGGACAAAAATGTCAACAGAACATTATTTTATATACATTTTACGCATATCATTGTCCTAATTTGAATTTTTAGCTAAATTACTCCATTAAGAAGCACCATGGGAGATTTATAATGTATCAAGATGCACCTTGATTTTTACATAATCTCAAAATGTCCCTATGATAACATAAGATAAGTGTATAGTGGTGTGTGATTAAAACTCATAAACTCCTGAAGGTGGTTTTCGTGTGTTTAAAAGCACTTTTTATTTCTAGTCACGTCATGAATGTGAGAAATTGACTGTCTCCTGTCATTAAAGCAGGCGACATAATGAACTGCATTTATAAAGGCCTTTTGATCAACTCAAGAGTCTCTTGTCATAGCTCAGCCGCATTGGAAGGTAATCGAACGGTTATTAACTGTTAGAGGACGCTGTGAAGGGAGCAGAGGGGATGGGGGATGGGAAGAAGTGGCTTTCAGGGGCTGAGCTAAGAAGTCCCGGTTTTTGCAATCTGCATCACAATTGAAATGTTATTTAGGATTCTTGTCTCAACCTTTTTTTTACTGTTTTTTTTTTTTTTTTTTTTTTCTTCTGCCCCAACTCAACATCTTCCTCAACCAACTGGAATTGACCAGTGGGCATTTTGTTTTGTTTTTCCTTGTTATCTTTTGTCCCCCAGTGTCCCATAATCACAGTAATACATTTACAGCTGATTGGCCGAAGCTCGCTGTTCTGTGAGTTTAATGCATTTTAATCACTGATTAATCCTAATCCCTTCAGTGGACTACATGGAGCATATGCAAGCATATGGTCTGACAAAGCTAATTCTGCAGACACAATAACGTTCTAGTCCACACAAAACAGAGGAGGGGTAGGGTGGATAACAATATAAAAGCTTAAAAAGTGGGATATTAACCAATGTATTTTAGAATAAAACATGAAAATTAACCTTATTTGACGTATCTGACAAAAAAACCAAAATGTCTAGAATTTAAAGGGGAAATAATCAGAGCAGTTAAGAGCATGGTTAAAAGCAGGAGAGACTTAAACACTTCAATTACTTTTTTGGTTTATTGTTTGTGCCATATTTACAATTTAATTAGCACTTAAACCAACCAATGATCTCAATCAAGTGAATGAGTCTCGTTGGAGGTATTACTTAAAGGGCCCCTGTCTTGTAGATTTGCTGACTGGATACTAATGCAGATGCTATCGCTCTGTCGTTTTTGCTAATAGATGGTGACGTGTGGACATAAATGTTGTTGTTACTCCCTTTGCCTTTAGGGGGCAACTGTGGATCTGAAACTAAATGTACCCAGATGACACTGTGTCCTTGTTAGACAAATATTCAATGCCCCCCTGACTGCGTTGACAGAAAATCCAAGCAATATGAGCTTCATTTCCTCTAGCGCTGGCCTTTGAGTCTGTTCCTTCTTCTCTCATGTTGTTTTATTATAATGAGTCTCTCCCTCCTCTGTTTCAGGCCAGTCTCAGGCAGAGAGGTCAAACGCCATCGCCGTGGCCGGAGCCGTCATGGGCGCAGTCCTCGCCCTCTTCCTCGTCGTCATCGTCATCATCGTGATCCTCACTGCTCGCAAGGCCCAGCAGCCAGCCTTCACCGACAAAGTGTAAGTGTGACAAATAATTCATGCCGCACAACATGCTCGGATGGTTATTAGTGACACGAGAACGCGCGGGGTTGACTGGAGCCCATCGGTGGGTTCAAGGAGTTGCTCCCTCCCCCCGCGGAGAGAGCTGCGGAGGAGCGTGGCCCGGGAGCAGGGAGGCTGCGGGACAAGGTTGAGGGGTGGCAGATGATTGCTGTCTTGGCAGCCAGCCCTTGTGCTGTTTTGATGCATCTGTTCCTGTAGTGCACCAGCGCTTGTGTTAATGTTAGAAGAAGCAAAGAAGAAGAAGAACTTTGAGGTTAAATTATTTACAGAAGAAGCTGGGTCACACTGCCAGAGACCCGTGATTGACATTTCCCTGTGTGTTTGTGTGTGTGTCTGTGCTTAACTCTTGTTCTTTGTTTCGTCTGTCTCTGTTGTGTCTCCTCTAAATAACTGTGACAGAGGGTAAATTATAGGACTGAGCAGGATCTTTTATGTCTTCTAGTCCATGAGGAAAAACCTGGAGGGTTTATTCTGATTAAGTCTGCTTCGATTTATCATTAGGGTCCACACAGCAACACAAATGTGCACGATATGTGGCCAATGCTGCCGATCGACCTGCTACCCCATACATACAAATCATTATTATGAACCTGTGGAGCATATCTGCAAGGTTGCAGGTTGATCCCCTCATCCATCCTTGTTAGTGTGTCATTGTGCACGCTCACTCCACAGCCGCTGTTCAATTTCTCAGCTGTGGTTTCCCCGCCCCAGTATCTCAAATACTTTCTCACTGTCCTGTCAAAGATTTGTGACTTACCTTTCTTACGAACATTTTCTCCTTTTACTACAATGCGCATCCTCATTTCGCTGACAGCGGCCTCTTCAGGGAAATTTGAAAAACATTTGCTGTGCACGCTTCAGAGTTTCAGACTGAGTGATTATGTAACAGCGCTGGTGAAAATAGCCCACCTACAATTGCTGCTGATTGTCTGAACACTGGTAGAAAACCGGATGAACTGTGAGGTGAAAATGCGGTGTAGAGGGCCCTGCCTCACAGTATACTGACACTACAGGGTGGTATATCTATCTGTGTGTTAGTCCGTGGTCAATGCCGTGACAAACTTAGCATCTTAAGTGTGACCGTGGTCGGTCCCAGTGGGATAATGGGGGGATGGAGAAGGCGGCTGGACGCAGGACCTCGTCCCTCTCCCTCATCACACGCATGCATGAGTGGAGGACAGCAGGTCACTGAGACACTAACTGTAATCTCCTACCAGCCCTCATCTGAAGTATGAAAGAGAAGCAGAGCATCAAGTGATATACAGTGTTAGAAAAATCAATGCCTGTCCTGACATGGTTTTACAAATGGCCAAGGTCAGTCCCCAGGTTCTGGTAAGAATAATCAAAATAGTCAATGCAGAGGCTGATGAACTTAATGTGTGATCTTTAAGGCCGACTCAAGATAACCTGGATGACATCACTGTGACATCATCAGGGTTATTTTCTCATACTTAAAAATGTGACAAGAGGTGTTCATCCAGCACTCATCTTAAAATTGTATTGGTTAATTGATTTTATACCAAGCAGAAACAATTACTAGAATAAATGTATTATTCTCTTCTCATTTCTATGCCTCTGTGCTGGTGTCAGCCTGTGGCCAGAGGCAGGTCGTCTTTTGGTTTTCTGTCTGCCCCTTTCTTATAAACACAATATCTCACCATGAGGGAATTTCTTCAAATTTGCTACAATTTGGAATCAAGGTTAAACTGATATGATTTTGGTGGTTAAAGGACAAGGTCACAGTGAATGTGATATATCAGGATCACCCAATAACCCTGAATCCGCCACAATCATTCACCAGGCCTCAGTGATGACCTAGTATTTGGGGGTCAAAGGTCAAGGTCACTGTGACTTCACACAACTATTTGTTTTAGATCATGAATACCTTATCCGAAGGAACGCTTCAAGATAGATACTTTTTTTAATTTGACTCCAATGTACCCTTAGACTCACAGATTAATCAATTCGATTATGGTGGTTATAGGTCATTTGTCAAGGTTGTGGTGGCCTCACACAACACATCCTCTTCATTACCTGCGAGAGGACGTGTCCTAGGGGATTTCTTAAAATTTTTACCAGTTGTCACCTGGACTTGAAGATGAACAGATTTCAGAGGTTAAAGGGTACAGTGACCTTATATTAATCTGGGGAAATAATGACACTGAAACTGCGCTGCTTGGTGGAGACACAACCACAGGGTGATATTCCTGGCTTCTTAAAGGTAATCACGAAAGCTAAAGTCTCTCCATCCTCTCTCTGTTTCTCTGAAGGATTGACCTTCCTCCGACACACAAGCCGCCTCCTCCCTATTCTGAGAGACCGCCGGTGGTACCTCTGGGGGTCCACGCATCACAAGTGGCCTGGCTCTGTCAGGTAACACCCCCTCCAGACACACACACACACACACACACGACACTCCTCTTGTGTATCTCGATCTGTATCTAACATTAAAACGTTTGGTATAGATAGTTACTCAATCTTTTTTTTTTTCTTCACGCGTATCACTACTTTCCGAGGCTCTGACTTATGAAAAACCCATGAGAGGATAATACTGTTTGGGGGTTTGGTGAGGAGTCGCTGGACAAATAAGTGTGTAATTCATTTTTGTTGTTTTTATACATGAAGAATCGCAAGGCAGAGCGCAGGTACGGGCTGAGTGACGGGCAGTGCCCACCCCCAACAAGGCAGAGGCAGCAAAGCCCCACCCAGCAGCTGTCCCGTCTGGAGTGGGCATGTCATCAGAGTGGGACAGACCGCGTGTACATCAACCGCCTTGAGCACTATGTGTGACGGACACCATGAACTCAGTCCAACAAGCAGCTGACAGACATTCACTCTGTCCGACTAACATTGAAGGGAACAGACTCACTTTGCAGGCAGGTTTTACACATTTTCATTACATTTTACTTTTCCTTACGATTTTAAATTCTTAAACATTTTGGACTGTCCACTTATTTTCTTTCATGTTGAGAGTTAGATGGATAGATGAATCAATATGAAGTTGGGGCCGGCAGATAGTTAGCTTAGCTTAGCATAAAGACTGGAAACAGGGGGGAACAGCTAGCCTGGCTTCTGCAGTACACATTTCCTACCCTTTTTGAATAACGCAAATTAAGTGCGTTTCCATGTCAAAACATTGCTTTAATTGTTTTATTTTACTTTTGAATTTTCGTTTTGTTATTCCCCCGTCAATGAGGATGGCGTGAAGCATAAATCGGAGGACTCTGTATTCTCAGGCATATCACTACTTCCCAAACCAGGCCAGATCCAAACTTCTGAGGTCCACTGAGACCAGGTGTACTTACTGCAGCATAGACCCTCGCTGGGATTAATTAAGGTATCTTGTACCACGTCTGTGATTTGCTGCTGGAATGTTATGACACAATGCTTTTTGGCAGCAGAAACTGTAGATTTGTAAATGTGTAGCCTCTGTCTCAGAGTCATAATCTACTAATCAGGGGAACGATACTGTGACACATTACTGATATCAGTGTTGACATATATATATTTATATATGCTGTAGAAACTGCACTTAAACTGAGGGAAATGTTGCTCTTTTATAACACACTCTGAATTTCAAAGTGGAGACCTAACTGTTTCAATTGCCATATTTACATTTTGAGGGTATTTCCTCAAAATTTCTTAATTTATCTACTAAATTGCAAGTTTGTGTTCTGTAAGTGGCCTTCCGATGAAACCCATCATCTGTCCTCACACTGTAACGTCACAAAATCACATGCAAAGGAATAACAGAGGGGACTATTACAAGAAGGAAAAAACTTCTGACCTGCTGTAAAATCATAAGTCTCTACAGTTGCGTGTCTAACAACCTTCTAAAAGGGAACAGGCTCAGAGATGGAGGCTGCGAGTCAACAGATGTGGAAACAAGAGAAGAAGACCTTGAAGATTTGGGAGTGTTAGAATTGACGTATTTGAGAAAAACTCTTCTCAAGGTCAGTCACATTGCATCCACTGAGATTCTTACAACAGATAGTTTTTTACCCAGCAACATTAAGAGAAGATGAATCAGTGTTTGTGTTGGAGAAGCCGTGACTCATGTTGTATTGACGAAAGTGTTTGGATTCATTTATTTCTACAAATCAGTCAGAGGGATCTGTAGCTGACACTCTCCAAGAGGGACATCTAGTGGTCAAATGTGTCACTGTAAGCATCGCCATCACTGCATATACAGCAGAAGAATACAAGTGATGTCTGCTCAGTTTCATTGGAATTTTAAGATGAAATAATAATACATGTAGTTTCATTATTTTTATATGATTAAGTTGTGATCATATTATTTAATATGAAAAGTGTATATGTTAATTGTTTGGAAATACAAAATCACATCATATTAATTTGTTTATGTGTATCATACTGGACTGCAGGGATTATAAGAAGTATGAATGTCGGATGACTTTAAGAAATCACCCCATCAGGAATCTTACAGGGAAATATTTCTTTGTAGTAGTGATTTAGACAAAACTGTTTATATTTACAATAATGCACTAATATGATTATTAAGACAATAAATACTGATGCTATTGAAGAATATGACTCAAAGTAACTGTGTCCGGTGTGTCTGATATTTTAACTTAACTTCATAATTGTCTCTTCAAATTGCCCCATTGGATTTATTGAGCTTTATGATGTTTAATGGTTAGTTGGTCTCCATTGATTTACACAAGGTAATTTAACATGTCCCAGTAGATAAACCAAAGATGTAAGTCATAAAATTTACAAGGATGGAATTCAGAGAAGCACATACCTCCAGACAAGTACCAGCAGTCCCCTTACATTCAGTCAAGCTGCACTAAAGGTCAGTGGATTTAAGTTCCCTAAATAGGAGAAATAATTCCTTAAGATCCATGAATTATTCCCCTGACCCGTAAAACATCCTTCCGCCAAGTTTCATGAATAAAAACAACAACAAACAAACGGACAGCGTCGAAAACAACCTGATGGCTACTTCAGTTTCACAGAAACAAGATTGTGTCATTGTTAATAAAGTTAACAAATAAAGATTAAATCGATTTACTTTGCAGGTACAGAGTACGAAAAACAAACTCCCCTTCAGTTTTGTAAACAACTTTTTTATTATTATTGGGTAGTGACATGATAATAGGAAAAAAAAACTATAAAAAAATAATAAATACCTATAGAAATAAGTAAACCTGAAACAACAGTGAGAACAGTAACAGACTGTGCCTATAGCTTCAAGCGATTGGCTTTACTTCTCTGAAGATCGCAATTACACTTTTATTTTGTAGCACAATTGACAGTTGTGTTAAATGATATTAACTGAACTTGAATGCTGAAATCCTGCATCGCAATGTGAATTTTCAGTCAATAACTTAAGCGCATTAAGACATGGTAGTACGAGTGCAACTTTGTTTTAAGTTCCAAAACACTGACCACTAGAGAGCGCCACATGATCACTAACACGATCTGACATGCTAACCGTAGCTCGCCGTCTAAACAGCTGCACTGAAATAACTGCTTACAGTTGACTGGCTAAGGTTTGGCAGCTAAACCCATAGTTTTCAGAATAGAGGAAAAGTTCATCAAAAAATTAAAACATGGCCGTAATCGATTAGACCTCTCGTGAGTTAAAGCACTGGACGATTTTTAGCCACTTTGTAGCCCGGGCTGAAGCTTGAACAGAAAGTTTCGGAAACAATTTCAACTCTCCATGTTAGGTTACCATTGAAGTGTCCTGAGCTACAGTGAAGACAAAGGTTTATTATTAACTTAGTTCAATCAACAAATGAACACGTTCTGAAATAGTTTGGTTGATTTGGAAAATGTGGAAATGTCTGGGTAATGGACTGACAAAAAATATCAAAAATAAATTATATTCTTATTCTTAATATTTTCTTTGGTGCCACAAGAGCAATCACTGTTTTTTGTTTTTTTGAACAAATTGATGTTGAGCCTGACCTTATGAATATAAATGAATTCCAAGTCGCTATTTAGCTATATACCTGTCATTTTCATCTTCTTGTTATTATCAAGTTGCCAGCAGCATTATGTAGCACAGCCTAATTTGTTAGTTGGACCCATTCTTCTGTCTCAGTCCTTCATGTCAGGAAGTGTCTAATGTCTGATAATGAAGATGAATATTTTGAAAATGGTATAAAAAGCTGTAGTTTGTTAATTTCTATGGAAATGTCCTCTGACAGCAGGTAATGGAGCAGCTTTTTGGAAATCAAACATGGTCGTCAAGAAAGTTAAATATATAGTTATAACTTAGACAAAAATGTAAAAGTTGAGGACAACTTGATGCTCCAAGAGAGTTTGAAAGAGCAACTTGAAAAATAAGAGAGAAATACACTACCAGGCTTGAAGCAATTAATGATTTATAATCAATATAATCCAAGTAAAAAGATTGAACGGGCAGTGTTATCTGACTCTGCAGTTCCCCAAGCTTTGCAATTTTTTTTACTTTAATTTTCTTTGGTTCTCTGGTGCACACTTGACCGATCTGATCTCTCACTGCTCTCCAAGCTTTGTTTTAAGCCACGCCAGTCAGCTGTTTAAAGTTAGATGGCTTTAAAAACCCACTAACCTGCTTATTAAAAAGTTTGTATATCTTTTATCGTTATCACATTAGAATAGGTGAACTTAACTTCTTTCACCGTTTATACTATAATGAAATTTAAACGACTTTTTCTTCAGCAAAGCAAGCATAACAATATGTTAATTGATGGATGCAGATAACGTTAATTTTCTTTTCAACTGAAGTTTTTTAATGCTAAATAATAAAATCAGCAAAAATTAAGTAGAGTGCTCAGTGTACTTGTAAATATAAACATGTTATTAAATGAAAAGAACCTGGATATTGGGTGCTGTCCCTGGCTGGACTGCATCACTGTGTGAACTAGTTATTCTGAACACTGCCAACAAAACATCTCTGTAAATAAAATTCCTCTGCTCATACACTTCCCTTTCCTGTCCTTGAGTGAATGGTAGTTTTGTTTCAGCCGTCAAGATCAATTAAAACTTGCTCCCATGAACAAACATCGCGGTGCAGAGATGGAAATGAACTGCCCCTCTAGCGGCCCCCGCAGAGGATGTACCATTCTAACATTTTCCAAATCCCAAACCCTGGGTGCCCTGAACGCGTCAGTAAACTAGCTACTTTGCCTTGGCCTTCGGTTTGACAGCGGGTACAGCTGCAGGTTTCGGGGCAGCTGCAGGAGCAGAGGAGGGTCTGACTGAACTATACAGATTGAGGCACCTGCAAAAAAAGGAGATAGGGAGGCTTCAGATTAGACAACATAATGTGAAAAAGATCAAAAAGAAAGAGATGTATATTTCCAGAAACCTGAAACTTTTTGTTATCTTTTTGCCCATGTCCCCTTAAGGGCTCCCTATTAAAGGACATAGAAGAAGATTTTATATAAAGAGCAGGTTTACTTACATGTTTTTGATTTTCTTCACAAAAGCTTTTACCGCTCGAACAATCTTCCTTATCCTCATCTGACAGGACAATGACAAATTCATATATTCAGCGATAGAATGTGTATTATGGGGGTTTTACTTTTTTCTTCTTTTTTTTTTTTTTTTTACTATCTTTCAAGACCATTAAGCAATCATAACATCTAATCCTGTTAAAAAGGACCTTTGATTTCCGGCTACATTTATTATGGATTATATTTTTTATTGAATGCCTTTTATATGTTTTAAAAAAGTAATAAATATATACACAAAAGAATGAGTAAATGTGTATTAGCGTTTTTTACAGTGTATTTAATCATTTCCGAGAAATCTTAAATTATTATTTCCTACTTCTGGTTGAAAAACAACCACTCCCTTTAGAGATGCAGTTTTGTGATGTTATCGATACGTACCTGCTGCTTTTTGTAAAAGAGAGGAAGTGAGAAAACAACGATCACAGCTGTAAAACAAGGACGAATGAGAAAGGACTGGTTGACATATTATTATTTACCAGTAAATGATAAATGCAACACTTAAGATACAATGTGTTAGGACACTGTTAAAGCACCAGAAGGCTTTGTGTCACATCACATTCACACAGTGTCCATGTGAAGAGGCTCTTCAGGGTGAGGCAGGAGTGGATGGATGAAAGCACAAAGTGCTTGACTTAGGTCACACAGAGATGCCAGAAGGACAATTCTTTGGAATCAGTTCAACTCACCAGCAATGATGAGAGTCAGTCCGCTGGTTTGGACACCGACATGGGTCAACAGATACAGGAACACAACAAACTGGGAGAGAGAGCAGAGAGAGAATGTGATTTGCTAACATTCAATGGTATATTTGCCAGTGTTTTCTATAATACAGTTAATTTACAGACTTAGATTTCACGTTTCAGCTTTGAGGTTTCATGAATCAGATACTGTACATGGATTAATGTGGCTCACATGATACTTTTCAATCATTATTTTGTCATCGTGTTCGAACCTTCATAGAGTCAAGCATACAGTCGATGTAAAGGAGCCGTTTGATCTCTGTAATAGCGAATGCAACCAGTAGCACCACCTCCTCGACCAGCATCACTGTATCCTTATCTGTCAGAGTGTTGTCATACTCCAGATGTGACCTGGGAACACACACACAGACACACGATTACAATGGAGCTCAGTCGAACACATACCTCCACCAAGCTCAAGCCTACAACTTCAATTCAGTCAAGCTGCACCAAATTTCACCCAGTCATAGAAATCCCTTTTCTTAATATGCCTGATTTTCTTTCTTATCCAGATTCATGAGAATCATCATAGAACTCAACACCCCAAAAAACATTGTATCTTACTAACAAAAAAACCAACGGATAAATAAGCAGGGGTGAAAATGTAACCTCCTTGGCAAAGATTATGAAATCTAATTTTACCCCGGTAGAACAGGTCGACTGAGGCCCTACGTTTGCAGCATGTTTCTGCCATTGAACATCCAGCGTGGCCCATATCAACAGACTCACTGGAAAGGGTGCACCCCAGGGTTACAGCGAAGCAGCTCCAGCAGCTTGTACCAGAGACGGAGGAGGAAGGTGACACACATGATACCCAGGCAGAGGTGGGAGAGCACGGTGATGGCACTGAGCTGGAACAGGCTCGCCAGAGAGATCACCAGCCCCGTGAACACTACACCAGTCCACCTCACGCTCCGCCAGTACACCAGATCCACAACTGCAAAACAAGGTGGACATTTACTAGAAACGAGAAGTTAGATGAGTTATACTGAACGAGTGATGGATTGAGGGAAGGTGTTAGTTTGACTGTATGGGTGAAAGAAAAGTTAAACTTTATAGATCATCTTCGTACTCAGTCATCAATTTGGTATTGTTAAGAGCCTGTGACATGTCATCACACGTCAGCTCTGAACTCTTGGCTCTATAAAAAGACGCACAGATTTTGTTTCATAAGATTTCTTAGATTCTGTCATATCAAAATGCAGCGAGTGGATTCACTCTTCAATGTAATGACCCAGATCACCTTCTTCTTTTTGTTCCAAACAAAACTGCTGCTGCCGACGGAAACATGACACACGTCCTTCCCTCTGTGCCAGAGAGGCTACATGGAAAGTTGATGAATTAAAAACAGTGAGTATAGTGAGAAAGAGGATGGAGAAAGGATGATAAGTAAAATAAATAAAGCTTTCTTCCTTATAAAATGTGAAAAAGATTAATAGAATTATTAATATTTTACAATAATTTATTCTCAATAGAAAAGCATTGCAGAATGAATGTACTGCTTTTAATAATGTGGTCTGTACTGAATGAATAATACAAATAAATACTCATTGGGTAACAGTTTATCAGACCATCCAACAACAAATCGTCAGCTTCCTAATTCAAGTGTTAATATCACCATAATTATCTGATTAAAATAAATCCTCAAGAATGTTACACATGAACATATTCACACACACGACGACAACAACTTGTCTCTAAGACACGATGCATCAATAAGAGAGTCTCACATTCACTCACACAATAGTCAAGCCAGCAGAACATATACACAGAAATATATACAGTCTTATTTAATGACTGAACTGAAAACCAGTCTGAGACAGAGACATCCCCATGTTACACCTATGAAGTCATTTTCCAAGCTTGGTATACCTATAACCTGCCTTTAGCACCTACTTTAAGCACAACTTAAGTGAAACAAAAACAGCAACAATAATTCTAATTTGACAGTTAGGATCTTTAGGAATGAAACAAACAACCATTCATTCAGGGACTCAGGGAGTTTCATTTAGCTGAGTCTCATTCTATCCATATGTCCAACAAATGACAGTCATGCTGTCTGAATCCACACCTGCCCAGCAGAGGGTAAAAATAACTGATCTATCCCCCCACCTGGCAGGGGGAATCTGACCACTGCCCTCTCTCCTCTCTGATTCCCTTTACTTTAAGCTGTCACCATTTCTTTCCTTACGTTTGGTGGCCATTTCAGCAGCGATCCTGCCTGCTCTCCTCTCTTCCTTGCGCTCCCACTGTTGGCTTTCACTCCAGGCTTTTTTTGGCTGCCCGGGCTCAGTCAGCAATATATGGCCTGGCTGGCCTAATTTTATCCTGTATTGGATACCCCCTGTTTGGATTCACACACACACACACACACAAGCATGCAAACATGCACGTGCACAGGCACACACACACACACACATACACGCAGACACGCAGACAGTCAAATTGGGAACCTGAGACGTCAGCATGTACATGTCCCTCAGCGTGCAGAGGCTCTTGGTTGACAGCTCTGTGAGCACTCTGGATGCCGACCTGCACCCAGAGGCCCTCACCATAACATGTAGCTACATTAGCTTGGAACCGCTTTTATTGTAAAATCAACAATCAAGAGTAATAACATGAAAATGAGTGTCAATAGCTTTAAACAACACTTTGGTTTAAGATATAAAGCTTGAATTGTTATCATAAACAAAGTACACCATGTTGATGAAATCATGAATGAATAAATCCTAAAATCAGCCAGATTGTTTTATCTGGATCCATGAATTATTCTTTGGGAAATCAGTGAAAGTATCCTATCAATGTCAAAGAAATTGAAAAAACAAACAAATCCTGAACCCATCCCTCGATCTTCTTTGGTCATGCACCACACCTCCACAAGCATTTCATGAAAATTGGTTTAGCAGTTTTTTCGTAATTCTGCTGACAAACAAATGCCGATGGAGGTAAAAAATAAGATTGGAGTTGACAGAAATCCCCTATACAGAGATTTCCAATTCATTTATAATAACTGGGCAAACTATCTTGCTTGAGAATATGAACATTGGTATGAATAGTAAGTACAATATACATTATATAATGTAATAATTTATATATACATCATCATGACATGTGATAATATTTGATTGATTAAACATTAAAACTGTACAAATAGTTCATCCTGCTGGGTCACAGTAACATGACAGAATGTCTGTCCTGAAATCAGGGTAAGTAGAGGAGTACAGAGAGCAGAGATGCCATCCTGGCTGAATCCTCAGATTTGAGCAGTTGTTTGTGGAGCGGTGCCAAACAAAACCGCAGGAAGTCGAAAACTAATGTTTCTGCTTGTGGAAAACAAAATAATCAGTTAGAACATGTACCAATCTTTGCCTCATCATCTCTGTTGAATAAGATACAAATGTCCACATTTTGTGTCTCTATAAAGACAAAAACATACAAATTTGTCTCAAATAATATTTTCTTTTAGATGGCAATTTAGCAGAAAAATAACCATTTTATACCCATTAATAAACACAACCTGCCTATAATTTTGTTTTCTTTACTGCTACATTAGAGCCATTAAAATATGATTTGTTAAAAACTTAGTTTCTACTAATTTAATTGAGAATTAAAGTAGAAATGCAGCTATGATGTCATGTATAAAATGTCTGTCAGTGTTGCTGGACGATCAGTGATGAATCCCTGCAGTGGTACAGCATGTGCACTGTTGCAATGTTTAATTTTGTATGAAACATGTAACAAAAGACTGTCAGTCACACTCTTTGTGCTAAATGGCTGACAGTCCTGTAATCCCACAACAGTGGAAACCCGTAATCCTGTCTCATCAAAGGTTGAGATTACCAGAGATGTGGGAGGGGCAGTGCTGCAGATAGGAGGACAGTGAGAGAGGGTGAGCTCAAAACATGACAGTGGGGATGCGAGCCAGGCAGGGATTGGTGCACACAAATAGCCAGCCAATCACAGTAGAGACAGGGAAAATAACAAGACGAGCGGAGAGCTGGTGAAAGAGGGACGAGCTATGAAAAAGAGAGGGAGAAGGTAATATCCCAGCAGCACCGAGGCTAGACCAAACCAGTAGGAGAGTGGAAGGATGAGAGGAGGAAAGATGGCTGATCAGTGAAGGTCTCCAGAGAGAGAAAGCAGAGAGGAGAGGACGGAGATGAACAGGGAGACGGGGGTGAGCAGCCAGCAGAGGGAACATCCATCAGCTCAGGCAGCCATGCTCTGAGCCCTGGAGCAGCAGGGCTACACAGTCGCTGCACAGGCCCAGCATCAGGCCTACCTCAGCCCTGCGTCCCAGCCACAAACACCAGGGCAGGGACAAGAGAAGATCCACCACAAATCAGCTGCCCGCAGGAGCCATGAGGACATCCAGGAAGGGCAGCGTGGAGATGCCTGCATTTGTGCGGCAGCTGGTGAAAGAGACAGAGAAAAAGATGAGCTCTTTCTTCTTCAAGGGGAGCCGTGGAGGAGGAGCAGCAGAGGGGGAGAAGCCAAGGGAGGGGGAGAAGGAGGAGGTCATCCCCAGCCCCTACCTGGACCGGCCGGTCCTGGACAAGCTGGCAGAGGAGGGCTGCGCCCGCTGGGGTCTCACGTACGCCCTGGGGAGCATGCAGGGCTGGAGGGCCAACATGGAGGACTTCCACAACTGTGTGCCACAGCTGGGTGGGGAGTTTGCAGACTGGAGCTTCTTCGCTGTGTTTGATGGGCATGCAGGCAGCTCGGTGGCCCAGCACTGCTCCCAGCACCTTCTGGGTCACATCCTAGCCACAGGTGACGTACTTAAAAATGCATGAATGAAATAAATGTAGAAAATTGAATCAAATATGATGGAGTTTTGTTTTGATAACTGATTTAATGCAACAACACTGCAGCTGGTAAAAGATGGCCTGATGAATATCACCGAGTGGTGTTTTTATCGGATCCTTGTGTCAGGAAAACTTGATATTCAAATATCACACTTGTTTCTCTACACAGGTGGAATAGGACCAGAGGATTCCCCAGAAAGGGTGAGAGGTGCCCTCGTCGAAGGCTTCCTGCACACTGACAAGCACTTACACTCAGTGGCACGTCGAGAAGGCTGGGAGAGAGGTGGCACCACTGTGACAGCCTCCCTCATCTCGCCGTATTACATCTACTTCGCCAACTGTGGCGACTCAAGGGCCATGCTGTGCCGGTCTGGCCAGGTCTGCTTCTCCACTGAGGACCACAAACCCTACAGCCCTCTAGAGAAAGAGCGTATTGAGAGCGCAGGCGGCTCAGTGTCCCTCCAGAGGATCAACGGTTCCCTGGCAGTCTCCCGCGCTCTGGGGGACTTCAGCTACAAGGGGGCAGAGAACAGATCCCCCGTCCAGCAGATGGTGTCCCCGGAGCCAGAGGTGTTTGTGGTGGAGCGCTCTCCAGCAGATGAGTTCCTGGTGCTCGCCTGCGATGGCGTGTGGGACACCATCAGCAACGAGGAGCTGTGCGCCTTCATCCATAACCGGCTGAGCGTGTGCACTGATCTGAGGGATGTCTGTACTCAAGTCATTGACCTCTGTCTCTACAAGGTCAGAACAAACACAAGTGATCCAGCATCTTACACATTTCTACATGTTGTAAATCCTGATTAGAAACACAAAACACAGTTTCACTTTAAAACTGAGTTACATCATTTTTAATGGGCTGTGGATTTTATTTAATAACATAATCCCTTAAAATGTGACTTTGTTCAGTTTAGCTTGATCCGAAGAGCTCAGCTTTTGAAAGGTCACTCCATTTTCACCATTTCCACACACATAAATATCTACGTTCATACAGAATCAATCTAATATGTGACTTACACTCAGGCTTTCAAAAAACTTAAAACTGCCTTGGCTTCTTTTCTCATCTAACTTTCATATGCACAATCTTTTATTAGAAAGGCGATACATTTCATAGGCATATTTACAAAAATGATTTGATACAACAACCATAGCATATCTCTCTTTTCAAATCAATACTACATTTTGTGGATTGTGTGGAGTTCCACTAGGAAATGTGTTGTGTCCTCTCAATATTTGGTGCCCATAGACATTGAAATCTAGAGACTTGTTGGTCTGATGATTTATTTATAAAGGCATCTGACTTCTCATAAGGATAAGAAATGTAAAGTAAACATGGTGAAGATCTTTGCTAAGTACAAGATTCATTTGAAATCAGGTTTTAAACCACCTGGCAAATATAGGTCTTGTATTCACCTTAGAATTAAGTCAGTACTACGCTCTACCAATTCTTGAGAAAAATGTATCTTTGCTGAAAGACAGGAAGTGTGCATTGTGTTTTGGGGCTTTGAGTTTTATTGTGGGCGCTCAATTTAGTTTTAACTGCACCGAGCCAGGGGGAACTGCAGAGCACATTGAATACCGAGCAGAATTATCACTACAGGTGACTCTTTTCACATATAAATGTTCATGTGCTACATTATTAATATAAACATTTGATCATTAGCGCATTAAACACATCATTTGCCAATTACAGAGGCAAAAATCTAAAAGTGAACCAGAGAATAGTTTGATGATAACAATAAGACTGAAGAAGCGGCACTGACTGGTTTAGTCTCATTATTACTGAGGCTGTTGCTGGTAGAAGAGTCGGACAGACCACCTTAAAATAGCCTGCAGAGGTGTCATAACAGTTTACATGGGATTATACTAAGTTCCTATGAGAACTCATTTCAGCCCCTGAGTGCCATACAGAGTTGAAGGTTGATGTTTAAGAACATGGCAAAGCAAACATTACTAGTCATTTCAGGCAGTGAGGGGCAAAGATTATTCCACTACAGCCAGTTTCAATCACATAGCAGCTGACACATTCAAATGTGTTTAGTGAAGGGTGTTTTAACAACTGAGGAAAAAAGAAAAGCGTTTTATGTTATATTTTATTCCAAATTTACAGTATAAGAGTATGCATACTCACATATTCTACGATTTCTAGGAATAACTCCTCCGTTTTCAAATGTCTAATTCTTCTTCAAATATAATTTGTAAATATTGTATTTTTGTTGATGTGTTCAGCTACATGCGGTATCTATTGCACTTCTGTCTGTCCTGGGAGAGGGATCCCTCACATGTGGCTCTCTCTGAGGTTTCTTCATTCTTTAGGGCAGAGATTGCACCTTGTTAACATCTATGAAACAAATTGGGATTTGTGAATATGGGGCTATACAAATACAATTTGATTTGTTGATATTTCTTTGATGCATATCTTCTATTCATTGTAAGCCAAACAAATTCCCCCATTAAACCCAGTTCCTGTATAAAACCAGGGAACACATAACCTTCAAGCATTTAATAAAAGAAACCGTGTTTTTACTGTTGTATACTCATTGGAGTCAAATAGTAAAACCAGGGTGAACACAGGCCAATGCACGCTCTGTTTGGCCATCATGTCACTCTGTTATGTAACAGGTCCTCAGCTTTGCACAATGACCTCAAAATGTCACCGCTTCTTACACACTTCATTTGAAATGTCCTGCTCCTCTGCATCTGTGTGACGCTGGCGTGCAAACCTCGAGGTGAAAATGATCCTTTTCTGAAACAGTTCACCCTGAAATAAATTGCCTTTCATGGGATGACATTTGTTATGTCAGCCGTCTTTACTCACCTCTGATGACGCCTCTGCCTCGCTCAACAGGGCAGCCTCGACAACATCAGCATCATCCTGCTGTGCTTCCCTGGAGCCCCCCAGCTGTCAGCAGAGGCATTACACCAGGAGGCGGAGCTGGATGACCTGCTGGAGTCCAAAGTGGCAGGTGTGTAATGATAATGATATAAGGTCTTATAGTCCTTGTTTTGTCGTGTTTTAATACCCTTAAAAGACATCGTCCAGTAAATCCCATGAAAAGAACAACATGAGCAATGAATTGATTCTACTAACTGTTATAGTATATAGAATTATATGTAATGCAAATTAAATCTCTTTTTTGTAAAATATTTACTATTTGTAAAAATAAGAAATTAAGTTCATGTTTTGACCATTTGTGTGGAAGCAGCAAATGGCTGATGGACTAACACATACTTTGTTTTGTTTTTTTCATCGTTGACAATTTCTTGACAAAATGATAAAAAATGGCAATGTGAATGTGAATTGCGTATGTAATTTGTCAAAACCTTGAGAAACCCTCTTAATTACTTTAAAAGCCTTTTGTTAAATATTTTTATTTATATTTTATGTTTTTGATACCTGACAGAAATCTATGATGAGCTGTGTGCCAGGGGCGAGGAACCTGACCTGCTGTCTGTCCTCACAGTCCTCGCATCCACCGTCATACCAGGATTACCACCAGGGGGAGGAATACAGAGCAAGTATGTGTGTCAATCAAATCTATCAAATTTTATTTGTATAGCCCATATTCATAAATCACAATTTGTCTCATAAGGCTTTAACAAGGTGTGATATCCTCTGCCTTAAACCCTCAAAAGGAGTAAGGGAAAAACTAAAAAGAAAAGAAAAAGAAAAAAAAGAAAGGACATTATGGTTGGGCCACACAAATTCCATTGGATGTTTGAGGTTTTAAGAGGTTCAGGGCTAGAATTAGGGGTTTAGGTTAGTCACACATTTAGTTGTGATGGTTGAGGTTAGGGTAAGGGGCTAGACTCATAGTATAATGTCAATGAGTGTCCTCACAACTGTAGAGATATGTGTGTATGTGGGGGGTGTGTGTGTGTGTGTGTGTGTGTGTGTGTCTGCGTGCATCATCAAATTATCCATGTTACGTGTGTGTGTTACAGAAGAAACTGCATTATTTCTGCCTACTATCAACAAAGAGAGATGCACGGGCCATCAGTACCGAATGTGAGTACAAACTATACATACGTCCAATTCTAACCATGTTACGTCCTTTAATTGTGACTGGGAAAACTATTCAAATTGACTATTATTATTCGCTACTTTACATGTGTGTCCAGGGAGGCTCCTGAAAAGCTCCACTGGGTCTCATCTCCGAGGATCCGTGGAGGGACTGTAACTAATGTTGATATTAGAAATGATTTCTTCGTGTGTGCAATCTGACAAAAAGGAAGATGGTAAACATACGGGGGTGTTTGATTACATCATGCTAAACAAGTCGAATCTTGTCACAACAAATACGATGCAAAAATAGATCTAAAGCCTAATACCTTTATATTTATATGAGAAGGACATTTTGTAAAAACTGAACTCAGAAACTCTGACCCAGCAACAAACCTCTGCCTCATATTCAGTGAACAGACAGTACAGATGATGGCCTGTAAAGCTGAATAATAATCAACTGTGAAATTGTCCATTTCCATTGGATAAAATAAGAAGTGTTAGTACAGGTCGGGTTGTATTTTAAATATGATGTTTTATGAACATATATATATCGAAAGAATTACTCAAAATAAAACTTCTATTTGCCTTTCACCTCCGGAAAGAAAACTGTTTCAGTATCAGTATTCATTGGTTACTGCAGGGAATGCTAACAGCTGAGCAGTTGATGTAAGTGCACAAATGTATATATTTTTTTCCCTGTTGTTAGAAGTGAAAGGCAAATAAACAATGATAGAAGTATTTTATCCTGATGAGTGAGTCTCGACATTCAGATCGAGAAAAATTACATTTCACATTTTATCACAAGATAACAAAGATGTTTTATTTCACTTTATTTAGTTCTAAACCTGTATAATGAAATCCACTTGACGGGAGTGTTGAAATAAAAGTCTGATTATTTAAAAGAAAAAGGGCTACACAGAATATATTGCAGATTGAGTGTGAAGACGAAATGATTAAAAGTATCCAAATACCCTAAGATCAATATTTACAGACAAACCAATATTTATTTTATAGAAATAAGTTATACGTGTTGTGCAATCCCTTCTATAGATTAATCACAATTCTAAGCTGAGTCCTCAGTGTATGTGAAATGTATTTTTTCCATGGCTTTGATATGTACAGTGCTGCCTTATTCATCTTTTACAGTATTTAAAAGACTAACACACAGAATCAGTTTCAGTCATTTCCACCGGCATCATACTGCAGTATTATATTGTTTCAATAAGTACTTCTGTGTAAAGACATTCAATGTTATGAGCCATGATTGTTTTAAACCTAAATAAAGAATATTTATCTGACTGGAAGTGTTTTTACTCACAATGAAAGAAAATAGGAAAAATGAAAAATTTTCAGCATTGCTATGAAGCTAGAAACATAAAGACAATATATAAAGCGAGACCATAAGGAAAATTAGAATTTGTCTCCACGCACTTATCAAACATCCAAAGCACTGACGAGAATCCATCGCACGTAATGATACAGGACTACACAGAATGAATGAAAAGCACTGTCTTGCATAGTAAAGGATCTCCTCCAACGAGCTGAGGAGAACCTGAATCTTGCTCTCTGCTCTGTCATGTGATCTTGCCGACTATAAGGACGTCCTCTAGAAGCCACGTTTGATTAGATGTGCTCCAACGACAACTCTGGATCTCAGCGTGTCGTGTCTTGATTACAATGAATTTCAATGACGTGCACTGATGAAACACGATGGGCGACTTGTGTGCAATCAACAAATTAAAATGTCTACCTCTGTGCTCCTTGTTTGAAGAAGCTCCTTTCAAACACTAATCACAATTCAAAATGATTTACCCGTGCAGCTGTCTGTTATCTAAGAGGATATTGCAGATGTTGTGTTTAAGTCGTTTTTTAATACTACCTCACATGCAGTCATGTGTGTTGAGGAGCACAGGAGACAGGGCAGCACTCTTAAATCAGCAGTCTCCTGTAAGTGGTCCTTCACTGCTTCTGTCGTCTGATTGCTTCTGTATGAGCCAATCACTTCAGGACATCAGACCCCTCTTCACAGGGATGGTGAATTCTTTGAATTGTAGTTGTCGTCTTGCCGTCGTGTTCTCATCACAAAACAAAATGCAAATGATTATTAGCTGTTCCGAATGAATAATCTGCTATTATCCGCATTAAGGGAGAATTATTCTACTCTCAGAGTTTGGTTTTGTCACTGCGAGAGAGACCGATTAATGACTTTTTTGAAATCGATCAGTAAGTAAATAGTATGGATTAGGAACCCAGTGTGTTAAACAGTGCTACCTATCAACACTGGTTTCTTGGAGGCGATTATTCATGATGGCCAAGGCCCCCACACCCCCCGAGAATCCATTCTGATGGCTGGAGCTCTGCCGCGGGCCCTGGTGAGCCGTTTCACTCAGCTGCTTCTGCAGCAGAGCCAGAGACACCTTATTAGACACCATGAACTCATTGACTGAGATCATCTCTCCCGACAGACGACGCCCGACAGCCACCGGGCCTGCATCCGTCTCACTTTCACACACCGTCTCCTCCGAGCCATCCCTGTATCGGTGTCTTCCTGCAGGACAGTGGGATGAGATGGGCTGCACAGTGTTACGTTTCAAGTGTTTACGCCGAGGTTTGTGTGCTGCCAGGGACCTCTGGTTTCGATTTTTTGTTTGGAGGCAGGGGCAGCAGAGGCCCCAGCATCCAGGTGCAAAGCGAGAACAAGGCTGATGCTGCCCACAGCATACCAGTTTACCCAGAATCCAATTGAGAGTTTGCTTGATGACAATAGAAATGACATTGAAAAGTGAGTAGATACAACATACTCCCATTAGGATGAAAAGGCAATTCCCCAGGCGGTAGGCTTCCTGAGACTCATACTGCTGTCTCTGGCTGCTCACCATGTCCCCGAAGCCGATGGTGCTGAAGGCCACGAAGCAGAAGTAAAGGGAGTCCACGTAGCTCCAGTTCTCCATGGAACAGTACAAGGTGGAAGCACTGCATGCAATCACAATTGATGCTATTCCCAGGATCAGCATAACATAGTAGACTGATGGTTTCCAGCCCTCCAGGCTGTCCTCTTCACCTGACATCTCCTCCCTGCTCGACATCTCCCCGACACCCCCACACCTCAGTCGGCGCTCGTGACACCAGCGCATGATGTAAGCTAACATCGTGATGATCCTCTCCAGGAAGAGGTTGAAAAAGAGGATGGTTGCAGCACAGCCAATGAGACCGTAGAAGATCAAGAATATTTTTCCAGATATGGTCGCTGGTGTGGTCATGCCAAAGCCTAAAGGGGAGAAATGCAAAATAAAAGCTCAAAGGTCAAGGTTAGGAGCATCTGAGGAGGATGAAGTTGTGTAAAACTTAAAAAGTGAAGACTCACCAATAGTGGAGACAACGGTGCCTACAAAGTAGAACGCTCCAGAAAAGTCCCAGCGGGGCCTCAACGTGTCCACTCTGATCCCAGCTCCGTTCGCCTCCTCGTACTGCCGCAGCAGAGTGTGGAGGGATCCCAGGTTGACCCTGTACCTCAGGGTGAAGTTGTCCAGCTGCTGTTCCCAGAGGCGGCGGGCACGCAGCTCAAAGGGATGCTCCAGGGTTGAGAAGATGGCCGCTCCGCACAGCAAGTAGAGCAGGATGAGCCCGGCCAGCAGGCAGAAACGGGCGTTGTCTTCATTCATGGGCGCCCTCGGGCAGCAGCAGCCGCCAGCAGCAGCAGCCCTCCTCTGAGCCATGAGCTCAGCACAGAGACACCACTGCAACAACATGCACCACTTCTGCTCGTGCTGCCGAGTCACACACTCACAGCATGTGTTAGACACACCACCTGCTGCACAACTGACTGGATGAAAGACTTTTGGTTTATGAACACAGCCGTGCATCTGGCTCTTCAATTAGATTAGGATTGAAAAACATCTCTTGGGGGAGGAAAATAAGATGCATCTGAAGATAAGAGTCTATAGCAAGACAAAAAAAGACATATATATTAGCAATAAGTTCACTAAAATGTGAAAACTTGATTATCATTTTATTTTGCAAAGCTGTATATGCTTATTATTTAGAAAAAAAATCAAGATGTGGCTTAATCAGCACATCATATATACATTCATTATAAGAACGCAATTAATTCCTGAAAATATTTTAGTAAGTAGCAATTTATAATCCTTAGATAAAAACAAACGTGGTTTGTAATAAAAAGAGAAACTTAGTACCTGGTCTTGAGCGTTGCCTGATCGTTGTTCATCCACGGAGCTTGTTCCTTGGATCTGCTGAACGATGACCAGTGAGAGGAAGCCTCTTCAGTTCTTTTTTTTGTGCACACTGAGAGGCTGTGTGATGTTTCGTCTGTCAAGTGCTGACGTCATCACACCCTCCTCTGTCTTCGAGCACACCCTGATTGGTGCAGCCACCTCTTTAATTTAAAAGCCCTATCCATTTTTTCACCCAATCCTTCATCATGCTTCTAATTGACTTCTCCTGCAGGGGCTACAAGTGACAGGAGGTTTACTTTAGATAATTGGTCACGGACCGAGGAATTTCATGTCCTGATTACAGCAGAACATCAACTGAGAATAATGATTAACTGTGGCACAAACACTGGAGAAGCATCTTGTGACCAGAAGATAATTCGCTGGATAAATGTGAGTGGGGAGCAGTGGAAAACCAGATCCTGCCTTTGAGCTAAATTAAAAAAGCCGGTGGAGTTAGATTTGGTCCGTACACATCAGACTGGGTTTGTCCTGTGCAAGCTCCGGCTCCTCCGACAGATCTTTTTGTTGTGGCTGCAGACTGTGTGGGAGGATTTGTAGAGCATGACTTTCAGTTTCTCTGTCTGTCCGTGGCTTTAATCTTGTCTGATGCTGCAGGCGAGGGCAGGGGTTTCCCCCCCGCCTGCCGTCTGAGTGGGCAGGTGTGAAACACAGAGAGCACATGTGCCTTCATCTCGCCAGTCTACCCTGCATCAGGTGAACTTTAGAGATTCATTAAATTTCCTCTCCGTTTCAGATATAGAGTTCTGCTTGTTAATCTTTTGAACTTGACGTTTTAATATATGAAAGTATATGAAAGCATATTAATATGCTGATATTTGGTTAGTACAAATATTTTTTTACAATATAATATTGTAAAGTACCGTTTATGCATATCAGTGTTTGTCCCTAAGACATTTGTGAATAAATTATTTAACGCCTCTTATTATTATTTTCATTACATTATTTATTCTTGCTTTTATTTATTATTATTTATTATAATTTGTAATATTAACATGTCTCCTCTTTGTTTATGTAATAACCTATGAAGAGGCCTGTGTCTGTGGTCTTTTAAACCTTCTCTTATTAAATTACTTTATGTACTTATTTATTCATTTATTTTCATGATGGGATTTTATCCAATCATTATGGTTTTAATTAGGAATGTTTTTTAATACCCATGGCGCCTCATGGCACTCATCGAGGGTTCGGTGTTTTAACCTCAACTGGAGCTAAAGCTAAGTGTAACCCTAACAACAAGACATAGCCATCAAACAGCCCTATGAGGCCCAAATGTCCAAATAACAACACATTTAGAGTATACATACCAAATACCACCAACCATCATGGTGAATAATAGGATACAAACAGCTGTTTCAGGATGTTTTTCAATTTATTAAACAATGAAGATAATTGAGCCTCAAATTTAGGTTATTGCAGAAAATAACTGTCCACATCGTAGCTTTATTGTTTTGGCACCATTTTATTGAGATATTGTGATATTTCTGATAATCTCCAGCAACAGATGTTTTTTAGCTTTTAATTGCTTATTCCTCATGACATCTCCTGCTGAGGCTGGAATCTGAGACTGTTTTTGGTGGTGAGTTATTGGAATCAATCAAACAAATCTTGCATTTCACCTTCAATAGTTTTTTTTTTTCATTATTCTGACAACATTTCAGAGGCCAATCCATCTACAGTAATTAATTTGTAAGTGTTATAGAGTAAATGTCCACACAATTTGAGAGTGGCCTTTAGCTCAGCGGCAGCATGTTTCCCAATATGTCAATGAGGTTGTCCAGACCCCACAGGTAGCCATCCTCTCGATTGCCCTCTACCCAGGCAGTGCGGTGGTCCAAGGTAAGTGGTGAGGGCAAGACCACTGTCTTTCCAAAGTCGATCATCCAGACTCCTGTTCTGCCTGTCCAGTCATGCACAAACAGCAAGGAGCTTCCCACAACCTGCAGGGGATGGGCAAATCCACACCATCATCAGCCTACACCCGCCCAACACAGCCTCAAAACCTTTATTTTCTATTTCTTATCCTATGAAAAACTGCTGGTGCAACAGCTAACCTCGTGTGTTCTGAAGAAGTCGGAGGCCTCCAAGACCTGCCGCAGCTGTTTCAACTGCCTCAGATATCCCCACTGAAGGTTAAGATACAATAATGACCAAAGAGAAGGTAGCAGGTGAAGAAATCGAAAGTATGTGTGAAGGTCAAACTCACCATGATGTGCACACTGGACTCAACAAAACTGCTGAGTGCTTCCGTCACTTGCTCTCTGCTTTTGGTCTGTTTGAAGTTTGTGTGACATTCATCATTTGCCTTCTGCACAGGACATGTAACGGTTATAGAATAGTATATATGACATATCAGAGAGTGGCATTAACTCCAACAAGGCTGAAATATGTGGATACTGTCTTTGATCACTGTTTGATATTGCCCTATATGTAGATTTGTATCTATGCAGATACATGTGTGATGGATGAATGTTTTTGATAGTGTGTCTATGCTGCAGATACTGCAATGTCCAAGACAAATTTAACACTGGGCCCATCTTTTCTTAAAACTACATATTCATAGGTACATTTTTCAAAGACTAGGCATTGCAGCAGTACACTCCCTGCATATCAAGATGAATCAGTGACCTGACTCTGCCATCTTTGATGAGCTTACCCTGAATCCTTCGATGCGGAACCCCAGAGTTGTTGTGGAGCTCAGTGTCTCCCTCCACTGCATGTACCTGGTTTTCAGCACCGCCTGCTGGGCTCGCTCCTGGGCCGTCGGGGCCTCTGGGTCCACGGCCACCATCTTCTCATACATGTCGTTGCGAGGCTGGGGACGTTCTCTGGCCAGTTGCAGCTCCTCCTCGAGGTATGTGCTGTGAAGGACAGGGCCTCATCGTCTTTATTTTTATTTGGCCATATTGCTTGTATTGTTATAAGCAAAGCAGGGGAACACATTCCTTTCTAATAGGAACAATGATATGACAAAGAAATTAAATATGCTAACTTGAAATAAGGAAAATCAAAGTCTGACATTTGTAAGTAGATTAAGCCACCATTTGACTCTGTCTCCACCATTGTTTCAATTAAACTTACCGGCTGCCCATCTTGCAGTCCATGATGGCAGGTGTGTTGAAGTGGGTCAGCAGGTTATCCATCATGTTGTAATCCTGCTTGTTACGCTGCACAACACCGTGGTAGGCAGGAACAAAGGACCTCAGAGTGTCCGCCATCAGACGGAGGTAACATTGCTGCTCCCCCTTACAATACCTCTTCAGCAGTGTGCCGTAATCCCCTACATGAAAGTTCCCTGTGAGACAAGCAACACAAAGAAAGCTCACAAGACATATTATTTGTTCCAGTACTTACCTAGTGGATTTGTTTTGTTATTATTACAATAAGACTGGAAGAAGAGCAACTTAAAGGACGACAAACCTGCATGTCCAACCACTTGAAGCCACTGCTGAGGCTTCTTAGGAGTCATGGGAACGAGAGACTAGGTCCCACGGCTTTTGTGTTTTTTCCATGCAGAGTTCTGCATGGGATGACAAAAAAAAACTAACCCTCAGTAAGTCATTCTTCAGCAAACACCAATCCAGATCACACTCTTGTGTTGTCTGTGTTTTTTTTGTTTTTTTTACAGTTGAGCAGCTACGACATCAGGTTTCAGAGTCACTGAGGCTATTTTTTGCCTTATGGGTGAACAACGTCTCCATGGAGACGGACCCTCACTAAGACAGAGTGAAGACATGCAGAGGTCGGATCAGGGGCTCTCCAACAGCTTTATCAAACATTTACAGGAAGTGCTTGTTTTTCCTACTGGAAACGATTATTAACCATTTAAACAAACAGTATAAATCTGAACATAAAGGGGTCCACCTCAACGTGAGACTTTATTCAATTTAATACCGCATTTACACAACTGTGTCAGAAAAAAGCCTTTATAAATATGAAGAGTTAAGTTACTTTGTTCTCATTGGTCCTCATATCATTGTAAATTACATTTTTGTTAGACTGAGAAACTGCAAGGTGCCACTTTTCTGATGGAGAAAATTAATAAATTAACAGGAAATAAAAAAAATATATAAATATCTCTACGGCTTATACTATATTCAGCAGAATTATCAGTGATACTGCTATGACTCCATTTTTAAGGTGCAGGACTTTTACCTATATAATGTAGCATTTACAGTGTTATTACTTCCACCACATAGGTTATGATGTTATTTCCGTTTATTTTTAATTTTTTTTGCAGAATTAACAAAAACTACTCAACCAATTTCCAGGAAATTTTGTGGAAGGGTGAGGCATGACCCAAGGAAAACCAAATATTATATCTTGGCATGGATCCGGATCAGTGGGCAGATCCAAAAATAAATCTTTTTCACTTTCTTTAACATTGTGAGATAGGGCGTTTTTCCAACCTCTTTGTTGATTCCTCAGAGAATAATTCATGTATTTTGATGGAAAAAATAAGACATGCTTTTGGGACTGATATGTATGAGTGCGTGCATATTGGTGCAGATCCGAATAAAAATCTGAAATTAGAGAATTAAATTGCGTTTCATAGTGAGACTGTTGGGTCTTGGGGAAAGTATATGCTCTACCTGAAATTAACCTGTGATCGAACCCTTCCATGACTCCTTGTATCGCCACTCCCAGCATCCTCCTGAACTCTTGTGGCGCAATAGATGCAGTGTTTCTTCCTGACCAGTAAGTGCAGCAAAGCGCCTGAGACGCGGCGGAGCTTCATCCAACCCAGACAGAAGAAGAGGCTGCGGAGGGAGCGCTGACAGACGAAGAAGAATTTAACGGTTCCCGGTTCTTGAACCGCCGCAGCCTCCATCGTGCCGGTGCTTTACAAACGGCTTCGGACTCGACTGTAGCACCGGTCAAACCGGTAGCTGCCGCACTGACTGCTCCATGCTAACTAACCGCGATCTGTTTCCGACGAGAGGCTAGGTGCTAACGACCCGCGTCAACAAGGAGCATTACTCCCGCAGAAGGTAACGTTCACTTGTTCCTGTTTGGTGACAATCCCCTCACCCAATATCCTCATGTGTTTCACAGGAATAGTTTGGTTAGCTCTCCAGAGATCACATTCACTAACTCGAGTTACCCAGTGTTAACTAACGACACTGTCCGTGCTAGCTAACCCTCAGCTAACGTCAACGTTACGAGTGCGAAGATGTCACTCTTGCTAGCCGAGCTATTGACGGAGAAGTGGCAGCTAACGTGGTTTGTATTCCTCAGAGGAGGATGTGAGGTTGTTGCAGCGGAACAACGACCAGCCCCACTGTACATGATGTGTGTGTGTTCGTGTGTGTGTGCGCAGTCGAAGCAGACAGACACAGACTCCCTGTCAGTGTCTCGTTCGCTCTGCACGGGAGAAAGTGAAGTCAAGCGCGAAATATGAATGACATTGCACCGCAGCTAAATCAAGCACGACGTTATCACTTACCCCGTAAGACAAGACCTGTTTTATCTGCCTAGTCCTCCACATGTGTTACGACCCATCAACCAAACTTTTTTCAATGAAAGTGACGGCAACCTTTCAAAATGCACTCGGTGCGCTCGCTACCGCCCCCCGTGGTATGTTGTGATGAGGACAGACAGTGCGTGGTGAAATGAGACGATTGGATGATAACGGGACATTTAAAGATTCAGTGTATTATGTTAACTGGAAGGGGGGGGGGGGTCTATTATATGTAATGCATCCTATGTATATTTTTACTTGTGTGTTTCATCTAAATTGTACAAATTGTTGTTTACTCTCTCCTAGAATGGGCCCTTTATGTTTACATTGGGAGGCGGTCCTCCCCACGGAGGCTGCCATGTTTTTTACAGTAGCCCGAACTGGACAAAATAACAACCTTTTGAGTTTTAATGACAACTGAAGGCTACCACAGGGCCACTAAAATTACCCAGGTTTATTTTGTAATAGAAGAGGAGTCAGGTGATTTCATCAGACTATAATAATTCCTAGATATCATCCATTTCTTCTGCGCAGACCAATGGAGGGTGGCTCTGAGGTGATGGAGGACCTTGATTTTCGAGGGGTTGAGTTTTCTGTCAAGATAGAGGTGGACAAAGGTTTGCTGATGGTGGAAATCTCTGACTCACTGACAGCAGATCAGTGGAGGGGGGAGTTTGATCCAGCATGTAAGTAGCACACATTTTGCCATTGACTAAATCTCATCCCTGGCACAAATAATCCCGCTAAAGCTATTCATTTATTTTATATTTGTTGTAGACATTGAGGATCTCACTCGGAAAACTGGCAACTTCAAGCAGTTTCCCATTTTCTGTAGCATGCTGGAATCTGCTGTGAGAAAGGTATGTGTGACACAGCTTTTACAAGATACAATAAAAAAGTAGCGGCGGAATGAGCAAACATGAGGTCAGTAGAACGATGTGAACACAAACACTCACACACTCCCTCGAGGCTGTGTGAGCTGAGGCGAGACTCCTTTGTGTCCAGTGTTTCCAGTTGAGCGAAAAATGCACAGTTATATCCGTACTCTCCCTCTTCATTATTGTACTGGAACACGGGCTAAACGGAAAAGAGCCTGGAGGAAAATAAGTGTAACAATCTGAATTTTGGGTACATAGAGAAAGGCGTCTCAGCTGAGCTATTAGATACACCAAAGCACACATGTTTGCACATGTTTCAGCAAACATTACCCCCCCTGGCTGTTTTGTGGCTAAAAAAAAATAATAACATGGAGCACAAAATCAGCCAAGCAGTCAACTTTGTACAATAACATTGCAATTCTCAATAGTGAAAAATACAAGATATTATCGTTATTTACATATATATATATATTTAATAATGTAGACATGACATGTCTTTTCTATGTATTTTTTTTACTATTTTGACTTCTTGATGTAATGAAATCTTTATTTTCTGATTTTGTATAGTTAAACTTTTTTTCCAGATGAGCGATTCTGTTACACTTGACCTCCTGACCTATTCCGACCTGGAGCTGCTACGTAACAGAAAAGCAGGAGTGGTTAGTCGTACTCGCGGCCATCAGCAGTCGTCTGCTCTCACGGCCAAAAGATATCTAATCCTCATATACACTGTGGAGTTTGACAGGTTGGTCTCTCTGTGGTAACTTTAATATATATATTACACGTCATTTCATGTTTGTTGTATTAAAGCCCCTTTTAAACACAGTACTTCGGTTCGGTCAGTGGTCATAACTGTCTTGTTGTGCTTACTGTTTTGCGTTTGTAGGATACACTACCCTTTACCCTTGCCCTATGTTGGTAAGCCTGACCCAGCTGCCCTGCAGAAGGAGGTCAGAGCCCTGAGGGCGGAGCTTAGCGCGCTCACTTCTCATGGAGTTAACAAATCTGCAGACCTAGAAATACAACGGCTACGAGCAGAGTACGTTGCATTTAATCTTCGTCACCGACGATATGAGGGATGTGGGACTTTTTCTGATGACTCCTTCTGTTTTCAAGGCTGGCTCGGGTGAAAGAGGAGAAGGAGGCTATGACCAAAGCTCTTGAGCAACTGCAGAGGACCGCAAGTGGTTCCCCATCTGGACGAGAGGACTGGAGGGTTAGAGATGTGGCGAGGACGCTGGAGGAACAGCTTGTCAAGGAGAGGGCCAAAAGTCAACGCTCTGCAAGCAAGAGATGCCAGGAGCAGAGACTCCTAATGGAGCAGGTGGACCTGGTATTCAGCTGAAAAAGATTTATCATGTTTTCTCTGTAGGAGCTGAATTTGACAGATTTTCTTCTATGTCTTGGCTAGTTGGAGGAGCTGAGAGAATCAGAGTGTGCTCTCCGTGTACGTGTCAAGAATCTCACCAGTGAACTGGCGGTGCTACGGAGAGGGTTAGACAATCTAAGCGCGTACTATATCTTTACTTTCTCTCTCTTTCTTCCAGTCATCCACTTACAATGCTGACTCCACATTTAAAATCAGAACCCGTCCATCTATTCAGTACTTGCCCTCTTTGCGTGTCTGCAGGCGTGTGACTCCAGTGTCCGGTCACATCAGCTCTCGGGTTGATGGGGAAATCTATCGCTCTCTCTCCCGTGAGAGAGGATCAAGGTACGGGACGGTCAGGGCTCGCTCAGGATCCAGAGAACGGGTTTACGACAGAGTGCAAAGGTCAGATGAAAGAGGAAGAAGAGCGGATTCCTCAGGACCACGTGCTTGCATATCCAGGCCGTCCCCCTCTCCTACTGGTACTGATCCTGTTTTTTCTGTCTTTCTGTGTGTGTGTATATGTGTGTGTGTGTGTGTGTGTGACACAGTTTTATTCTGTCACTTGTGGACTTAAAGGGATAGTTCACCCATAAATGAAAATTCACTCTTTATCTACTCACCACTAATCCGATAGAGAGGTGGGTGAAGTTTTTCAATCCAAGAAACACTAGGAGTTTAAGGGGTAAACAGTGTTGCAGCAGAATCCAATAAAATTGAAGAAATCAGGGACTAAAGCTTCAGATGTAATGAAACAACAGACAAAACACAACATGCCTCAATACTGCTGGTGTGATGTAATCCAAGTGTCTGCAAGCCCAGTCATATTTGAAATGAGGTCATTTACATCGTGTTTTAGGCCTAAAAGTCAGCTGATATCTTCTGACGAGGTGCATTCAGGGACCGTCGGAAATCCTAAAGCCTGCTACCTTAGCTACTTCTGGTTGACTTTTAGACTTAAAACACGGTGTAAATAACCTTGTTTCGAGATAGTGGTGAAGAGATAACTTTATTTGTATTTATGGGTGAACTATCCCTTTTAAGGTTTGTAACTTGTAAGTACTCTCACCTGTTTCAAATCATTACATAAAAGATCCTTTAGTAGTTCAAAATCTCATAGAAGAGAGAAATTGATGAGATTCCCTCCTATATCTTCCAGGCTTACGGGTACCACGCTTTGACCCGACTGCATACATCCAGGACAGACATCGCAGACAGAAAGAGGCAGAAAAAAAGTGGGTTTCTGTTATTTTATGTTTGGCAGTGCACTGATATTTATAAAGCTGTAGCTGTTTGGGTCAATACCTGTAACCATGTTTTTCTGTGTCAGACAAAGGAAAGTACGGAGAGATATACAGACCTCGCCCAATATACCTGAGAGGGGGCGTTCACGTTCCAGAGATGCGTATCCCCAGATGGTCCGGTCTGGCAGCAGAGGCAGGAGTTTATCTGTGGAGCGGAGAGGGAGCAGGAACTCCTCTGAAGGCTCCTTAGTGGACATGGACGAAATGGCCAAAACCCTGTTTAGGTGATGGGATCACCTTGTGTAGGTTTTTGCAAAGTCACTTATGTTTAAGCTGGTGATTTTAACATGTGTTTTTCTTAACAGAGGAAGAAAACCGACTTACAATTACAAAGGACCCAGTGCGGTGAGTGACATGGTTATTAATGTAACTCTGGTACAGAATGAATCGCTGCTCTCTTATTTGTTTGTGCATTTTACATTTCTTACTGCCAACAAATACCATGAAAAGACACCAGAACAACAATGCATGGCTCTTTTTAAGTGCCTTATTCTTTTAATGTGCAATTTGTTTCTAGTCAAGAGGAGGCCTTTTAACCAGGAAACCACGTTGTAGTACTCCAACACAGAGAATGAAAGAAAAAGGTGATACAGCAAATAGTTTTTCGTACATATGTATATCTAGTATCTAGTCACCCAACCAGCATCTCACCACCATTTCTCTGTCTCCACCTCCAGAGAGCTCCATACATACGGGTGCTGAGCTGTCGGAGATCGACGCCAGGCTGCAGGCGCTGCAGGACTACATGAGGGACCTGGACACAGGACAATAACACAGCGCTAAGCTCAGGCTGTGAAACACATCAAGCTTCCAACATGAGTGATGGGTTCACCTGTGTTCATGTGAGACACCAAATCTCCCACTGGAGGATCAGACTTACTCCACTTCAGGAAAATACAGCCATCTCTGTGAAGGACTACCTTTTGTGGACTGAACTTTTTTTTTTATATGCCAAGATTTTACGAATTAACTTAAAAATATGACGTTTTATTATTTCTACAGCCTCGAAAACTGAACTACACAAGTCTGGCTGCCTCTCAGTCTGAAAATATTTATAGTTGATGTTTTCTCATCTTTCTTATTTCTCGTCTTCCTTATCTTCAACATGCAGCTGATGAAGCTGTTTGACACTCACTGCACATCTTTTTTTTTACCTGAATTATTTTCAGAATTGCAGACAGTTTCGTCAAGTTGTTTTCAGTTCTAGTCTTTTGTCCTTGTTTGTGCATGTGTGCGCGTAATCTCTACCCTTAGAGAAGTATCCAACATTAACATGTCGTTGAACCTGTAACGGACTTGTTTCTTCGACGCAGTGCATGCTGGGACACACTCCAGCTGCTGCTGCACCGTGAAACGCAGGAACCAAGTCAATGACATACGCAACTATATTTTGGATTTCACTACATTCCAATATGGCTAAATGTCATTCAAACTGTATTGTCATCAGTTTGGTTTAATTTTGACCTTGAACTCAACATTATCACTGTTTTACTATCAACCGATTATGACATTTAACTTGTTGATCTGCATGGTGCATTCAAATAGTGTATTTTCTATTGTTTTAAAGTAAATGGACCTATTTTCCTTTTTGATTTTACACCCCAAACTAAAGCAAAAGCTATTTTTAATCTTGGATCATTTGTAATACCCATCAATGTGTTTTTTGTGATGGTATAAATACCTACTTTGTGTTCACACTAACTGTTACTCATTCCCAAGTTGAATGCTTTTATACCGCTTAAAACTCTTATTTATAAGAAAGTTCTTTGTGTAAAGACTTTTTTTTAAAGCGCATGCATCCCCTCCAGACCTGTACAGTTGTGTACACACTGTTTCCCTTTGCACTGGTGTCCGCTGAAGTGAGGAGAAGCCTTGAAGGGTTTCACCAGCGCAGCAGCTTTCATTAATTAACAAATAAACTTCCTCTCAGAGGAACGATGCAGCGTCTGAACAGCTGTTCTCTTTCTACTTGGAAACCTGGGTGGGAGGCGAGATCACCTTATGTTGGTTTATGTCTTGAGGAAAGTTAACTCAGATTCTAGTATCTTGGAAAAGGCAGCAAGCTGCTTATTCACAAGATTAAACCTGTATTTGCACAAATAATCCTAAAATGATTTAGGACCATGATATTACTGAGAAGATACACAGCTCTCTTGTACAAATGTAAACATAACACTGGCCTGACTGGTTAATGTTGCACCAACATGGGAAAATAACCACACCACAATAACTAATTTAGGTTATTTCATGAATTTATTACAACTGGTAAGAAACATAAAATGTTAAGAATAAAGCTTAGAGAAAATTAAATTCAATTTAAAGTCAATTTAAATAGTAAGGCACATTAAACTAGCAGTTGAATGACGACCATGTTGCAGTCCACGATCAGATACAACTGAACCTCATGTCCTATGGAAGCTAAAGTGCTAAGAGTTAAAAACAAAACACTTCCAATGTCACGTCTGAAACTAAAAGCGGATTACTTGCTAATGTTATGTAGCTTTTTACTCTTTGGCAGCTAGGTGCACTCTACTCTGTCTTGGTAAATCATACATTCACTTCACTGGCACAGTAATGAATAAATAAGGTCCCTATAATGAGGCGAAAGACAAAAGGCATCACTTTTTTGCAACAACATGAATGAAGTGTTTACATCTGTGCAGGCTGGTTGACAGTGATCGCGGCCGCCTGCATCTCTTGGTTTCTTCGATTGCTCAGCAGGGCCTGAATCTTGAGCGTTAGCTGTGGAGGAAAAGCATTGAAACATGACAATGGTGCGACAAACACACTCTCACACACACAAACAAACACTCTCACACTCTCTCTCTCTCTCTCTCTCTCTCTCCCACACACACTCACAAACACTCACACACACACCCCCCCCCCCACACACACAGACACACAACTTACCGTGTGTTGCTGTGAAAGAACCTCTTTATAATAGGCCTTTCGACGATCCTGCTCCTTCTGATCACACATTCTCCAAATCTCAGCCTTGATCTTCACCTCGTGTTCAAGCAGATGAGGATACTGACGCCGCTGTGACGTAAACAAAAACACAATATTTTCATACCTGGTGCACACACTGCATGCAAAGCTCAACTGCACAGTGTGAGGTTATGTGGCTTATGCATTTTCAGTTCTCAGTAATCTGCTGCAATGCATTCTATCCACTGCACACATATATATCAAAATATACCATGTGCAACATAACTCAACCCCTCATATCTATTTATGATTATGAACGACATCAGGTCACTCACCGTTTGTAAAATGTACTCGGGAAGGGTGTGAGACTTCATCTTCTGCAGTGCCTGGAAGGCCATTGATACGCTTGCTCTGCACTT
The DNA here is from genome assembly GCF_949316205.1 of Platichthys flesus. Taxonomy (NCBI): domain Eukaryota; kingdom Metazoa; phylum Chordata; class Actinopteri; order Pleuronectiformes; family Pleuronectidae; genus Platichthys; species Platichthys flesus. The sequence goes on along the minus strand of NC_084959.1, from coordinate 15,858,365 downwards.
GTTCAGTAATTCCTGCAAAGACATGTTGAATTCATATGTGGTATGAGTCACTAACATCACCCGGGGTATTTCTAAGATAAGGTATTAGAAAAGAATGTGTATTTTTACAAAGAGTTGTTCATTGGTCTTCATTTCCAAGGTGTCCTGACCCGAGCTCACTGGAAGGCTGGCAGTTTTTGACTGAAGAAACACACAAAAAGACACATTTACAGAGCGTAAGCCCAAAGAATATGAATGCAAAGTGTTGGGTATAGTGTCCCGGGCTTGATGAGAGCCTGACATGCTGCTGGTCATGATAATTTGAGCTTTGCAGGTTGCAGCCTCTGACCTCGGCCTCGTACTCGGCCCAGGCAGCTTTGCGTTCCGCTTCGCTGAGCTCCTCCTCTTGTTTATGGTCCAGCAGAGATTCGTGTTCGTGGTACGACACTATCTGGTCTTTACAGGTTTCCAACAGCGTTGTCAGGATCTGATCCTGAGAACCAAACACAAACAAAATCATTCCATACTGCAAGTTTGTCATATGAGGGTTTGTCACACGTCGGGGCAGAAAGAAACTGACAACAAGGACTGTGAGTGGCGTTACCTTTGGCAAAGCAGAAGTGGTCCTCTTGCTTTTCTTTGAGTTTGGGTCATTCAGCAGGTCTGGCTCAAATGTGTAAAGTTCTTTGAGCTCGAACAGGGTGAAGTGCCTCTCGATCTGCTGTTGATCCACCACTCGATAGGACAAGGACTGCTTGGTAACTTGACGGTCATAGATCTTCTCCTCCATGGTGCCCTGGAGATAGAAATAACAGCAATAAAGAGGACTGAAAGGTTCAGTGAAAAAAGAGCAGCTTCATGAACTCTAAGTCCAGCACATCTTTGTATCCTGCAAGATTTAATGTGTACGAGTGAAATTTTACAAGCATCAAATCAAAAATGTAATCAATATCTAAAAATACCTTCGCTGACCCTAACCCCTTATATATCACCATTTCAATTTACTAGATCCAGTTTGTATTTCAATATTTCACACAATCATAAACATTAGTTTTCATTAAGATCCAGGAATCTCTGAGAAATCAGTGAACAATTTGAAAAACGCTGTATCAAACAATGTGAATCCGGATCCACACCAGCCCTGAATGGGTTCTTTGTGGTTTGTGCCCCACCCCTCCACAAATTTCATGGAAATCCACCGTTCTCAAATCTTTCCCCCGTTATACCTTAATGTACATATTTTGGGGGATTGTAATTCATGTTACAAAATAAATAAATTTGTGACTGTCGGGCACTGTAGAGCCAGTGGATTTCAAACTGTAAAGACCCAGATCTGCATGTCAAGTCTTCGTCCAGACACCATTGAGCTCACCTGAGCCAGGAAGCGATACACAAACACTTGTTTCAGCTGCCCGAAGCGGTACACCCTGTATATGCTCTGTATGTCGTAGGACGGATTCCACGAGGCGTCAAAGATGATGACCCTGTTGGCAGCCACGAGGTTGATGCCGAGAGAGCCGGCTTTCGTTGAGATGAGAAACAGTCGCCCGCTGACATAGGGTATTGACAGAATCAGAGGAGAGACTTTGTCATGACACTCTCAAAACATTCTGCCTCATTACTCCAGTATAAATAGACGTAACAGCCAGGGAGTGACAGATCTGTACCGGAAATTGACAGGATTGTTGAACAGATCGGACAATTTCTTCCTGTTTGTAGCATTGACGGAGCCATCGAGACGATAGTAATCAACGTTTTTAATCCAGCTGCCGACTGTTGGAACAACAAAGCAAAAACTTCAGATATTAAGAATTAGACATTTCCCAGTGATTGCGTTAATATTTTCATCGCCATAAAAAGAGTCATACCTTTGAATGCTCCTGGGTCCCTGGCGTGGTGAGAGGCCGCAAGGAAATCCTCGATAAGGTTTAACGAGACCAAGGACTGACTGAACACGAGCCTTGAGATGAGAAAATGGATTTGCTTAGTCGTGATAACTTATCAATACTTCGATGGAACATTGGCAGTTTTTGTGTTCAAAGTTGATTCCAATGAGAAAAAAGGAAAGTACACTTTCTCTTCCAGGTCTTCAGCCATCCTGAGGATCTCAAACAAGAGCACCATCTTCCCCGAGTGCTGCATGATAGTGGCGTCGCTCTCAGAGACCATACTCTTGTACCAGCCTTCATTGGCCCTGACTGGACTGAGTGGTGCTGTCTCACCTGCGCAGAATATAACACAGGATAATCTACATCAGGGTGTAAGATGCAGGGCTGGAGTATCAGGCTGCTATTCAGGCATAAACTGAACAAAAACACTGTGCTTATACATCATTATACATCAGGTCCTTCCTCCCCTCCCCTGAATGTTCCGGACATTTCTGGGTTTGAGACCTGTGTTCATCATATGTAAAGGGAAAAATACTGGGAAAGTGTCTGAATCAATTCCTGACATTTTCTTAAGTTCATGTCCAAAAGCAGCTTAACACATGAAGCTTTAATACCTGGAACTGCTGGAGCAGCTTTGGATGCATCAACAATAACCATTGGGTTGTTTCCTCCTGTTCCGTTGTTCTCTCTCAGTCCACTACACCAGGCAAAAGAAGGATTAAATATAAATTAGAAAAAGTTTGAAAGGTGCAGTTTATGTGGAACACAGCACGGAGTACCTGACGGAAGTTTCTTGCTTTAAAGTTCATGCATTTTCTGGCACCGATCTAGACGACACAAAACCTAAAACACTTATAAAACACGGTGTCCTTACCTCTCGGTCGCACTGGGACGTTGGCTACTCAGTTGAGCTGCCGCTGTATCTTGAGTCTTCTTTTTCGTATTTTTCTGTTGTAAAATGAATCCACTTATGTGTTTTTAAAAGCTTAATATGTGTCAAAGTTATCAAGAATCAATGTGTGTTCCAGGTACCTTTTTTTCTTTACTCGTCGAGCTGAGCTGAAGGCACCAGGGATGAGTCCAGATTCGGCCGAGTGCCTGAAAGTCCTTGAAGAGGTTCGCTCCAATCTTAATCTTTACAGAGTTCAACATGGGACCCACACCTGGAAACATAAATGGGAATCTCAGATTAAAAACACACACACACACACACACACACACACACACACACACACACACACACACACACACACACACACACACACACACACACACACACACACACACACACACACACACACACACACACACACACACACACACACACACACACACACACACACACACACACACACACACACACGAATACATCAGAGAATAAACTTGCTCTGAAAAAATCGAATAAACACCATATCATTACAACGGTCTGGAAGAATAGATAAAGTATGTATATTTCTTAACATTATTACACTAATAACTCGACTCGAATAACTCTTACCGCTGATGTGGTCGAGGTAGTAGCGGTACAACTTATACTGCAGCGGAGAAATCCGCACTGCCAGCACATACTCGTGTTTGGGAGGAAGAAACTGAGTCAACTCAGAGTAATCTCTTCTCTGGAAAAAAAGAGATGATGAACACAGTGTTCGGTGAGCTCTGGAATTTCAAACTAACAAAATGTTTACATGCCCAGAGAGTGTGTCACTGAAAGTGTTGTTTTTTTTACCTGTACACATCCAACCAACATTGCATGAAGCACATGCGCTCGCTTCTTCATGATTCGAACGTCTTTCGGTGTTGAGTCAGCACACTGCCCGTTCTCGATGGGGTTGATGAAGCGGTTTCGGAATTCGCCCAATGAGCCCAGAAGATTCTTCTTGATGAAGTTGACCATGCAGTGGTCTGAGGGAACAAAATACGCTTATGAAGAGTTAAGTCAAAAATGAAGTACAAGTCAATATGTTGTGCCTTCACTTAAATGAACAAAGATCTAAAAGGGAAAAGCAATGCTAATTGTTTCAGATTTGGGTACTGTGTTTTTTTTTGTTTATACTGTGTTTTAGCCTTCTAGACTGCATACCGAACAATGTAAGTGTAACCTAAAATAGCATGGGCATTCCTGTCAAACTTTTCCCACCAACTAAACACAAAAAGATCTCTCAATATTCTTTATTTTCCAAAATGCATCACACCATCATAAAAACTGGTGATTTGTGCTTTAGGAGTAAGAATATACCAGTTTATATGTTGATAAACTGGTATATGTGTGTGTGTGTGTGTGTGTGTGTGTGTGTGTGTGTGTGTGTGTGTGTGTGTCTCAGATGGGGGATGTCTCTGAATAGTAGATATAGTTTGAATAAGAACAGATGGGGGGAGCCCATCTTTGATTAGGGGGTGTTGACCTTTTCATATATATACATAAATATTATGACACAGTAACCTCCCAAACATGGTTCATCAAAGAACAGTCATAGCAGTAAACAGACCAAGGAAATATCCGGAAAGTTAGCAGAAATTCTGACTGTGCATATTTAATAAAGCACATTAAATACATAGATCACAGTGGTGCAGACTTACACTCGACCAGGTTGTTCTGCATCGGTGTTCCCGTCAGCACCACTCTTCGCCGAGTCCTGATGCCATTCAAAGCCTTGGAGATGCCGGATGATTCGTTTCGGAGGATGTGCCCCTCGTCACAAATCACAAAATCTGGGCCTGAAAATACACGGGAGATAAAAAACTGTTACCGTGTCAGGGAACGAAGCCATGACATATTGAACACAAAACATTTCAATAACATGAAACCATTACACAGTTTGCGTACCTGGATCCACCAGGATCTTCTTTAACTGTGTCTTCCACTCCTCATTGTTCATATTCTTGGCCGATGACAGGATGCGATAAATCTCGTAGCCCATTATCATAACTCCTCCTTCTCTCTCCCACGCCTGCAGAGCACGGAGTCGTTCCGGAGCGTTCTTCACTGTGGCCAGTTCTCTAACCTGTAACGTATTTCTATTAAAGCCACACCAACACAATACATTCCTTCTTACTTATGATTGGAGATATTTGCATTGCTTTGAAACCTTGACTTGGTCTTTTCCCATTTTGTGTTGCCATTTCTTGAACTCGCTGACCCAGTTGAGGTTTGTGTTGAGTGGACAGATGACCAGGCCAGTTCGGAATTTCAGGTTAGTTGAGAGCAGCACTGTGTGGAGGAACGTTACCACCTATAACATAACACAACAAAGAACATGAAAGAGGGCAGACAACTGACCATAGGAAACAAAGCACTATCTAGGAGCCATAAAATGATGGGAATGTAACAGGTTTAGGGGACATTGGTCTTGGATATATCTAAAGGAGGTGGATGCGTGTGTGTCTTCACCTGCAGAGTCTTCCCCAGGCCCATGCAGTGTGCCAGTATACAGCCTGACCCCGGGGAAGAGTTGGCCTTCTTCACAGACTCGCAACAACTGTCCCAAATAAACTGGACACCTGTTGAAGAATAAAGAAGGCATGTGGAGGTTAGCCTGAACACCAAAATGGGACTCGAATGTGAAAATAAACATGTAGTTAACAGCATTAAAAATGATTAGTGATTATCTCCTCTAAGGAGTATGTTTTCACCCCTTTCTGTCTGTTGGCTGGTAAGCAAAATTACACACAAAAAAAGGAATTAACAGATTTAATAAAACTGCTGTGTGGATCAAGACAAAGGGGCAGTTTGTAGGGGACTGATATCTAGTTTTTTCAATGTGGTGCAGATCCAAATAAAAATCGTGATCTACTGAATGTTAACGTGGTTTAATACGGGCACTGTTGGGTCTGGCGGTGCTTTGGACTCAGTGCCATTCTAATTGGCTATTAATTAGCATTGATAGCAGAGCATGTCACAATTTGAAATCTCATTGAAATCAAACACACCAATTCACATTTTTTATACTAATCTGTAACCAGTTCAGTTATTTATCTCCAACGGGTCTTTGAGATACTTGACTGAAAAGCTCGCACTAACCGTCCACCTGGTGAGGCTTCAGTCTTGTCACCAGGTTCCTGTGCACCTGAACCAGGGGTTCCTTGGTCTCCTCGTCCTGATCCAGGACCAGCTTTGTGGTGACGGGACAAACCACCTGAGACAGCTCATCCTCTATAACAATGATCTGGAAAACCAATGACAGTGTGTTTGCTCCTCCTCTTAATAAACCTTGAAACATATTTATTAACTTGACTGAAGTCCTGCTGCAGTGTTACAGTAAATCTCGACTGTTCATCAAGACGGTGAATTTCTTTGTCTGTCGGACCGGCCGTATATGTGTGTACCTCTCTCCTGTCCTCCATTTGTTGTTCCCTTTCTGCCAGGCGTTTGCACCTCTCCTCCTCCTCTCTCAGTGCTTCCTGGGTCTCGGCGCGGAGGTTGTCGTCCTCGATGATTCTGCGGATCTTTTTGCGTTGTTTTGGAGTGGATTTACCGTCAGTCCCCTCATCCCCATCCTCCGGATCATTCTGCTCCTTTACAGAAAGAACCAACAGGCAATATTAGACAACCTTCCATTCCTCTCCTGGGAGGTATGGTTAACGTTTGGGATATTAGCGATGAGCTGATACAGATACAAAAAGATAAATAACTTAGATATAAAATCCACTGCTACCTTTTCACTGTCAGTGTCAGACAACCAAATGCATTGGACTTGTTTCTTCTGTTGAGAACTACTCAGGTTTTCCTTCACTTCAGAGGACAAACTGTTGATAGAAAGAGAAAAGAATGGCACGTGTAAATGCTCTAGGGTTGCAGTAATGTTATTCCAGTGAATATATAATGATCAGAAGTAGATTTAGCCCCTAGCCATTGAACAGTATATCATTTCATTCACCTTTTGAGCTTTTCTTCATTGGTCTCTCCTTCTGAATCACTCAGCTCTTCGCTCAATCCAAGGTCATCAATATTGGTCTCGTCACTGTCATCGCCACTTTCACCGTCAGCTTGACAGATAAAGAAATCAGACATTAGATCAACATTCATGTTCCTCATTCAGCCAGTTCAGTTTGTGGTGTTCGAGATTTGTCCTTACAGCTCTGGGGTTTGTGGACAGCTTTTTTCTTCCTCCCCTTCTTTTCAACGTCACTCTCTTTTGCTCCCTTGTCACTTGACGTCCCCTCGTCTAAGGTAAGTTTGTGTCGGAGCAGATGGTGTCTGGAGATGGCCTCCTCAGATGAGTTGTCAGACTCATCTGAGGAGCAGAGAAATGTTCTGTCATAATTTCCCCTTTTTAGTGACCCAAAAAGCACCTGATAGTGGGGAATCTGTTTAGTTGTCAATTCAGCTCTTGATTATTTGGAATAAAGCAGGGAAATAATGCTTCTTTTAAGATGCAAAAGTGGAAATCAAATAATGTGCTACTCAAAAACAAATTCTTACCACTTTCAGATGCTCCCCTTTCCTGACTGCTTTGTTTGACCTCATCACTACTGTCAGACTCAGATTCCTCCGGTGTCTCCTCCTCCGAATAGAATTCATCCCCCGACGAGTAGTTGGCTTTTATTTGGGCCAAAAGCATTTTCTTAGCGATTCTTTCAAAAGTAGAAAAGAAGGAAAAGGTTCCTCAAGTTCATTATATGATAAGTAACATCGTCTTCAGCTTGATATTGTTTACTTCAAGGCAAAAATCACAATTGAGTAGAGGCAGTTAACATTTAGACATCAATATTGGCCAATATGACTTGAGCTGTTGGCCTAAATAAATAAATTAGAAATCATATAACAAATATCTTGTACTAGTCGGTAACCATGATGCGTTAATACTTAACCTCTACAAGACATAGATAAAAAAATATGATTATATAATATAAAATAAAAATGGGAGACAGACACATTTTGTAAGAAGTGAGAATTTATTACAGATTTTTTTCAAAGCAAATAATCAAAGACATTTTGGGCAAGAGGATGTTTTTGTTTTCCTTCACTACAAAGTTTTTTGGTAGCTTGATTCAGATATTTGTCATTGGTTTTCATGCAAAATAAAAATTAATGTCAGCTTGCGTTTTAAGAGCTACATAATCTGAGAGGCACCATGTTCCTGCTGGGCCAATTCATATAGTCCACATCCTCTGTGTGTTCAACTGGTTTTAATCCCTTTATACTCCAATGGAGTAATTATCCACATAATCTGACATGGTTCATAATAAATACTTACGAAATACGAAAAATACTGAGTTTTGATCACTCACATTATGTTGATACATTTAGCTTCTGTCCTATCTCCCAACACAGGTTCAACGTGTAATTACACATATCAACAGTGAGTCTAGCAGCGTACATGGGTCAGGCTCGGGTACATCTAATCTCTGGTCAATTGTCCATTCCGCATCGCACCTCTCTAAACGTTCTCTGCGAGCACAGGTCTGATCCTCGAATCAAAACGGGTCATCAAGGCAGGTCACGGGACACAACTGCCACCGAATCCAACGTCCAATCAATTCATTGTAAAAGACGTGCTGTAGCAGAGAAATAGTAAAGCGACGACAGAGGACCATAGCAGTAACACACTAGAGCTTCATCTCATTTGACATGTTTCGACTATGCAAAAGGACGAAAAAAGCAGAAAAACACTGAAGAAGAAAACATACTGCCACACAGGGACATCACTACCATTGGTATAACATGCTGCATGTATTTTAAGGTAATACTTTTTGTTTTATCCCACTAACAACACAATCTGTCAATCTTACATTAACCGCTGACCATTTTCCTGTGCCAACACTATAGCTAAAAACTAACTTTTGAAGAGAATAAAAGACGACACAATATTACAACATCCCAGATTTAAGTGTTTCTTGTCTAACAGCACTGCATTCACTGCGGTACTGTCAGAAAATCCGTCCTGGAAAAAACACACGAGAAACAAACATTCATGTCAATAGCGGCACAGTGACAAGAGTTTGTTTCACAGCCCACTCTCGATCCTCAGATATACTGCGTTTCCATATATGTTTAATAGCACTGACCTGGAAGGTAATTTCACCCAAATAGTTTTATCTGCAGTCAAAATAAGTTTGCTTTAGAAAATGGTCAGCAGTTAATGTATACTCTGTGCATAGAAAGTGGGGTAAAACACACTTAGAGACAAGCAGGTTCCAATGTTAGCTGAGGGTCATTTAGCTGAGGGTCATTTGTGCAAACGGATTGTCTACTTTTATTCACAGCTGCATGTTTTGTACGGGGAAGTCTTTGATTTCAACGCTAGGCTTTGAGCAGCATCATGTTACTAACCACCCAGAGTGGTCAGAAGTCTCTGACTGATATTTCATATCGTAAATGGCTAAAAGCAATTGGGTTCACTTGGTGAGATGAGTGAACAAATGCTTGTGAAGGCACAACTGTCAGTAAAACAGGAAGGACAACAAATGTTGAATTTGTTTTGGTAAAGGACACAAAGCCTGAAAAGACTAATCCGGCCTCTATTTACAACAGAACAGGTCGAGCTCCTGTAACACTTTGACCAGGTGTATGTATATTTCTAGTATTACAAGATACAGACAAGACATTAGGTCAGTGCTGCATATGTATGTAGATAAATATCACTGAATGACAGAAAAGACAGCTCCAGCCATTACAGCACAAGTACCTTCAGCAACAAGATGAACATATATTGTCTTGCCATTGACTGGGAATGTGCTGCAAAATGCTGCCGGGAGACTCTTTGTTGTCAATGAAGTCAGTATTACACTGAATTTGTCTCATGCATGTTCACATGCTGGGACAGATTTCAATGGTTAGCTGTCAGACCAGCCGTGATGCTGCACATGGAGCAGCAGAGCTGCGATTTGTAGCTGGAGTAATAAACTTATAATTTAAAGAAGAGACAACTACATTCCGGGTTATTGGGTATTAAGACACAGCAGAATTTATTATTTTTCACAGTGGTCAACAAGCAAACACCAGAGGCTTGATGTTGATACCTTAAATATGTCACTGCAAATCCCAATTTAACAAAAAAGGGTGCAATGTCAATCGACGTGCACCACAAATAGCGTCTACTACAATTGATGGTACTGTTGTAAACCATGACTTGCATAAAATTGAAAAACACTCAATGAAAAAAAGCCTCAACAATTATACATAATTGTCTAGGGTGAGTTTTGAGGAGGCTTTGGCCATAGAACAATTTCAAGGCTTACAAACCTTCTACTTCTTGTTTGTTGGACTGTGAGAGAAGGCCTTTTACAGATCCTGAGATTCACAGATGCTCATATAACACAAGTCTTTTAAGTAAGAAACCAGACTTTGAAATAATGCAAATCAAATCCACACCCATTCTTTAAAACAAAGCCCTAAGTTATGCTCACGCTAAATATGCAGCCAAAATAAGCAGGCGCTGCGAAGTGAAGGATATTTTTACTTATGTTTTAGGCCAAGAAGTATTCAAAAGCTGAATAACTTACAGAGCTGTGACTATCATATCAGATATTTTAAAAACAAAAATGCCATTTAAATTTTATTTTGTATTTGGGCAAATTTTATTGCCATGGACTACTGTAACCCATGCTCCTGCATAGCTTTAGAGCAGAATGTAATAGGATAATATAAAAAAGATGCTGATCAATGTGAAGCATGTTTTATAAATACATAAGCCTTTCGTAGTTAAGTAATTATTCTTGGATACAGAACAGAAATATTCCTTTCATAATTTTACTTTGGTTTTGATATACAAATGTGTTACAAAAAAAATATTACATCAGGTACGTCTCAAACTTTATACTTCATCTGTAAATATCAATACTCCTTTGATTTAAATTAAAAAAGATTTGTGCATTGTGTAATCACATGCGTTGAGGTTTAAAACGTAATATGTATGAACAATGTAAGTGAAAATAAGTCTGTGACACAAAATAAGCTTCATTAGCATTCCGGTTTAGCTCGGACCTCTTTGAGGGAAAAGGTCAAAGTCAATTGCAGTGTTTCCTCTTTTCTATCAGCTGAAGACACCAGGAAGATACAAGTATGATACAAGAGGAAGAAGTCATTATAAAAGTTCTAAGCAACTTAATTAAACTTTATCGATTGTATTTACATGTATACTGATTGCACACTGAAAGGCAGACAAGCAGACTATATCTGTCATCGTTCACAAGCTTCTCCTGACTTGCCCCCATGCTTCACAGTTTACCACTATGAGGTATATTTGATTGCTGTGGCTCGACTGCAGCTACGTTTTGGTCTTGTTTGACTGCGTAACTGCCTCTCAATGACATAGGTGCTATTAGAGTTTGCACATGGGTCGGTTTTGGAAGTTGTGGCCCTTCTTCCACACGTAGGGTGTTTGACAAATTCTACATCCTGGCTTTTTGAACCATACCTATTTTCTGGATCATCATCATCTTCTGCTGCCCATGAGGGCCCAGACAGCTCCTCATCTCCTACAAAGATAAAAAAAAAAAAAAGGAGCTGGTTATATTCTTTGAACACAGAAATAAGATCCATGACTATAAAACAAAAAACAACACAGCAAGAGAATCTTCCCCGTTTTATTACACTATGACAAGAAATAGCGAGACTGCTAGGTCATGATAGACCTCTGTTCAGCTCATCAAGTTCAACATGATGCTGCCAAATCCCCACGTCAGGGTCTGTGTATGAGACAGTCGTTCCCTGATGAGCATCACACTTTTTTCTTTTCACCTCTCTGAGTCTGTACCTCTAGATCTTTACAGGTTAGTTAATGTGAATAAACCTAGCAAACAAGCAACTTGATTCTGTTGCCATTGCTTTTTTCCTTTATTGTTAAAAAAATGATCGAGATTCATTCACATGGGGAAGTTATTACATTTATGATGGCTCTCTAAACTCCAGTAATGTATTACTATGCTGTAAATAATAACGTTTTTGATTCTCACAATGTTTAAACCTGCAATAACTGAAGTTCCGGCCACTTGGGGGCAGTAACAAGCCACAAGTTCTGTATTCTTATATAATCATCTTTTGAGTGAGTAGAATGAAAAATTCAACAGTTGCTCATTTGCACACACCGCATCGACTTTGATGTTGAATATTAAATATAAAGCTCACCTGATGATTGGTGGAATGCTGCTGTCCCCAGCAAGGACACATCTTCAGTGATTGGCCTCATTTTCTGATTGCTTCCGTCGCTCCCAGAGTCATCCTCACGTTCATCTTCTTCACTCGATGAGGACGGCGATTCCAATTCTTCCTGATGAGATTTAGTCTTAGACTTCCCAGCCTGTAACCTTCCCTGCTTTCTCGCCACAGCTTCCTTCTCTCGTTTCATGATGTGAGGTTTCCCTATCGGCCTCAGCATGTTCAAGTGTTTCATTTTCTTCTGCGAGTCTTGATAATCATTAGAGTTATCGGCCTTTATTTCCCTCCGGGTTTTGACTCTTCTCTCGCTCGAGTCGGACTCCTGGGAGCGATCCAGCCTCTTGCGTTTGCTGCGTATCTTCTCCGGTGAGATCGGGGTGTTCTTCGTGAGCCAAAACAGACATTTCTTGGCCACCGGATTTGATGCTTCATCATCACTCTGGGCTTCATCAGAGCTTTGTGTCATAGCTGCTCGCTCAAGCAGAGCTGGAGGGACTTCGTCTGAGTCAGAGTCGTCCCTTGCTGGCCTCAGACTTTGTTCTTCAGAGTTTTTGGCTTGTACAGTGCTGGGATCTTCCTCAGGGTCAGAATCGCTGTCACTGTCTGCTGCTGAAAGAGATTTTTGGGCCTTGACATCACTTGGTCGACGCAAAGGTGTCGTCTTCACACGAGGAGACCGTCTATTGCCTTGTTCCTCTTCTAGGTGTAGAGCTGTACCAGTGCTGTCATTGCTCAGCTGGCTGTCAGTTTTAGAAGACACAACAGCCGTCTCCATATCTTCTGATACATCTTTTCTTTTTGACTTTTTATCCCTTGTGTGAATTTCCTCTTGCATCTTTGGGGCATGAGAGGAGGGCTCCTGCTCCATTGGCACAGGTGTAAGTTTTAAAACTAGTTCTTTAGTCATGTTGACCCCTGTTTCAGATGGCTTTGGGCTAGTATTTTGCGTCCTCTGTCCAGCTTCGTGTGGATCTGAATCCATGTCCTCCCTGGGGCACTCATGTGGACTTTCCCCATCTATGAATCCCTTGGTTTCAGAATCCTCATCTTCCATATGTTCAGCTGCCAATTTCTGCAAGTCACTCAAGCCTCTTTCATTAGAGACATCCAGGTCTGTGTCTGTCACAGGTGGCGTTTCAAAGCCATCACTAAGGAGTTTCTCCCAATTGCCTAATACTTCCATGTCACTAAATTCTTCCTTAAAGTTCTCTTCAAATACAGTGAGTGATTTTCTCAAGCCTTTAACGACTGACAAAAAAGACTTAAAGTACAATTGGCGAACAGCAGGTGTTTTTTTGTTTACCGTCACAGTATGAATGAAATTGATAAATGTTCGGTTTAACGTGTTTGTAGAATCCACTAAATGTTTCACTTTTTTCGTCACCTCCTTGGAAATCTGCAGGGTGTTGTAGTTAAAGACCACATTACCATCCATACCATTGTGATCCCATTTACCCAAAGGAATGTTTGATGGTGAGTGTGGCAGCATGCCGCAGAGTTCCGATTTCTCTGGCTCCGCTCGGTTTCTCCTGCGCTGCTGTTGCCATACATGCTCCATGTTATCGAGGACGCTGTCACAAGCCAACACCACATCACAAAGGGGCTCTGGGCTGCACACGTAGCAGTACCATTTGCTCTCCAAGATGCCAGACAGCTCCTTCCTTCCCAGGTTTCTTAGAATACACTTCTTGCAGAAGGCGTTACTACAGTAGTCGCAACAGATCAAGTTGCCACCTTCAGCACACCATCTGCATGAGGAAAAGATAAGAGACAAGGAAGCTAACGGTTAAAATAGGATACATATATAAGGTTACGGAATTTAAAATGTTAGGCTCAACACATCCTACCTGCACTGCTCGTCCATTCCATCTCCATCCCTGCTGATGTCGTCACTTAAGTAATACTTGTAGCAAGCCTGACAAAAACAAGACATTTAAAGGAAGAGTTACAGAGAGCTGGGATAAAAAAGGTTATTAAAAGCAGCTGGAGGATTTTACAAAACTCCTTAAGTGAGGACAGCCGTCCAAATTATCACAAATACGATGAGACCAATGGTGGGTTTTTATTTATGTTTTGCAGCATCTGGACCCATTGTGACTTTTTCACCCTTTCAGTTTCTTAAATGGATCTGTCACCCCCACACATTCTTTTACTTCTATCTCAGTGAGGACACTCATTGTCATAATACATTCCCCCAAGACCTTACCATAACCATCAACACCAAATGCTAATCCTAAAACATATCATCATTTTGAACCCTAAAACCAAGTCTAAATCCTCCAGAAAAGGTATAAGTATAAGATCACACACACGCACGCACAAAACACTCACCTTGCAAATAAGTACTTTCAGAACTGGATGCCGGAAGAAGGAATCTTTTTGAAAGTGGTTCACTTGTCGGCCACATGCAGTGCAACTGACAATTCCCATTTGTTCAACTCCTATGAAAGCAAACACCACAGTCAGAACAAACCCAATGGTTAGAAATACACATTGACAAATGACTTCACAAAGTTGAGACTGTCCTGTTCAAGCTCTTCTCAGCTCCACCTCATTCTTGTAGTGAGATGTCAATGAGCCGGATAACTGGTCTGAATACAAAAATGGGTCTAATGCAGTAACGGCAAAGGAAGTGTCGCTTTTGAAGCAACTTTATTTCAGAGTCAGTGTATCAGTGACGTCTCTCAAAGAAAGATAATGACCAAGCTGCATTTAGACACAAGGTGAAGTGCATTTCCAGCTTTGACCACTTACTTTAATCAATCAATGGCGATCAAGTGAACTGACATATGCTTCTTTTTATTTCCCTTCCATAAAGTGATGTGCAGTTTTTATGATGACCCAGAAGTGACTGACCTCCGCGTCTTCTTGAGAACTCTTTCCGCAGAACGTTGGATTTTCGGCTGCGAAACTCAGGACCCCTGAAGTCATCTCTTCCATTATCAACAGGTTCAGGCCGGACCAGTATAGTGCCTGTGTGAACAAAATATTGCAAAATTTCAATCAAATATTGCATCATTGTTAAATATGCATCTATGGCCTAAGGCTGGAGACCCACTACACTCTAGCAGGTCTACCCTAGTAGATAGTTAAAGACAAAACACCAAGAGCAAAGCAAAGATATTGAAAAACACATAAACAACGTGTTCTAGCTTGAAGCACCATTCCAAATTCCCACGGCCACACAAATTAAAGAACAGCATCGAAGAAAAGAGATGTCATCCGTGTTTGTTCCTTCAATTCAATTAAAAAATGTCTGCCGGAGATGCGATTCTACCAATCAGACCAATCACAACTCTTGCGGTTGGGCTTTAGGGTTACGGATCAACAGCTGCAAATATAACCACCTAAGTTTTGGTTATGAGGCAGAGTTATTCGTCTTATTTTAAGTCAAAGTAACAGTGATAACAGTGGGAAACTTCCAGACTTACCTTTAGGCAGTCTCGTGATATCGAGGTGACCATTTGTGGTGGCTGGTAAATCAACGTCCTCACTTGCATTTGAATCCCCTGATTCATCTAGTCCAGAGTGCTTTGTGACAACAGAAGGTTTTCTGAAATATCAGCGAATCAGAGAAGATGTAAGTCAGGGATTGAGGCAGAGGGTTACAGAGGGTTTTTAAACCACGACTTCTGTGTTTCTCTATGATCAGTATGCTTCAGAGGTGTTAAAACTTTTATTTTCCATGCAGACATGTAATCCTGCCCTGACCTATTTCAAGTAATTCAGTGAATTTAACTCTGCATCCAAAACAAAGGTTTACATGATAGGGTAAAATAAATCTAGACTGTCCCCAATAAATGAGACTCAAAGTGATGATTGTGTGACATTGTGGTGCTTCATCTCGGGTTCGCAGGGAAATACAAACTCACCTCTTTGAGTATCTGGTATCCCGACCTGGCTGCAAAGCAAAAAAGTTTGTTAGTTTATTCTTTACTGGTGGTATCATCATTGACACTTTGTGTGATGTGACTAAGGTTTGGCGATACATTGAATATACTTGATATATCGTGGCTTGTTCCAGGTGAGATTTATAAAATGACTATATCAGGACCAACGAGTACGAATTTTAGTTTTAGGCCGTATCATCCAGCCCTAGTTGAGACTATCGCAGTATAGTCCTGATGGGGAACGACAGCACTATCACACCAAACAGCAAATACTGAAGTTGTTAGGCAAACTATTGGAAATAAAAAAAAATTGTGTTACAGTTTTGAATTATTCAAAGTTGAATTAGAACATAAGCCAGTGAAGCTACTTTATCACAAAACAGCTTAATGAACAGTGGTAAAAAAAAAGAAGCAGCCAACTAGTTGTATCTGAGGAAAAAGCCTATGTTACTTGTGGCCCTTTCCTTTTGGTTGTAAAAAATAAAAGAACTGCAAAGTTAAAGATGTATGATTAATCATTTGATTGGGAGGAATATTTTACACTATCCACTTTATAAACATTTCTCATACAAACTTTGCACGGCTGGGCATCTATCTCATGACCAATGCTATTCAACTTTATTTGGTCCTGCTTTCATACACTTAACTGTGGCACTGTTGTAAATATCCAAATGTGACCAAATTTCAACAAAAATAATGTATCGTTACCTCTGCTGCAGTCTCGCCTCTCGAGCTTCCCACCGAGCAGCTCCTGTGTTTTCGATCTGTGAACAACACATCAGTTCAAACGTTTGTGAAACACATGACCCTGATGAAAATGTCTCCATCACAATATAATGGATTAATCAGAAACTGTACCAGCGTCCTCTGAGGTTGGTGGGCCATTGTTGTCCTCAGCAGTGGAATGAGCTAAGTACTCATGTAGCTTGTTGACCAACACATTCAACTTGTTGGTGGTAGTGCTACAATCATAAAGGATGTTTATGGTTATGGTAAGCTTGACATTCAGAAAAGCTGGATTTATACAATGTATTAACACTGGGAACATGAAGCAAATTAGATGAAAATCAACTCGTTATAATCTCTGAAACCATTTGAGATGAGCTCAATCCCTGACACTGCATTCGATTAATCCGTAGTCTTTCACCCTAATTGCAGGACACAATGAAAACCCTCATGCTCCACAATTTGTTGTGCATCAATCAGCTGTTTGATGGAGTTTTCTGGCAATGCAGAAAGCAAGAAAAAATTTAGCTTTTTTAATGTAGTGTAAAGAATTGTATTTTCTCAAAAGAAAGCAGTCTTCAATGTTGACAGTACTGTTTGGAGTTTATCCACTTTATCTGGAGGGTCTTCCTTAAGATTACTTTGGTAAAGAGTGTAGTGGGGCTTGGATTGCTTTACTCGAGCCCGGCTGTTAATAGGTTGAAGGAATGAACGCGTACTGTATCTGAGTACCTTAAGCATTCGTTGTAATATCACAAAGGATCAAACAACATCCTCCGCTCTGCGCCCAGCCAAAACCAGTACAACGACCCTGCCTCTGTGATCACAATGTTTGGGTTTCATTCGTAGCGGCACAGACTCATCATTGTTTGTGTTTACTGATCTGTGTGATGCTGATCATCTGTATTCCGATACAGAGAAGTGTTAGTTTCGGTTGCACCCTGATCAACATTAATGGTGTGTATAAATGATGAGAGGCACCAGTCTGTTTAAAGCAACACCGTTGAAATGACCAAAACAAGGTGGACACTGTGATTCATACGTAAAATGAACTTAAAAGTTGCATTAGCGTTATCGCATTAGCTGCACCAAACACACAGACAACTAAGTGTTGTTACCAGTGGGTAAGCTTAAACTCATCTCGGGTAAAGAATTAAACGCATCCTGCTTGTATTACTCAACTCAGGGTGGAAGCTAAATACGTATTATTGATTAGGTTCATTTGTGAAATCACAACACTTAACCCTTAGCTGGCTAGTTGCTAAGCTAGCTCGTCGTTATTCCCGCTCATAGACAACGAGCATTTCAGGCCACAGTTTTTACCTGAGCATCGCTGCGGACATGACGCAAAGCAGGCGAACCAAGTCGTTCGGGTCCTTATCGTTTCATAGCAGCTAAATAATCAGATACTAATCACGTCGCTCAGCCTGAACTCCACATCTCGTCACAAAAAAAAACATCTACGTTGGGACATTCACTGTTTCTGCCTTGGGGTCAGATTGTAGATTCATTACCGTCACCTACTGGCCGGAGTGTGTAACAGTATTTTCGTTGACACCTTCTCATGACTGTGTTGGAGCTGAACTTTTATTCACAGCACAACGATATGAACAAATAATGTATTTACTGGTCTCAGCTATTAGTCTTCTAACTACTGTAATATTATCAGTGTTGTACCAATATGTTTTATATTGATCTCAACTTTCTTTCCTGGAAACTGTCAATGCAAATCATGTCAGGCATCATACATCAAACACAGGTCCTCATCACAGCTTTTCTTTCTTTCTACTATTTTGCTAATATTGTCTGACCACACCATAAATCCTCGGTTATTTCCCCTGATAAATATCTTTTAAAACCATAATCATGTATGTATATATGATATATCTCATCAACGACTTATTGGCGTTGATAACATGCTTTATATATCGTCCTACCCAAACCAACACCAACTTTCTCATAGATAAAACAGCATCATCACTACAGATCTTCGAAGCACTACACTGCTATTTTTTGTAAACAAACTGATTCCAGTGTGTTCATATACTGACTTTGTTGTGAAGCTACATCACAAATAACTGGAAGTGTCTGGAAACGATTTAGATTTCCTTTAAAACTAAAGGAGAAGACTCTCCTTAAGTGTTTTCCTTTAGATTTAGAAATAAATTAAATCATTCTCTGGCACTGACAGAGCATTGATTCTGCACAACACTAATTTACATAAAGTTCTTACATACAGAAACATTCATTTTGTCATTTTAGAAATAGATAATCACATCAAATTTTAACTTCATTTTTCCTTTTGGCACACTCGTACTCGGTTGGATGTACGTCATTACAAACGAGAAGAGACAGTCATCTCCTGTTATTCATATATAAAACATCTAAATGACTAAGCTCTCTTCTTTCATTTAAACCAGAACAAACAGCACAAGATCCAGTCACTACTGAACTTCAGACATCCATCATGTACGCACCAGTATTAGCAGAACTAGATTCAGTAACTACCATTTACAAACTTCCTTCAAACCACAGTCCTGTGTTCCCCTTGGAGATGTAAGACATTTTGTATGTGATGTTTTTTAAGAATCTTGTGGCTGTTTTTATTCATTGATTTCTACTGTATTGTTTTGCTGTGGCCTGTTATTAATTATGTGTTAATGATTGTGAATATTTCACTTTCTCGGGGCTCTCTTTGAAAACAGATGTTGATCTCAACGCGACGGCTCGAACAAATAAAGATTAAATTAAAAAAAATAAAAAATAAAGCTCCATGCGCGGAGCATCGACGCCCGGTGGTGACGTCACCGGGCAGGGCGGGGACACATTCCTACTTTTGTCTCTACGTGGAGGACGCAGCTCCGCACACTGGACGCTGTCTGGACTTTTAGACGCACCGACGGTGAGTTTCAATTTCCTGGCGACTTCCAGAGCAACAGCTCCCGATAGCCGGAGTTTATCTCAGCCTCTTTAATTCAAGATAACAGCCTCGTCCTCTCCGGTCCTCCCGCGTGATAGCCGCTCTCCTCCGGTAAGCGCCGCGGGTCTGCAGAGTAAACAGAGAGTTTCCTGTCTATAAAACTTGCTGGGTCTGTGGTTAGCCGGCTAGCTTTAGCTGCATCTTTCACGTAGCCCACTGAGGTCGTGAAATACTGGAGGTGTAGATGTGTTACCTGGTTTCGTGTGTGGCTAGAGAACTTGTTGTGGGAGTAAAGTGGTAACTGCTATTCATAGATACGACTAAGCCAACGCAGAGAGTAACTGGTAATTCAGCATGGGTGCTCATCTCTCTCTCTCTCTGTGTGTGTGTGTGTGTGTTCAAGCTCCATGTTTTTCTCCCGAATTTGCACTTTGTGAATGTGACACATACTTAAAAGCGGGTTAGCTCGTTATCCTCGCCGCCTCTCACCCGAGGGAGGACGCCGCACAGGTGGAGCCCGGTCATGAATGGGCCACCCTTAAACACAGACACAGTGTAGGTGCTGAGGCTCGAACAGGTCTTTAGCTGTGTCAGGCGTGTGCAGCCTCGCTGTTTGCTCTTGTGATGCTAGAGCACGTTCCCTTTTTTAACTTGTTGACTCTTTATATGATGCCGGGGCGATCCTAGTAAATGTTTTACCCCCAGTTAAATAGATCTGCCCCTCCCTCTCTGGTGTGCCATGTTGCTCCGCTATGGTATAAGACATGTGCGAAGTGGAGCTTCATAAGTTTATGTAAGAATGATCCTCCTAAATAAATAGTTCTTATGTGATGTTTGTTTAAGTGAATGCTACAATGTGCTGTGAAGGGAAGCTAGTTGTTTTAAGACTGAAGGGGGGGGGGGGGTCTGGGCCTCTGTACTTACTCATATGTGTAAAACAGTGTTTTATGTGCGTGTTGTTTTTCAGCTCTGAATGATTTGCCAGATTTTTCCTGTAGACCCGTCTACATCTGGGGCTCCATCACCCTCGGCACATCTGGGATCCCAATTGAGGATCACTGTTTGAACCGCTTTAGACAGCAAGGTTGTGTGACATGTGATAGCAACAGAAAAGCCCACTTGCTAAATATTGTGACCGGGAACAAGAATCGTGTTGTGAATACAGTGGCTCATTCAAGGTCGGTATTTCCGATTCAGCATTTCTGACTCTGTGCCCTTGGTTGTCTCCTTATGCTTCTTCAATGGTTTATTTAGATGGAAAGGTTATTTAGCAAATGGTTGATTCTTAAAGACGAATATCAAAAATCCACATTTTACACCAGGAGTCTGGAGGCAATGTTTTCCTCGTTGTGTCATCTGTGAAAAAAGTGTTTTTAACATCTTTTGTAGGAAAGAGAAAAAGCTGTCACTCATTAAAGCTTGCGATCGATGTGATTGGTGAGGTCATTTTTGCCCTTGTATGCATGTATGGTATGTAGCAGCTGTTAACCCAACTGCTAACCCAACTCAAATGTGAGTTTCCCTTCCTATTGCTACAGAGCCAAATGAGAGCGCCTATCTGTCGGTATGTTAAATACAGACATGATGAGTCTGATGCTATCTGTGTTAACCAGACCGTCAAGAAGGAGGGAGGGAGGGAGCCAGTGTAGCGTTTCCTCTTCTCACACGCACACCTGTGCCTATGAACAGGTTTCCCCACTTCCTGTTCTGTCAGGAATTTTAACAGGTGCCTTCACCTGTTATCCAGCGCAGTGAGAGTGATTGAGTTACTGGTGAGCTGCGCTTGAGCTTGTACAAGTCCTTCACATAAAGGATTAAAGTCATTCCAATTAAAAGTCTGAATGGTAACCATTAATTATGGATCAAATTTTTATTTCTGTCTGATGAAAAACACATAATTTTGTTTTTTTGTATGGATGAGTTGAGTAATATGGAGGAAATTTTCAAAATTTGAAGTGGATAAAACATGATCACTTTATTGCCTTTTTAAATTTTATCATGTACCAAAATAGGTACATAATGTTTAATCAAATTATTCAAGATTATTGACACTCCTGTAAAGATGTACATCATCAATATTATTTGATGTTGAGATATTGGTTGCCATTTAAGTTTTGACTGTTCCATAATGTTTTTAACAAAAATGAATAGTGCAATGAATTATTTATATGCACAAAGAAATGATCTTGATAATTGCAACCTTTCTTTGGAGGGAAGTGGCTTCTTTATATTGTGCAGCAATGAGGGATTCAGTGTCTAAACGAGAACCTCAGCAAAATGAATGCATGAGGGAAGGGCGGTGCTTCAGCTGTCTGATGAGATAGTACTTAAAGGGTAATGCTTTACAGAGCTTTTGTTGAATAATGACGAACCCTCATAGGTGTGGCTGCTTACCTGCAGCGACTGTTTCAGCAACACCTCAGTAACCTGTCTAATGACATTCCTCAACCATGGCGGGCGGGGCTTCCTGTGCTCACCCCTTTTAATAGCACCGGCCTCTTTAACGTTTTGTATAATTTATTTTCCGGCTCCAGCCTTTCATTTGAGGAAAGGTAGAGTACTATTTCCATGATGATTGACCATATTGAGAGCTTTTATAATAGCCCTGACACCAACGTGGTTGTCGTGCGTGCATCTGTACGTGAAGTGAGAGATGTGTCAACTACACATACAATATTTGTTGTCGTCACCTCCTCCTTACCTGTCAGCCTGGCTGTTTGTCTTCTCCACGCCACCTGGAAGGGAAATAAAGGGCTGTGTTGCCGACTGTTTAGGGCTTATGAGTCAGTTCGCTTCACATCTGCGGGCAATTGTGATTGAGTAAAAAACGTCCTTGTTTTTGCAGACGACGTTGGGCGTGTGCACACATGAATTTGACCACATTCGGGAAGGGTGCCCAATCTATTTGTGTTCCTCCCAATTCCCATGGAGCTGTGTGGATGAAACACTGGCAGGACGGGGTGTGTCAGTTCGGCACATTTAACTGTGGGATCGGCCCCTCCACGTCAAATTGACTGAAAGATCTGTCTGAGGTGCTGTTATTTTGGCTCACCATTCAAACCTGGTGTTAGGAAAGAAATACTTGTCTATGGATGATGTCCAGAAGTGAAGTAAGAGTTAAAGGACTGAGTGAGCTTCTTGAATCAGGAGGAAACTACAAAGTAATTCCAGATGCTCTTTGTCTGCTATAGTGCTTGATATCACGTAATGACGACTGAACAGCTACACAGAGGAATGTGTAAAAGACTTGCGTTTGTTTGTATTTTGTATTCCTGCATTCCTATTGATAGTTGTGAGTCATATTTTCCCCATATTGTTACCTTCACCAAGGTGGTTATATTTTCACCCCTGTCCATTTGTTTGTTTGTTGGTTGAATTGTTTGTTTTTCAGCAAGATTACTATAACTGAATAATTACCACAGCACGTGGAAGGATGTGGTATGGAGAAGATCCCATTACATTTTTATGTGGATCCAGATCAGGCGGCGGATCTAGGAATCTTTAAAAAACTTTCTTTAACATTGCGTGATAGGACATTTTCAACGTTTCCCAGGGAATAATTCATATACAGCTTGATTTACTTTAAGGGGACTGTTGTCCTTTGTCATTTATTGATAAAAAATATGGCAGCATCATCCTCATCTACTGGACCCTGCCCTATGGCCAAGAACTGAAATTTAAAGAGTGTATTTGAACTCTATCAAGAGCATTGATGTGCTTTCAGGCAAATACGGGCTGATCCATTTAGGAGGTTGGTTTTACATTTAGATGAGTGCAGGAATTTTCTCGTCCCACTGACCACACAGACCAGCTGTCAAAGAGGACAACTGCTTGTGGAGCCTGACACTCTGCACTCATTTTCTAGAGTTACACAAGATTTATTGCCGCTGTTTGTGACGGTGATTACAATCCCTCCATTCTTCTCTACCACCAGCGATACGTCTTGCATTTGTCCCCCTGCCATCTGTGCCCTTGTCCCATGTACTTAACCCCTCTTCTGTTTCCCCTCTGCCTCGGTTGAGGGTGTGACATGGGCTGGCAAATGAGGTCATGTTTGTTGGCCCTCGTAGACGGGCTGACTTCAGCAGCCACACTTCACTTCCTTCTGAGGAGAAGTTAAATATAGCAACACTGGCATTATCATTTTCCTAATTGTTTAGTCAGGAGTTTGTGCTTTGCCCTGTTTTAGTCGTCCTTTGCAAAAGAAAAACATGCTGTTCCGTGTGCTTCTCTGAATGGCATTTAAAGCTAACGGTTAGTGCCGACACAGAAGTGATGAACCTGCCTTTGCTATTAGAATCAGTTTTCTACCATATCTGGCTTTTTCAATCCAAGAAAAAAATCAGGATTAACACGATTTATTTATTAATTTGTACAGGACAAAGTGTAATGCTTTGTTTAAGAGATAACTACTGATATATCTTTTGGCAGATAATATCAATATGATGCTTTCACAGAAAAATCCCTCCATCAACACAAAATATTTGAGTTTTCTTTTAGTTTAGTTGGGTTCAATTTATCTCAACAGTTTTTGGGGGGAAAGGAGTCGGAAGAAGCAATATGCATCATTTTTTATTTATAATTATAAAGTTTATGGTTTAACTGTAAAATAACAAGACTCAGTTACATTTCTTGTCAGAGAGGTTTGATTTCAGTATCTGAAATTTTTTCCTTCCTAACATCCGTATTGCATCCTCTCCAAAAAAAAAACCCAAATATGTTGAGCTCATACTATCGGAAGACTTGACCACTTGGAGACCATATAACAATTTATAACAATGATTGACAAAAGTGTCAATCATTAAAGAGGATGCACGGTTACTGGTCTTTTGTTCATTGTCTCTCTGTATGAAAGTTGATCGCACACATCAGACATGGATTATTTTTAAATACTTACAACCAGGTGACACACGATCCATTTGACCAACTGGACATTCAGCTATTCCCTAATATGGTTTACTCATGCTGCATCGTGGAAACCAGAACTAGCCTTGCCCAGGATTTCTGACTAATTCGCTCTGAAAAATCCACAGTCTGTACTTTAAATCAGGAAATGGGAACCAGGAACACACTTCTGCCTGGAAAAAGTCTGCCGCACAAACCTCATCTTTGTTGTCTGAACACTTATGTTAAAGAGAGGAATGCCATCATACCAGTTCAGTCTTGGAGAACGAGGCAGCACCCCCTGGTCACCTCTCTGTGAACGAGGCTCGATTTACCCAGGCCTCATGCATTCCTCTGCCACGACAGAACGGGAAGGAGGTTCTCAGAGGAATTTTCTTATTTTCAGGGATTTTCAGATGGTTGCTTTGCCCCTGAGGAATTTGGGAACACTGTGTTTTACTTCAAGAAAAATAAAAGGAGACTCACTGGTCTTGTTTTGTGACTACAGTCGTTACACATTGTAATGATCCCTTTCTCCCACGTGAGGACACTTTTCTCAGTTACAGTTTAAAAACATACAGCCCAAAGGAGCATCATGATGATCCAACATCCACAGTCTTTACTTTATAGAGAAGCAGCCCTCACAAGAGGCTCACAAAATTGTTAAGTTGCAACATTAAACTGTTCCTTTAGCTCACTTTGAATGATGCTTATTATTTTAATTCTAAAATAAAATGATTTGTTTGTATTTCTAGAGCATATAAAAATGGGGGAAATTACAGTAAAAATGTATTTGTGGTTTCAGGGGATCTGATTTATAGTTGTAGTAAGCAGATGTTCAATTGGGATGTGACACAAAACTCAAAGAAAGAAGTTGTCTCAGCCTGTTTTTTTTTAACAACACCGGCTCTTTACTTTACAATATATAGAACAGGAAATTACTTTGATTATGGGAGAGAGGCATGTTTGGAAAAGGAAAAGAGCTAAAGCGAACAGAAGATATGAACAGCAGGGTTGCAGATAAAGGAGGCTCGGTGAGGAGAGGGGTACATGAGGTACTTTTTAGAGTTTTTAGTCCTGACAGAAGATGTGGGGTGACTTATATTGTGCTGCTCTGCATGGATCGAGAGCGTCTGTGTTGGCACAGAAGTAGAAGAGTGTGGGCCGCTTTGTGATTTTAGCGATCTAAAGTAGCAGCAGTGAGATGAGATTGGGGGAGTGTACATTGCTCATTGAAGACGCAGATGGGCAGTCTGGGAAAGTTGCAAGGGTTGAAACTAAGGATGTTGACCGGAGGCCGATGAGGACGGGAGTGCTTCCTCTCAAGTCCAACCTCCTGTTATTTCAAGACCCCACTGATGACTTTGCCCTTTTTTCTCTCTGCAGTCGCACCTTTTTCTACCTGAGCACCTCAGGTCAATCACAGAAAAATGGCTGGAAAGATCACAAAAGAGGAGGTGGAGGAGATGAGGGCGACCTTTCAGAAAATTGGTGAGTAATATCAATTTCACAGTCACATTAGTTTTGACCTTAATGTGTGCCAATATGAACATTTTATTTTCAAGAATCAACAATGCATTTTTGTTTTTGTGTTTTGTTTATTTATCGTTAAACTATAAATGATCTAGCCTTAATTACATTTCTTTGTCATAAGGGTTTTAAAAGATCATAGAAATCATTGACATTAAAAAATATATATATAGATTCTTAGGCTGTAATAATGTGTTTATGTATATGTATGTGTGTGTATGATCATTCAAACTTAAGCAGTATAAATTGCAATAAATGACTGTTGGTTTGTTTGTATCTGTAGATCTGGACAACAACGGATTTATCTGTGATTATGAACTCAATGAGCTCCTTAGAGAGGCAGGCCACGTCCAGCCTGGGTACGTGGTTCGGGGAATCATCCAGAAACTCGATCGCAACAAGGATAACAAGATCAGCTTTGACGAGTTTCTGTCGGTACGTGAAGTGGAGCTCACAAACACCTCAACAAGCTTGATAAGTTTTCACCCCCTGTTCTGAGATTCTCTGAGGTGTTCTTTGTTTTCTGCTTTGCCCCAAAACCACCTCGCCCTCCTGAGTGAGACTGCTATGCAAAGCAACTTTCAGCAGCTAAATGCACACAGCCTCTGCAGACCACACATATACACACACACACACGCATAAAGTACATACTAGGGGAATGAGGAAGTGAGGTCAGCAAAGTGGTGTGAGTTCCAGTGTTTAGTTTCAGCAGTGATGAGGGAGCAGTCATTCAAGGGCTACTACATGATTCAAACTTTCTAGATGAGGAGGGTGTAGCTGTGTTTTGTCGCTCTGTAGTAGTTTGGATGTCTAGTTTCAGGGTGTGTGGCTGTAAAGTCATTATTAGCTTACCTCTGACTATGATAATGACGTAGTCGGAGTTAAACAAACGGAATTGAATGAACCTAAAGCGTTTAGTGTAATGAGCTCATTTATAATCTTACGAGTTACTTAATGGTTTCATGATGTCAATAGTGACCTAGAGTTTATCTGTGTTCTTTTGTAAGTAGCAGATTTATATTTTTATTAATTTAAATTATAATGTGTTTAATGGTCATATTGCACCTTTTAATAATAATAAATAATTTAGAATAATAAAAATAAATCCACCTAATAAACGTTGAACATTAACCTAATTACTAGAACTTCTAAATATAAACTTAAATATAAAAAAAAAATGGAACTGAATCAATAAATGTTAAGCAATTAATTTTGTATATAATTTGTATCACTGGGTTGATCAGCTGATTTTTTTTTATTTTTTTTTTTTTATATTTATTTATTTTGGCAAAACTGTAATTTGACTTTTACAGTCAAGTATTGTGCATGTGCTGGCAGGAAGCGTCCATATCCGGGGTTTCCCAGTTGGCTGAAAAATAGCATTGTGCCATTGTTTTGGAAAAAATTTGTGCTTCAGAACCAGGGTTTCATAAAATACCAGTTTACCAGATAGGTTTTCTGCATGAGAACAACCCAGATTAAATGCTTGTGAGAAGGCCTAACAGTTCCCTTATAAAACTACATTTTAATTCACTAGATCCAGAGTTTTATTTAGATCTGCACCAAATAACAGACACTGTGATTGATGTGATTTTTTTTTTCTTTCTCAAGATGCATGTATTTATTCTCTTAGAAATTAATGAAAATGTTGGAAATTGCACACTTTGCAATGTTAAAGTAAAAAAAATTAGCTCTTTCCTGACCCCTACCACATTCCTCCTGAAAGTTTCATAGTATATTTGTCCAGTAGTTTTTGAGTTAATCCTGCTAACTGACCGACAGACAGACGATGAATAACCTTCGTGGCGGAAACTTCGTCAGTCCACACAGCATATACATATGTTAAGTTAAACTAAACTAAAACTGGCAGAACTGAGTGGAACTCTGAATCATTCCTGTAAGGTCATGATTGTCTTTTTTGTGGATACCCCTTTTAATCTAAAGTGTACATACAATGACGGCTGCCACCCTGTGACCTTGTGTATATTTCTGTCGAAGTGCGCTCCACTTATGAAACAAACGTCTCAGTGGCAGACTGAATAGCACATTGTGGCTGCTCCAACGCCTCTGGGGCTGTGGTCACTGATGAAGCCGTGATAATTTCAGCTTCAGGAAGTATCGCACATATCAAGATAGAAAAAGCAGCTTTGTCTCAAGCTGCTTACATGTTTTACATTACTGATAAGCGACACATCAGACCACAGAGCTCTCTGTGCTCTCAATAGTTGTGGTTGAGACCTGTTTAATATTTAGAGGTACTTATTATTAATTATTTAATGTTGAGACACTGGGCAAGCCTTTGGGTGCTGTGTTGGAGGATAATAGCTGTGTCTCTGTCGGTTTACTGTTACTGTTGATAACTCCTAATTACATACTGGAACTCACTCACTCAGCACTGTAACACTAAGATTGGATCAGTAGTAACAGTCCCACGGCAAATCACTACCGTGCACTCAAATGCACTAAACAACATCAGTTGCCTTTATTAGCTCATAGACACAATGTCTTCCTGGACTTACTAGTAATGAACAGTTTTTTTCAGCCCCTTCATATTCTTAAAAAATGCAGTTTTCTGCCACGATCACCGTTTGTTCTCATCCCTGTAGCCAGCAGATGGTTTTGTGTTGTAAAAATTCCAGAAATTTGTCTGTGTCTGCTCTGTGTCCTTGGCTGTCATGAGGGCTTGGAGCACTGATAAGACAAAGGACAAAACTAAGTATTTAAATAAAAAGGAGATTACTTAAATCACAGACTTATGAATGCAACTAAAGATTGTCTTCACCATCCATTTATCAATTGATTGCCTTTTTGATGATTGGCGAATTTGTTATTAATTGAGTTGAGTTGTCTAAAAAAATCCAAGATTGGATTGGTGGGTTACCGATCAGTTCAGCAGACTCATGATGTAATTACCACAATGTGGTTGATCTGGGTTGAGATTTCTTAATAAGATTGGACTGGACTTGAAGGCTGTAGCTAATCAAGTAGCCACTGATTGGTACTGATAATTTCTATCATTTAATTGAAACATTAGCTGAAAACAGGAGAAGGGTATACTGACAATGAATGCCAGTCATTTATTTTTTCTTCAATTGGTTTCACTTACATCACAATTGGTCATACCTAAATCAAAATGCACAATAAGTATTCCACCACTTTCAGCCTAAAGCAGAAAGTATTTTCGTGGCATAGGAGAGATTGGTCTTATCAGTGTTCTGTGATATGTTTTAGATCGTCCAGGAGCTGAAAGGCAGTGAAATAGCAAAAACCTTCCGGAAGGCCATCAACAGAAAAGAAGGCATCCTGGCCATTGGAGGGACGTCCGAGCAGTCAAGCGAAGGCACACAACACTCGTTCTCTGGTAAGTCACAAACAGTCTTGACCTCATGGACGTTTTCTCCTTCTTTTCTCCAGTCGCTGCTAATGTTTATCTTAAGGCCTTGGCTCTGTGCGATTCAGGCACGGATGCATCATTAACCTGCTGTAATGAGTCAGTAAGAGCAAAACCGTCACATATATCGTGGTGTTTTAACTCACTCTTGTATATGTCCACATTTACAGAGGAGGAGCAAGTTGCGTTTGTGAACTGGATCAACAAGGCTCTGGAAAAAGACCCTGACTGCCAACATGTCCTTCCTATGGATCCCAACACAGGCTCCCTGTTTACATCTGTCGGAGATGGTATCGTTCTCTGGTGAGAGAACCTATTTTCTCTTAAAGCTCTGTCCTCCATCACTTAGCGACCCCATGACAATCAACAATGACAATATTCTGCCTTGCCATTAATAGAGAAGATGCTAATACAAACATTAAGACTACATTCAATATAACAATCTACAAAGGTATAACCATTGAAATGCGATTTATCAATTGAGTAGCGTAATCAAAACTGTGCTGTTAATGTAGTTAATAATAGGTTGAATTCAAGGTAGTATTGGATAACTTTGTTGTGTATTTAGATCAGCATCAAACAGACTGCAGAGACCAATTATCTGCACATATTCCAGACAGATAAACTGCATCACACATAAAACTCTGCTCACATGCTGAAGTTAACTTGTGTCGAGGACTTGGGAGAAAAAGCATGTTGGAATGCTAATGAGGAAGCAACCCCATATGATTCAGTCAGCTATGGAATTTCTTCTAACACGCTAAGTAGTATTCAGTATAGATAGTAAATGACTGCAGAGACCTGATAAATGACATTACCAGTATATTAAAAAGGTTTTTTACAAAAATAGAACTTTGGCACCAAGTTCCTTTAAACCACATACACACACAAAACACACCGGAAACTTAAATCCTTAGCAAACAAGGAACATGTGTGTTGCTATCCCTGCCTTGTCTATACAACATTGACACAAGCTCATGTTTGGTTTTGTGTGTTTACACAGCAAAATGATCAACCTGTCCGTGCCAGACACTATTGATGAGAGAACCATAAATAAGAAGAAGCTGTCGGCGTTTACAATACAGGTCAGTGAAAGATGAATTCATGATTTTTGTTTTTACCATCAGTCTTACTGCAAATCTACAAACAGCTGACACACTGTGCCTTACAGGAGAATCTGAACCTGGCCCTGAACTCAGCTTCTGCCATCGGCTGCCACGTGGTGAACATTGGTGCTTTAGACCTGAAAGAGGGGAAACCTCATCTGGTGCTGGGTCTGCTCTGGCAGATCATCAAGATTGGTCTGTTTGCCGACATCGAGCTCAGCAGGAATGAAGGTACAGGCCGTTGTTGTGACTGTTCATTACATAACACATATTTGAGTTTGTGCTCCTGTCAGTAGTGTTTCCTTGTCTGAGATCAAGTAGCCTATCTGATCAATAAATGCCCCCTGGCAGCTCTGGCAGCGTTACTGAGAGACGGGGAAACTCTGGAGGACCTGATGAAGCTCTCTCCAGAAGAGCTGCTGCTACGCTGGGCCAACTTTCACCTGGAAAATGCTGGCTGGCAGAAGATCAACAATTTCAGCAGTGACATCAAGGTGGGCCCCCACACTGACACTGACTCCAGCTGGTTTATTAAGACTAGCTGCAGGAAGGGAAACCACTGTACTAAATTAAGAAAATTACAGGAAGGTCCTGCAGTGTTTGTTGACACACCGACACAGGCATCTATCAGCACACTGAACAACCCAGTAAATATTTGTGATTGCACAAGCTAATGCAAATAAACGCCTCCACTGCTCCCAAAATAGTATTGAATGGGTTGTATCTCTGGCTAACATTAACCAATGTCAAATGTTTCAGTATATGTCCAGACTCGGTTAAATGGATATAGTGTTTTTGTGTCTCTGACGAAATGCCCATTATTAAAGATGCTCCAATTACTATGCCGGGGTTTGTTTGGGGTTTCCGGGACAACCATGCATATATACAAATTGCTAGTATTATCTCTTCTTGAAATTTGATGTAAATTTGATGTAAATTATGTATTCAAACTTATATTTTATATATACCAAATATAATGGTCATGAAGGCAATTTGATGTAAACACTGCACATGTATGTGTAGTAATTTTCACAAAAAGCTGTTTTTATGAGACAAAAAGTTATTCTCATTTTACACAATGAATAATTTCACTTATGGCTTTTGTTTCTTTACATTCTTTTCCAGGACTCGAGGGCCTATTTCCACCTCCTGAATCAAATCTCTCCAAAAGGCACAGAGGAAGACCAGCCTCGCATAGACATCAGCATGGCGGGCTTCAGTGTAAGGACTTTTAACGGTCGGCGGTCACAGTTGACGTTCTTCGCCACGTGGTAGCAGCTGCACAGTGTCTCTGATCTGCAGCATGTGTTCTGTGTGTTGTTCAGGAGAAAGACGACATGAAGAGGGCAGAAGCCATGCTGCAGCAGGCCGACCGGCTCGGCTGTCGACAGTTTGTCACCCCAGCTGACGTCGTCAGTGGAAACCCCAAACTCAACCTTGCCTTTGTGGCCAATTTGTTCAACAAATATCCAGCCCTGACCAAACCTGAGGGTGAGGACATCGACTGGGGACTGTTGGAAGGTATGCAGAGCAGAAAAAAATACTTTACTTCTACTATCAGAGCACAGTTGTGTTCTTCACAATTTTGTCACAGTCTATTTCTAAATAGACAAATTACAACTAACCAGGGATGAATGAAAAGATGGCTTTGTTCCTTTTAGATAAATTCAGCAATTGTCCTCCAAAGAGGCTGAGAAGAACCAGTTCTGAAAAAATTACTTTTATCTTTTGTCAACTATCAAGTCTGCAGCCTTGTTTTAGCCTAGAAACAAATATAGAGTGTACTATCCCACTGGATACAATATTAGTTGCACATCATGTGTTTACAAGTTTGTGAGAGTTATCTGAATAGAGTAGCATTATAATTCAGAAATCAACCAGACCTGTTCAGTTGTGCATATTTTGAGTCACATTCACTATAACTGAGGTAAGCTGCAGTGAGATCACCTTGAAACCCCCTGAATACCAAGATGCTTTGCTTTTCAGGTGAGACGAGAGAAGAGAGGACTTTCCGAAACTGGATGAACTCATTGGGTGTGAACCCACATGTCAATCATCTCTACGGGTATGTAGCACACACAACAATGTTGTGTCACTCATGTGGGAGCATTAACATCAGGAGCGTTAAAACAGCTGCCTTGATCTTTTAATGTATATATTTGTACTAACAACCAAACACGTTCCTGTCTTACAGAGACTTACAGGACGCCATGGTCATCCTTCAGCTCTATGAGAAGATTAAAGTGTTAGTTGACTGGAACAACAAAGTCAACAAGCCGCCTTACCCCAAACTGGGAACCAACATGAAAAAGGTAATCGATACCCCCTTGCAATTATTCCTAAAAAGGTTTGTTTAATGTCTGTCGTTTGCCAACCATTTTATTTTGTGCCCCTAGTTGGAGAATTGCAACTATGCGGTAGAACTGGGCAAATCAGCCAAGTTCTCCCTCGTCGGCATCGGCGGGCAGGACCTGAACGATGGCAACGCTACCCTGACTCTGGCACTGGTGTGGCAGCTGATGAGAAGGTGAAACATAACTACCACAGTAGAAGTAAAAATGCATCTCTAAAATGAAGGAAAAACAACAAAACCAAAGACCTATTTTATAAACAAATACATGAAGAAATAAAAAGGGTTATGTTATTATGATTTGACTGAATTACTTCGCTTTTCTGGGGGGAAATTCAAATACATTTAAATTATGAGGATATTTGGATTTGGAGTACATCGGTGTGACCAAATAGCATTTAGTCTTTCAGTCAGCATGTCTGTGTGGTATTTTGAAACGCTGCAATCACCATCAGTCTTCATTGTCAGATTCATTGTGATAGCTACATATTGACTGTAAACAATTTCCCGGGACTCTGCAGTTATAAACCTCTCTTTCATGCCAGTGGTGGTGTTTAGTATTTGCGTGTTCCTCCAAATCCAGACCACATTTCCATGAACTCACTTGGCTCCCCACACAAGGGATGTGTGTTGCCATATTTGGTATTTCTCCATATTTTTGTGTTCTTCATGTCAGATTTTCCAAAGTTTGTATGACCCAAAAAATCACAACAAAGGTCCATGCTGCATGACATTATTTTTTTTTGTTTTTGTTTGTTTAGTTTAAGTTCCACATTCCCAAATCATTTTGTTTAAAAATAGAAAAAGTCACCCTGTTCAATTCATGTGCTGGATAAACGAGCCGCGTCTCCACTCTTTCAGATATACATTGAATGTATTGGAGGAACTGGGAGATGGACAGAAGACCAACGATGCCATCATAGTACAGTGGGTGAACAACACGTTGGCGGAGGCTGGAAAATCGACCAAGATTTCAAGCTTTAAGGTAAAGCTGTTTTTCCTACCCTGCTGTGTAAAGACATACGTGTGTAGATTCCAATAAATGGTTTCGATATAAAATTTAAAATGTAATCAAATGTGTGTTTAACAAGTAGTCTGAGATCTTTTAAAAAGTATTTTCTGTCTTTCAACTGCACCTCATGGTCTTCATGAGGGAAGGGAGCTGACTCATCTGTCGCCACATGACAAAGTTTACAGCGTCATATGATAACATGTGGTCGTATGTGGGCGTGGCACCACTCTGTGTTTTCTCTGACTCATTTGGTGATGAAGACCTTGAGCTGCGGATGAAAGCTACTCCTCCACAAAAGAGGCAATTTCCCCCGATCCGTGTGTTTCTTTGTTCAGCAAAGCCACCGTTTCCTGCACAATTTTTTAAAAGTCCTAATTACCATAATAATGTGCTGCTGATGACCCATAATATTTAGTTATTTGGGTGCCTTAAACCATAACTTCACAAGATTCATACAATGCAGACAAATGGCGGATCATCTAATATTTCCCATCTAAAATGACCTGTAGGCGAAAATTGTGTCTTGATTCTCGTAATATTACGAGTCTCGAAATCTGGCATTTTTTTGAAGAACAAACCTCAATTCTCAAAAGTGCTAAGTTCACAATCGAAACAATCCAGCAGTTTCATGTTATTAATGTCCTATAAACTAAGAGGCAGTACATGTTCTGATTGGTCATGTCAGCTTGTGTGCGTCAGACCCTTACTCTGTGTTTGCTGTGGTGATCAGGACAAGGAGATCAGCAGCAGCTTGGCGGTGTTGGAACTGATCGACGCCATTCAGCCCGGCAGCATCAACTACGACCTGATCAAAACCGGCAGCCTCTCTGAAGATGACAAGCTGGAAAACGCCAAGTGAGACTTCCTGTCACAGAAAAGAAAGAAGCAGCCTTCTGCAATTTATTTGGATCGTTTTTTCCACATGTGACGATCTCTCTATCTCCTTCCTAGATATGCCGTCTCCATGGCGAGGAAGATCGGAGCCCGTGTCTACGCTCTCCCAGAGGACCTCATGGAGGTCAAACCCAAAATGGTGATGACCGTCTTTGCCTGCTTGATGGGCCGGGGGATGAAGCGGGTCTAGGAGACTGGCTGGGATTTAGTGTGACACTTACTTTACTTGGACCCACAAGCCATTAGAGTTTTAAAAGAGCTCCCCCAACTGAAGGAAATGAAGAATGTTTTTTTCTATTTGAATGAGAGCGATGCAGTAAGAATCATGCGTTTGCAGTTGTTCCTGCCTCTTTTTGCTAACGAGGTGTTTGCTGAGGATTAATATTCTGTCCTCATTTATTTAAAAAATCCAAAATACTAAATTGTCTTAAAGAGATGGGTCTTGTGTTACAGATGACAACTTGTTACTTTCAATATCCAGAACTCTAAAATAATGTTTGTTTTTTTGAAGCGAGAATGCATATTTCCAGCTGCAAGGTTGTTTACATATTTTTCCTCAGACTGACAAAGTAAATGATATCCTTGACTAAGCATCACACATTCCAGAATTTCATGCTGTTGAAAGAAACGCTTGGCAAGGCAAAAAAAAAAAGAGTGAGATGTTCGGGTGCAGCACACTTAAAAAAAAAAAAAACACCCAGACATTCACTCTCATTTGATAAAGCACAAGCATGTCTTAATAACTGGCACTATAACTTCGACATATCTACACACAGCAGTCTTAAGGTGGAATGACAC
Source organism: Platichthys flesus (assembly GCF_949316205.1). Classification (NCBI taxonomy): domain Eukaryota; kingdom Metazoa; phylum Chordata; class Actinopteri; order Pleuronectiformes; family Pleuronectidae; genus Platichthys; species Platichthys flesus. The sequence continues at coordinate 15,822,900 of NC_084959.1, read as the reverse complement.
TAATAACCAGCCTGGTGTGCTGTCTGGATGCTTGTTTCTTGGGATTCTTTTGTTAAGGTAAATGCTGTTTTTCGGGGTTTCTGGTGTCTTTTCTTTGTGTTTTACTTTGGTCTGTTACGTTGGATGAGGAGCAGGCAGACTGGACTCTCCTGGCTTCTGCTGTTCTTTGTTCTTGTCTTAAAGATGACGTGTTGAGCATTGAGGTCCCGTCCCCCCCCCCCCCTTTTTTTTTATTTTGTATCCAACATTAGCAAATATAAACAGTAAGTTAATTCCAGGTAGCTTCATGATACTCAATGACAATGGCCAAATTGTATTTGGTCTCATGTTCATATCTACTCAAGTGCTTTACATATAACAATAAATATGACTTTGAAAAACTGCTTGTGTGTCATCTTCAGACTTTCTGGTAAAGGTATCGTCCACAGGCATTGAATTGACAGTTGAGCAGTTGTGCTCCGACTGGTTTGTTTAAACTAGATAGTCGATCATCTTTTTTCTTTACAGTACATGTAAAAGAAAACATAGATTTTAGTAGGGGAAAATCTGGTCAAGATTATGATTTGAAGATTTTGCTCAGATTGCCAAAATCGTGGTTTACCTGTAAACAGCGATTTGTAAACAAATTTTACACATTTTTCAAATTATATTGAATTTAAGACTGAAAAAAAAAGATTCTTTGCCTCAGACACCGTATTAAAATGTTAGTGGAGGAATGAGGAATAAATTGATAATTGTAACTTTAACATTATTATTATATTTCCATGACAACTGAGCAAACTCCAACTCCTCTGAGGCTGATTATAAATATCTAAAAGAAAATGCACCAGGACTGAGCCTGGTAATTAATTTATAGAAATAGGATTTTAAAGTGATGTTAAAAGAAATGTTATAAATAAGCAATAAGCTTAAAGTGTATCATTGGATCTTCTACTTTGTTAACAGCCATGATTCCGTCTTGTTGTACATCAGGGGCTTAATGGTGGCAGATTGTAGTTCACTGTTCACTGGCCTGAATCTCAGTCACACATAAAATCCTCTGGGCTCAGCTCCCTCAAGAGTTTCTCATCAGGCTTCCAGACGTCCAGATTTCCAAGGATCTGATTAGAGCTGAAAGCTGCCAGGCTCAGTCAGAGAGCGGGAGGGATGAGGAGGAGGCTGCGTCTCCTGAGGACTCCATTATCTGGATCTTCAAGCAACATTTGCATATGAGAGTGTGTCAGTGGGCTGCTGGACAAAAGAGTTTGAATTTATCAAGAGAGCGGATAGAGTGATAAGAGCTTAGAACATGCAAATACCCAAACACATCCCTGAAATCAGTGGTTTTTCATCATGAGGAGAGAGGGAGATCGGAAATCATCAGAAATGCTTGCGGTTGATGAACCAGCCCCTCAGATCCTCTGGTTCTTCTTTTTGTTGTTGTCTCACAAAGAGGAACAAAAACATTTGGTGAAGCTTCTTTCAGCCAAGACGCTTATAGTGTTTTATAATTTTATGGTTTTCTTATTTCTATTTATTCACTATCACTATTATTTATTCTATTGTAAATTGGTGTGTTTAATTTATCTATCTTCACATCTTTTGTTGTCCTTTTTATTATTGATATAAAACTCTTGGTCTCTAAATCTAAATCCAATTTTTTACAAATATTGAATATCCTATGTATTGTCCATCACCTGTAAAGCTAATAAAAAAGGGGGGGGGGGATGAAACGTATTATTTTATAAGACATAATGTAAATATTGAAGTTCAGGGTGTTGAATTAAAGCTCAACAACCCGTGGGATAACCTGTTGAAGTGGCTGCTCGCTCTGTGCTGTGTCTCTCTGCTCTCCAGAGTGAGAGAGCAGCGGAGGAAAGGCTCTGTCAGGAGGTCGTCCCAGAAGGCTCCTCAGTCTGAAGCTGACATCTGGGCTCTCAACCATTCCGAGGGTTCTCTCTGTCCTGCCGGCAGCCCCCTCCCTGGGCGAGCTCAGTCCAGCTCAGGTGCAGCACGTGTTTATTACTAAGCTGAGGAGCGAGACGGGAACACACTTCAAAAAATGTGTCAAGAACGGGACATTGGATACATTTAGACTTTTACTCTCTCAGCATCCACTGTTTAGACGGGGGATGGACTGGCCTGGAAAGAGCTGCTCTGGGTGTGTCTGTGAAGAGAAGTTACACTGAACTAACCCTTTATTTGGGGAAACTGAAGGTAAGAATGAAGATACTGAATATGCGATCTAATGCACTTTTCCATTTCTTTTGTCTTTTTTTGTAGAATAAACTGTATTATTATGAGATAATCTATATTTGATTCTTTTGTTAAAAAATATTATTCTAAACTAAGCACTATTTGATTCGTACAGTATGTGTTTTGCAAGTGAAACAGAAACTTTGTCTTATAGTCAATTACATATTTCAAATTAGTTATTTTTTTTGCACTTATATAGGAAAAAGTATTTTTACCTTGTTACTGGCATTTTAATTTTTTTTTTTAAATACCCATAATTTCCTGGAAAGTTCCTTAGTAATAAATAATTAGACATTAACGGTAGGGAAAATACATCTAGCTCTGAAAGAGAAAGCTCAGGATTTACAGTCAAATAAATATTTATTCATTTTCTATTGACAATAATGTTCTCTGGTCTTTTTGTATTATTATTTTATATTTATAGTTTGTGAAATTGTTTGTTTGACTGAAAACTAATGACCTGTCTTGATCTTGCAAAAGCAATTAATTGTAATAAATGATTTAGTATGAACTTACACTGTTCTTTCTATGATACGTGCTTAGATATTATGAATTTAGACCCACACAATGAAAGGTAGTAAAATAAATTGAAGTCAAATGCTTTTTCCTGTCCACACTAACAGTAATATATAGTATAAATAATAGTCTTTGTGCAGTTGAATGGATTTAAGGCTGAATGTCCAGTTTTCGCAGCCTCCACTTATTTGGCTCTCAGGCCCTTATAGCACATACATCCTGGTCTCCTAAGTGATGCGGCTCCTGTGGGAGAGCAGCTGATTGGCTCACTGAGCCGCAGGGCTTCAGGCCCACTGTGCGTGTGTGTGTTTTCGTTAATGATCCACCAATTAGTCACACAATGGTAACAGTCGTGCATGCACCCTGTCACCTGTCTGCGCTGCACCGGGGTTGACTTAGTGTCTCACTGCCGTCATGGTCTCGAGTGGCAGGATGGGGTGGGTTGATGAGCGTGCTGGAAGTGGATTGTGGGTAAACTCCCACCACCTCAATAGTGTATTTCAAGCTAAATGAATCATCTGCATGTAAATGTGTGAGTTTCTCCTTATATAGTTGCTTCAGTCACCACGGCAACCAGCTACTGTGTGACAGGGCAGGCTCAGGGACCCGCGGCGGAAGGTCCCAGGCGTCCCCGCCGTCCCCTGACTATAATCTGTCATACACACCATAAACACTGTGGGCTGTGAACTATAAACACTTCCCGCTCCTTCCACAGCATCGCTGCAGGAGAGGTCAACTGCAAACACGTGTATAAAAACTGAGGGCTGCAGGAGAGCGTTGTGTTAACATGAGCGTTTATCTCCTGTGAAGCTCTGAAGATGACGGGCCCGGTGGCAGAGATGGACCGCTCATCCCACAACCTCTCAGTGAAGACCACCTTGGAGGAGGAGATCGAGAGAGCTGGGAGTACTCTGAGCAGGTGATCCTTTCATTTCATCATGTGTGGCGATGCCCTGAGCTCAGGGGGTTTGTGTAAGTGAAGCAAACTCACATGTGAGAGTGAGTGTGTTGGGGTTTGTTTTCCAGGGTGCCGTCTGTCTGTGATGACACATCCTCCGAGCTGCAGAGAGTCGCCGCTCTCGACCCTCACGGAGGCCCCTCCAGAAATTCTTTTCAGAGGACCGGAGCCGTCTCAAGGTAAAATGGAGAGAACAAGCTTTCATAAGCTGGGTCATCATAGAAGATGAAACTTTACTTGGTTGCTTCTTTGAAAAATAACTTGATGCATTAAACATTTATGCAAAAACATACCAGCCTTTAAAAAAAAAAAAATGCCCACAGTTTTTCCATTGTTTTCCATTTTCTCATCTGTTTTAGAAACAAATTCATATTGTTTGGTTTGAAAACAAATTCTTTTTCACTGGTTTATAAAAAAGAGTTTAAGCATCTTCGACAAATTAAAAATCTAAATATTTTATACCAAAGCAAGATCAAAAATATATCTTAAGGTTTTAACACTGAGAAATTCTAGATGGTCAAAATAAAACATCTTTTCTTTAAGGACATTTTCCCCAAATAATTCGATGTATCAATTTATTGTGCCATCTTAAATATCACGTGTCAGACTAATTGTGATTCATTAGTGGAATTGTTTGATTTTGTGAGGCTGAAGTGAAGCTAACTTCTATTGTTCTCTCAGTATTTAAAATAAAAAAGGGTGTTGCATACAGTTGACTACTATAATCTTTTTCATGGGAAAGACATGCAAGTGATTTCTTGTCATAATGTCCCATCACACAGTGTCTCTACCTGAGCTGGAGATGCTGCCAGTCATCTGCTATACATATTCATATTAATTAGTTAATAATAGGTTTTAATGTGGCTCAGCTTTATTATGCAGATTGATGAAGTTGTGTGGCTTCTGTCTCACTGTCTTCATATATTAGGGTAAAGTAAAATTTGTTGAACAAAAATAAAGAGGAGCCTCCACACTTATGCCATTCTGTGCCACACAGAGAATTTAATTAAACAACGTTTCGATCTGGAGTGGGATCTTCGCTGTGTCCTTTCGTGAAATTACAAGTTGTTCCCCAAACTAGATAGTTACGATTGAAGCTTTGATTCGTGCATGATGTTTAAGAATGTGTGTGTGTGTGTTTGTGTCAGACTGGTGAGCCTGGTGGTGAGACTGAGGGAATGGGCACACAGGAGCATGGTGGAGGAGGAGCGGCCAGACTCCTTCCTGGAGCGCTTTCGTGGCCCTGAGATGAGAACGGCCCCCAGCCGCATCAGCAACACACAACCAGACGCCAACGGCAACAATGCCAAAGGGATCTTTAGGTATGCTCACTCTGCTGCCAACCTGAACACTTACTCTGCACTTAGATGAGCACTAAATTTCACAGAAGGAAAAAAAGCTGAGAAACCAAAATAATTTAAGTTATATAAAATAAACACAATTAAAAAATGTGTAGATTCAACTGTTTGATGTGCATATGTTGTTGTGTATGTGTTTATAATATATTATAAGATGCCTTTTGTTTCTATATCAGGAAAAAGAGCTTAACAAATTTAGAAAAACCTTCCACAGTGTTAACAAAACATCTAAAGTGTATTGTGTTGCAGTTATGTATTCTGCAGCTGCTTCTCTTTTTCAGTTTTTCTTTAAAGTAATGTTTCATATGTACTATATTACAGAAACATAAGCAACAACTTAGTGTGTCACCTGCCATCTCCCCATGCTTTCAGGAAAAAGTGGAATCTGTTTGTGGTGTCCCCGTCCGATGACGCCTACTACCGCTGGTTATCTGTTATCGCCATAGCGGTGTTGTACAACTGGTTCCTTGTTGTTGTAAGGTAATAACACCTCAGTCGTTTTCTGTTTGGGGCCTGCAGCCTCCGGAGACTGGATGTTCTGTTCGCTGCTGTAGCCTGAGCTGTAATTCATTTCTCTCATTCATTCATAGGGCATGCTTTGAAGAGTTACAGGTGGGCAACTACATCTGCTGGCTTGTGTTGGACTACCTCTCTGACACTGTGTACCTGATGGACACTTGTGTCCGTCTACGCACAGGTAACAAAATATAGCCTTTTCCCTCAAGGCATTATTTAGGGCTTAGACCTAAAGGCCCTATGTTTAAACATGTAATTATTCAAATATAAAAATGATGATGGTATACTTCCCTATTTGTTGAAAATGTGATAATCTATATAAGCTATGTTTAAGTCACATTCAGTTTGGTAGCATTTCAAATCCTATTCTCACTCAATGCAGAATTATCCTAGTGTGGACTAAGTGCAAAACTGACTTCCCACAAGTCATTGCATTTGTAATGTTAATTAAGGCCATTGAGTGGAGTGAGTGAAAAAGTCAATAAAAGCATAAAAAGCTGCTCTGAGGAGAGCAGAAAAGGCTTTGTACATAACTTACAATTTTTTTGTATTATATTAAAGTGTAAGCGAATAGTTGTCTACATCCAGCAGCAACAACACAACTAACCTAAGCTTTTATGTTGAGTCAGGTTTTTGGCTACATGATACTTCTAAGTCTAAGATAGATCTAGCTCATGATTCATCTCATGACGTTCAATGATTCTTACAACAATTAACTAATATGCATCAACTTCCCAGCTGAATCTTTGTCGTTTATCTTTTCCCAGGTTTCCTCGAACAAGGTTTGCTGGTGAAGGACCACGCCAAGCTAAGAGACAGCTACGTCCGTACATTGCAATTCAAGTTGGACGTGGCGTCCATCCTGCCCACTGACCTGGCCTACATCGTCACAGGCATCAACACGCCACAGCTCAGGTTCAATCGTCTGCTGCGCTTCCCTCGCATGTTTGAATTCTTTGACCGCACAGAGACACGCACCAACTACCCCAACATCTTCCGCATCTGCAACTTGGTGCTCTACATCCTGGTCATCATTCACTGGAACGCCTGCATCTACTATGCTATATCCAATTCTTTGGGATTTGGCTCGGACACTTGGGTGTTCCACAAGAACGCAAATTCCTCCCTGACTCGGAGTTACGTCTACTGTCTGTACTGGTCAACTCTAACTCTGACCACCATTGGAGAGATGCCTGCACCTGTGCGAGATGAAGAGTACCTATTTGTCGTCTTTGACTTTCTTGTCGGGGTCCTGATCTTTGCCACAATTGTGGGAAACGTTGGCTCTATGATTTCCAACATGAATGCTACCCGTGCTGAGTTTCAAGCCCGGATCGATGCCATCAAACACTACATGCACTTCCGCAAAGTCAGTAAAGAGCTGGATACGCGTGTAATTAAATGGTTTGACTACCTTTGGACCAACAAGAAAGCAGTCGATGAGCAGGAGGTGCTAAAGAACTTGCCAAACAAACTGCGGGCTGAGATTGCCATCAATGTACACCTGGAGACCCTGAAGAAAGTGCGCATCTTTCAAGACTGCGAGGCAGGACTGCTGGTGGAGCTCGTGCTCAAGCTACGGCCGCAGGTCTTCAGTCCGGGGGACTATATCTGCAGGAAAGGGGACATAGGTAAGGAGATGTATATCATTAAGGAGGGCAAGCTGGCTGTTGTGGGCGATGACGGGGTCACACAGTATGCTCTCCTCACCGCTGGCAGCTGTTTTGGGGAAATCAGCATTCTGAACATAAAAGGTAGTAAAATGGGAAATCGACGGACAGCCAACATTCGCAGCTTGGGTTACTCTGATCTTTTCTGCCTCTCCAAGGACGACTTGATGGAGGCAGTGACTGAGTATCCAGATGCTAAGTCTGTGCTGGAGGAGAGAGGCCGGGAGATCCTGACCAAGGAGGGTCTTTTGGATGAGAATGTGGAGAGTGGTGGGCTGCAGAAAGAGGACACAGAGGAGAAGGTGGAGAGGATGGAGTCCTCCCTGGACTCCCTCCAGACTCGCTTTTCTCGTTTACTCAGCGAATACACGCAAACTCAGCAGCGGCTGAAGCAGCGGATCACTCTACTGGAGAGGCAGCTGAATCCAATGGACCGGGGCGCACTTTCAAACCATGACATTGGGGCCCCTGCAGAGACAGTCAATGAAACAGACCCAATGCCTGCTGCACACACAGCTGGGTCTCCACTTCAGAATAATGTGCTAATAGAGGACAAGAAGAGTCCGACATCATGACATTAACTGTGTCAAACGATTTGAGACTGTATGAGATATAGACTCATTTAGAAAAACCTTATGACACACTCGTCTATTGGTGGAACGTTTCCTCAGTTAAACTGTGTACGATGAGATGTCCAGTTCACATGTCAATAAACATGAAAAGAAAGCTGACAACATGGCCATGCCAAAGCAGATTATGAGTTTTTGACTTTGCCAAAACCAGTGAGTTGAATGCGTTTAAGTGTTGGCTTTGAAGCTACTTCCCAGGATATCTTAAATCACATTTCATTGGTGAACAAAATAAATCTAGCATACATTCGAAATCAGTAAAAATAAGTTTAAATGTCTCTTAAAAAATGAAAGGGGTCATGTTTGGATGAAAAAGCACGGAAAACTGCCGGTTGTGGTCGATTGTTGGTCACTTGTAAACATCTTGTATTGTATTGCATCAGCAGAGGGATTCAGTTCTCCTGACACGTGCTAGCTCGGGCTCTGTACACCTCGTCTCATTCTGCCCCTCCTGGGAGAGAAGTCCGGGGAGAGGGGTTGGAAGGTGATTTGCTGGGTTCACGTACACAAACACAATTATTTTCCAGGTTAGATCTGAAAACTAGGATCCCTATCACGACAATCGTTTTCTTATTTTTCTCCCCCCACGTTGTCCTTTGTAGGACAATGACTTTTAGCTCTCACTCACATTTCCAGTTCATTTTTTCCAGCTGAGCCACAAATGGTCTGCAGTTGTGGGCGATTTTTATTTGCTCTATAATTTACTTTTATATTAAAATGACTCAGCTACTTTGAACTTGTTTTCGTTTAGTTGCTCCCATTTCTATCACACATACCCTCTGGATTGAGGGACTGGGGATTTTCCAGTTATTCAGTCTCGACATTCCAGGATACAAGTGAACCACATGAGCGATAAGAGCAACTGGAACAAAGCCTCAGCGGCCGAGCTGGCTATAGTAAAGAGGCAGGAGGTAATTAGTGCATACGTATCCCCTGCAGCCCCGGAGGGCGTGGGTGGGATCAAGTGCCACGGACAGATCTCCAGTTACCTTCTGCAGGCTGGTCAAACAGCATGTATACAAAGTCTCTCTTCTTGAAAGAAAACAAAAACATCTTGATGGACTCGAATATTCAAATCTGTTTTCATCAGCAGTACATGAAGACATGTAACTCTAGCATGAGATATTCCCAGTAGACAATAGTGATTTGCAAATGAAAACACTAGTTTTTTCATATCATGTTAGGCTGCAACTAATTAAAATGCAACTATCAATGTTATGTGTTCAGAAACAAGAGGATTTTCTGTAATCATCTTCCAAAAATCTTTCACTTCACAATGTTTATTTCCTTATTTTACACTAAGGCATCTTTTGACTCATAAATCACAGAAATCATAATCACCTCAGGATCATGCAAAATCGAATCAACTGATTTCTATTAAACTTATGAAGTCATATTCAACAGAGATTTGTATCATGTCTAAGCCGGGTTCTTAAAGGTAATAGGAAAGTGTTTGCTGCAAGTCTTTTGAGATTCATTTACAAGAACCAATCAAAATTTAACATTTAAATCCGAATCTGATGACACGTGATGAACTGTCAAAGACAGTCCCACAGTCCTAAAAAAGCTGGATAGCTTATATATCAGGTGTTAACTCTTGATAAATAACATTTAAAGATGCATGACCTTTACTGTTGCTTATTTAGTCATGCAAAATGAATGTGGTGGATGTGAAACGTTTTAGGTGGTTTTGAGCACTAATACATTTTTACCGGAATGAACCTTCGAGGTAATGCTACCTGGGCATGGGATGCAGCTATTTTTCATGTTCCAGTGAGGGACATGAACTCGTTGCTCTATTTGCACTGTTGTCTTCTCCGTTGAGCTCCCTCAACAGGTGCAGGGCAGCGTCCTGTCCCCTCCCTGCCCCAGCCCCCGACCACATCAAACTTCAGCCACCATGTGTCATGTGTGCAGGACAGCTGGTGCAGTGTCAATGGGGTCTTGTGTGCATGGACACTGCTTAGAATGAAAATTAAAAGGAGAACCTTCACTGAGCAGGACAGTTTTTCCAAGAAATTAATGTGTACCTTCTTTTGTACACTGAAGACTTTGCGGTTTTAGATCAAAAGATGAAACTGGCAGCTTTTATTTTCTGGTATTTACATTGAGCTGTGTTATTCAGTTTAGGGCATAGCACCGTGTGTTTCAGAATACCCTTTAGAGTAAAGTAACAGAACAAAGACATTTTAAGTCAACTTGAACTCAGCAGAGGACGTACCACCATCCAGTCCCTTTTAATGTGATCAAGCTGCACCAAATGTCACACTCATAGAAATCAGTTACCTAAATATGTTTTCATCAAGATCCATTAATTATTCCCTTGGGTTACAAACTGACTGACCTGCTTATGCCATTGGAGTTTTGAATTTCCTCCTGATTAGTTTGGATGCATTTCTCTATAAACTGGTTAAAGAATTTTCATGTAGAGTTCTGATTTCATTCATAGGATTAGTGAGCCTGCACCAGAAGCAGCTGAAGACACAGCACCAGCTCCACTGTGCTTTACAGATGAACTTGTGTGTTGTGGATCATGAGCAGATCCTTTCACCCTCTCCTCACACCGATCCTTCCACCAAGTTGATCTTTTTTTATCTCGGTCTCATTGTTGAATAAAACTTTGTTTCAGAGCTTTTGCAGCTCATCTCTTCTGATGTCAGTGACTGTTCTGATGTCAGTGACTGTTGCTTTGGTGGTTTTTCTTCTCTCACAATGTTACAGTCATCAACTGCTGTTGTTGCCCATGGCCAACCGGTTTGATGCACAATGGACAATGGTTGTGCAGTGTACCAAAATCTGGATCAAGCAGTAAGCGATGTGAAGAATATGGAGTCAGACAAAAAAAAGACACATGACATGATATTTTTCTGAATATATCTATATTGCTTGTACTTTGAAAGTGTAACAGAACAGCTCACAAACGGCATCTGAAAAGCAAACTTGGAGAAACTATCCCCGATCACCGGGTTTCACTGCATAAAGTGAATCACATAAAGTGAAAATAGCGAATGTGCCAGACAAAGTGTGACGGCAGAAGTAAACACAACTATTCATTTTTTTCTTTAATGCGCCGAGTTAGGGCAAATATTTCAATAGACTGCATCTTTTTTCAAGTTACTGTAGAAATTAGACCAAAAGAAATACTGATTTCATTCCGTAGTAACTGTGATTGAATGTGAAAGATACAGAGGAAACAGAGCAGGGCTGCACAAGTGTGTTGGGGAGCAGAGAGTCCGCGGCATGCCGTTGGCGTACTGTGTACTGATTGGCTGAGGGTATCCACTGGGACAAATGGGACAGTTAGCGCATTCGCATGTGCAGACTGTGCTTGGGTCCGTCCACCCGCTCCAACTTCTCAAAGTGTTTCCTAGCATTACGGATATTGATGAGAGTGGCTGCAGAGGCTAGAAAATAGAAACATGATTAATTATGATTGTTGCTTTAATCATACAGTCAAACGCTAAGGCCAGCTTAACTACTTACGAATGGAGGGGTCTGACATGATCACCATGACATATGTGTTGGAGGTGAAGACGTCAATGAAGGCTGCAAAGTTGGAGTTCCTCACTTCCATGCTTTGGAAAGAGGCTGCAAGTTTACTGGAAGTAAAATAATAGGAAAAAATAAATCAGAAACATCATACAAGTGCAGCAGCTGATTTTGGCAGTCAGATGATGTTTTTGCTGCGTGAACTTACCTACAACTGAGTTTGAACTGTTTGATAATGTTACTGATCTTCTCGAATCTATGAGCATCACGCTGCTCTTTGCATTGATAGTGGGAGATCACCTGCATTCACAAAAACACCATGTCACAATAACGATCAAAAGATGAATTTCATATCCAGGTTCAGATTTTCTGTCGTGCCGGAGGAAGTGGTCGCTCTCACCAGGAAGGTGGCTCTCTCAAACAGAAGAACTTCATCTGCCTCAATGATTTGTGCAAAATTCCTCAGGTTCGTCTCCAGCTGCTGGACGTTTGGTATGAGCTGGTACACGATGCTCGACCAGGCCTGCAAACACACGTGAACATGATTTTGAGGCCCTTATCAACTTTATCATCCAAAAAATAAGCAACTGTATGTATTCACAACCTTATACAGGGTTTCGTCCCAGATCGATGTCCTGAAGCATGTGCAAGCCAGAGGTCGGGACAGTCTCTTTAAATCTTCTTCACGCTCCTTAAAGATCTGCAAAGACAATGAACACAGTAAAGTCAGCGGATCAGTGGAAACCGAGGCAGCGATGCAGGTAACGCTCTGTACTAACACCAAAACACATGAATATATAAAGAAACTATACAGAAATCTGTCTATAAATGAATGTGTAAAGTAATAGGAAATCCAATCTGCATGTCTTAAGACTGTAGGAAGAAGCTGGAGTACGACCCCGCAAACACAAGGAGGACATACAAACACTATTCAGTAAGACCATGGCCTAAGAACCTTCCTGCTGTTTGGCAACAGTGCTAACCACCACACCTCTATAAAATGTTGTAAAAGGTAAAACATCACTATTTCTTTAGTTGGACGATTTGTTGGTTGTATTAATGTATGCCCATCTTCATAGGAACAATCCTTTATATACTTTGATTCCATTTTAAGTTTCTGGTTACAGTGTGAATATTTTACATTGCAAAGAGAGCTACAATGTGCATGTTGCAAAGGAGCAGCATCTCTGATGAAGGATGTAGAAAATGTCGGGTAGAGCTCACCAAATCTCTCTGGTCTTCCTGCACAAGGTCCATTTTGTGCACGAGGCAGAAAACTTTGGCATCAGGGGAGTTCTGCAGGATGGCTTCCAGACATGACTGGTAGTAATGCATGTCTTTCTCCAGCTCCCGACTCTCAACATCGAATACGTAAATAAGCACCTCTACGTTTCTGAAAATGTTGTCCCTCTGGCTGGTGAAGTAGTTCTCCATGAACGTGTCCTGGCTGTTGTGTGGAGAAGCACAGAGCAGTGCTTAACGGGTCGGATCAGGTAAAACACTTTGAATAGGGGGAGAGCGTTGCCTAGGGGGTAGAGCGGGTGTTCTGTAACAAGGAGGTTGCCAGTTCGAACCCCACTCTTTCCCATCTGCATGCCTAAGTGTCCTTGGCAAGATACTGAACCCCTAAAATGGCCCCTCATAAATGCTGAGTGTTCTAAATATGTAAGTCGCTTTGGACAAAAGCGTCAGCTAAATGACATGTTATGTAATGTAATGTAATTGAATATCGTCTAAGCACAGTAAATAAAAGAGAGATATACTTTACCCTCCACAGTCCCAAAGGTTGAGAACAAGATTGCCAAGAAATCGTACATGCGAGTGCTCCACATCAACTGCATTAAACAGAAAAATGAGGAACAAGAAGATGTTAGATACAGTCGAAGTTGCTGTAAAGCACCTTTCTGTAAAAGCTCTTACTTGTAGCCCCAAGGCGGCGTGTGTCTCGAGCTATGTAGTTAGCAAAGATGATTGATCTCATGCTGGTCTTTCCAGAACCACTTTTCCCCATCAGTAGTACCTGAAAACACAAATACAACTGATTACACCATCACTAAAGTTGTCTATACCCACTGCTAAAGTACTGCATTGGAATTGAGCATTCTAATGTTGTAGCTAGTGGAGATGGAGCCAACTTCAAATGATTTATAAAAGGATCTTTTTAAAAGGTTAAACAAGACTGTTTTAGACTGGCTGCTCGTTGAATTGTATTTATTTCACTGTCTATTCATTTTTAATCTTAAACTGTCATACGTTTATATTATTTAATTGTAATCATTCATTCAATTATTTACTTTATATAACATATCAATATTTTCACTTTTTATCGCTGGTTTTACTTACTCCTCTTTTAGTATTTTATTATGATCCTTTTCACATCTCTTTTGGTATTGAGTTAATTTATCTCTTTTTATTCTCTTTACCTGCCTCTGATGTTTCCGCATTTCAAGTTTATGAGAGCAGTTCCTCAGTTCCTGTTGATATGATATTGCTATGTGTGTGGATGTGTACGTTTGTTTGTAGGTTTGTACACAAGACCAAAAAAAATTAACTGAATAGATTTCCAGTAAACTTGGTGGAAAGATGAGTTACAGGAAGAACCCATTAAACTATGATAGGGTTTTCTTCAACATTTCCACAGGGAATTGTTAATAGACAGCCATATTCGGGGAGCTGATACCTATGAGTCTGTGAAATATGGAGCTGCTTGATTGAAGTTAAAGGGACTGTTGGGCCTTCGCCCGAGGAATGAGATCCTCTGAGAGCCGTTCAAGATTATATAGTTTTAATGTTTTCATTCTGTGCTGCAGTTGGGTCACATTGATTATCATGACCGATTGACTGATACATTGATTATTAAAGCTCCCAGAAGCTGCATCACAGTAGATGCTTAGAGTAAACAACTGCCTGTGATGTGAGACTCACCTTTTTCTTCATGGCTGTGCTTGACATCCCCCTCAGCAGACACGGTGTGGCGTGTTGCTGTGAGCCGCGGGTCAGGTGACTTCACTCGGCTCTTCTCCTTCAGCTGCGGAGCAAACACAAATATTTTCACCTAGCTGACACTTAGCTCTGCTGAACCCGTGATCCCTACAGGGGACACGTCTCTTTAAATACAGTCTGTGGCCAGAACACTCAAGTCTGTGGACGAGTCGAAGTGTTTAAACAGTCTGAAGCACACACGGAATAATAAATCAACCTCTTATTTATGTCCATAAACTCTTATCTGCTCCGGGATAAACACCTAAGCTAATGCTAACGTAGCTAGCAGCACAGAGCAGATACATGTCGGTTAGCTTAGCCAGGCTAAACAGAAGAATAGCTAAGATACAATCCAGACGCGTGTCGTCTACTCACCGCGTTTCTTCTGTTCAAACTGGTTTTCACTCTGCTCTTCAACTTGTTGTTACGAATACACTTGTTCACGTTACTTGGTGGAAGCAGGCAGTGAATTCAGGATCAGCTGCTTCCTGTTTACGCCAAAGTCACATGATGACAAACTGTACCTCTGCCTTGTGTTCGGTCTCACAGGCACAGCAGACAGGATTAAATATGTATGTAACAGTTCAGTTAATAAAGAAAAATTAAAGTTGAGGTTAGAACAAGCGATCAGATTTAAGTCTAATATTTATCCATTTTGGAAACGGAGAGTTAAAATGCCTTACAGACATTACGCAGGGGAAACAAAACTTAATTTCATTCTCCCATAAATGTTTTTAGTTTTGTCAATATCAGTTAATTCAAGTGTGAAAATGTATGAAACAAGTATATATACTATATTTAAAAGCAAGTCTTTAATTCGTCCAAAAATGTAGTAAACTCATATCGAAAATGAGTTGATTTTAATGTAGAATTTTTTTCCAATTGTTTCTTTACTTGTTGCAGCTCCCTGTGAGATATATAACTACATCTCCACATTATTTAGGGTGGTTAGCTGGCTGTCGAAATAAATAAATTAAAAACCGTTCTTGTCATTTTCCTAACACACTGTTGCATATAAGCTAGCTTGTGTTCATTTTCTCACTCTCCCATTTTTCATACATTTATGTGTATACGTGCACACACACACACACACAACTCTTTTTCAATCTTTCCTAAACTCTACTGTTGGTTGAGCAGTCATATTGTTCATTTACCCTCCATTATGCTACAAAGTGTTTATTCTATCAATGCTGCAAATACCCCTATCATTCTGATGTTCTCCTTTACACGTGGCATCTTTTGTACTACTGCTCTTTTTATCCCGTTAAAAGTTTTTTTTTGTAGTTCTTCCTTGCTCTTGTTGAGGGTTAAGGGCAGAGGATGTCCCACCTTGTTAAAGCTCTGTGAGACAAATTGTGATTTATGAATATATAGAACTCATAAATTGGATAACTATATTACAACATCATTACTTTATACTATTACCATATTATTCTACTACTGTTAAAACGTTTTTATCCTTTTGTACTGTACATAAATGAACAGTTTCCCTGTTAAAAACAATGGCCACCAGGAGGCAGCGAAAATTAATGATAATATATACAATCATGAAACTGTCTTTCACATGTCAAGACAAAATATCAAACCAATAATGATATTCACGTCCACTTCACAATATGCATTAAAATTTATAAACTGAACGCTATATATATGGCAAAGCTGCTGAGCTGTAGTTACTTAGAATGACCACGAGAGGGCAAGAATGTGTAATTTAGAATATAATTTAATAAAATAAAGTGTCACAGCAGTTCTATGAATATTAGTTCTTAGGTGGCATTCATTTCTCATTGGACCACACAGTGCAGATGCACACACAATCAAATCAAATACTGGTATATATAAATAACATTACATACTCCTATATAATGTCGATTCATAAAACCTTTCATTTCCTGCTCACCTCAACAGTTTTAAGTGTCCATACTTCAGCAGGAAAAAAACATTTGTTTCTGATGTCACAGAGCTGTTGATATACGGTGTGTGTGTGTATGTCACCACAGACTGCACAGAGAGATTTATGCGGATTTACTGAAAATTATAAATTCATTGAGAAGTCAAAACAATAAAAGTATTATAAAACTTTATTGTTTACTTACTGTATGTAATCTCCAAACTGAAACCCTCTCCCAAAAAAAAAAAAAAACTGAAGACGACCAGTCCCGGTATCTTCTTAAAATATTTGTCAGAAGTAAAATAAAACAAATCAACACATGTTTTCTATTCACCAGTTAGGAGGAAGAGGAGGTATTTCATTCTCTGATAAAAGAAATGCATATATGCCATCGGCAATCATGCACATACGAAGAAAAAACTGAAACCCATTATCCAAAAACCTTCAGCTTATAAACCACAAGTAGGATTATCTTGTATATAAATAATATACAGGGTAATCACTGTTGCAATCCTAATTAATTATATGTGTTTAGATTTTAAGTATACACATTTAACAGTTTTGTTAGAGTGGGGTGTCTTATTGCTGAGGTTATCAAAAACATAGAACCATAGGGCCATTATGTGAGGAAAAAAACAACATGATACAGTAACTCCTCCAGAGAGACATTAAATGTAAAAAGGAGCTAGGAGATATAACGTGTTTGGGAGTAATATTCAGGTAGTGACGTCCACTGCAGTCGTCCATTACATTTGATCTCTGAGCTTGGCGAGCCTGTTGGAGAGTTCATCCTTTGGACAAGAGAGAGCAAAGACAGACAATGAGGATGAAGATGATGATGACGGAAGAATCAGGGTTATTCAGAGAATATCTTTCTTTACGCCTGGGCCACTGTAGATGTCTGAGCGGCAGGTTTGCATCACAATTTTCATTTCATTTTCATTTGCTTTAAATTCCTTGTTTTGAAAAAACATTGTTAAACATTTATTTCCTGTAATAACATTATTCATGTAGCAGTAACAGTAGTGAGTTTTTTAATGTTTATTTGTGACTTAAAGGGATAGTTCACCAGAATAATTTGAATTCACTCATTATCTGCTCACCACTATGCCGATGGAGGGGTGGGTGAGGTGTTTAAATGCCACAGAATCAGTAAACCCCTGGAACTCAAGAAGTGTTTTTTGGACTCAAACACTTCACCCACCCCTCTAAAGTCATATAGCCGGGTAGATAATTAGTGAATTTTAATTTTTCAGGGAACAATCCCTTTAAGTGTAAAACAAGGATGTTGTGGAAAGTAGGAGTTTACCTGTTCTGCAGAGGCCACGCTGGTGCCCACTGATCCAGTCTGTCCCTGGGGGAGCTCCATGTTCAGGTCCAATCTAAACACACCAGCATTTAAAACTTACATTTAGATGATTAAAGCCACAGTGCCTTTGCTTACACTTTACTGAATAATACTTTTTTAAATATTCCTCAAATGTTTGTCAAATTTTGGACAGAAACAACACACCAACCTATATCTGAATTCTATGAATGCAAATATCTGTATATCTATGTACATATCTAATGTTATTTAAAAGAATATATTGGGGTAAAACTTACCCTGCTTCATCTGCCAATTCATGCAGCAATGAATCCACTTGGTTCTGAAACACACATTGGAAAAATTTGATATACAGCGAGTTTGTTTAAAACACTGTGAGACCACAAGAATGACTAGTCCAGCAGAGAAATGTACCTGTGGTGTTGTGAGTGTTGTCGTGCTGCTCATGGTGTCCTCCATTTGGGCTGTCTGAACATCCAGAGTCTCAAACTGCCGTTCAAACTTTTCCATGAGAGCTGAGATCTGAAAGAAAAGAGGTTGATGAATTGTTTGATGACTCGAGGACAAAAAAAGTAGGAAAAATATCACTTCCATGTGTAAATGCCACTCACCTTTTCCAAATTCATACTCTTCAGGGTCATGTCCATGCCTTTCACCACTCCACCCATAGATTTAGTGACCTGTGAAATAAAATTTGCAAAATTATTATTATACATCAGAACAGAAATCAAAATAAGCTTTTGAGTCAGGATTTCCATTCGCCAGCCAGTAATTGATTTTCTAGGCCTTCAGCCAAATGAAAGGACCCTGTTTTCAATGTACCTGGTTCAATGTCACTGCAGTTTGAACCCTTGATGCGACGGCCTCTACCCGAGCGCTCATCCTCAGGAAGTTCACAGACTGGTTCTTCTGTCTGATGGCGTTCTCTGCATGGATCCTCGCCACTTCCGTGTTGCCCTTCTGTATGGCCTAGAGAAAACACAAACATATTGTGGTTCAGTAAAGAAATAATCAGGCAGCTTCCCTTAGTAATGTAATGTTATGATGACTGGTTTCAGAGGTGCAACTTACTTTCTTGACTTTCAACTTCTCAGCTTTTTCCTCTTTGTCACATTTCTTGGAGTTTCTTTGGAGATCTTTGGCAGCCATTTTCAAATTAAATAGATGTTCTGAAACATGAGGTTAAGGAAGAACAAAGTCCAAACAAAAACAACGATTCATGCTGATATATTGGCCTCAGTTTGCATGTCAGATGATAAGAAACAGGAAATGTCAGGACTGAATTTCCAAACTAGTGTTAAGGTCAGTAGACCTGGTCCACCCAAGAGCAGTGAAGTTTATTTGTCAATTTGATAAGGAATGGATGGATTTGAGTGCCTTTACACAGGGTAAATACAAATTTAAGAAAATCTAAGAGATCAGACTCAATATGATTGTTGTGTTTTCAATGTATTATTTTGTTTAGCAATGGTATACAAGGTAATGACTGAATCTATGTTTTTTTTCAAATGCAGACAAATTACCAATCCAGATACGCATTGTGACCTAAATAAATGTTTAAATGTGTCTTGATTGAAATCAAAGTGTCTGACTCATGACATGAGAACAACAGCTCAGAGATCTCTGACCCTGTCACCGCTGAGCTACCTGAACTAGATTCAGTACCTTCAGGGCGTTTACACATTTTGATTACTTTCAATTATTAACTGTTCTAGTTAAATTTCAGTTTTAAGCCTAAACTATCCTGAATATGTCAGTTCACAGTTTTGAAACACCTCTCGACTTTATATCGAGGCAGAGACAAAGAGATTGTTATCTAACTGCTATTGTTGGAGTTTCCCTTTAATTGGCCTGTTTTGTTTCCGTCATGTTAAACCTCCGTGGTGTCTGAAAAAGGACGATCCCCGTGAAAACACCCATCTGCTCTATTCTTCATAAGTGGGAGTATCAACCAGCCCCCTGACTACATCGGTGAACCAGTTGGGTATTTCCAGACATTAAGCCTGCCAGGCCTTCAGCCCGCGACTCTGTTACGACGCCCGGAGTCGACAAGTAAAAGTCCCGGGTTGATTAATAAGACAATACTTCTTTCTTTAGTAGCACGTGACCCATGTATCTACGTTTTCACACGTCTGAACCCATAAATCCCACCGAGGACCACCGTGTTGCTGTCGCTGTCGGAGCCCTCTCGTAGTGACGTTACACCGCGGTCTCAGCTCCCCTCGCCTACCGCTGGTTATGGTGAAAGGATACTGTCCATACTGGAAGGCATGTTGACGCTGCTCCTCTCGGTTATTCCCGCTGCTCTCCTCGCGAACACTTCACCTCCGATGAGCTGCTAAACGAAGCCGAACTCGTCGGGGAGAAACTTCTGCCTGTTTGGGTTTCGGTCGTCGAGCGCTCCTGCACTTCCGGGTGTATCACCAAAATATTAGTGACGTCACAGTCACATGCACGCTGTATTCCGTTCTACGTCACGAGGAAGCTGCCCCCCTCTCCTCTCCTCCTCTCCTCTCCTCTCCCCTCCCACGAGTAAAATATGAATGAAAAGAAGAAAATAGAGAAACAAGGTGTTAACAAATAAACACTTTCAACGTTTTTGTTTATTTGTTATTGTTGTGACTGAGTCCGAGGTGGGGGGGACGGGGAGGTGGGCGGTGATCGCGGCTGACTGATGAGCACATTTACCGGGGGGATCGCGGCGGGGAGAGGGGATGACTCACTCCGCCTGATGCGATGCTTTACCCCGCATCGGCTCCTCGGCAGTGCGGTGGCGCGCCGGTAGTTGAAGCCTGACAGGTCGGTGCGTGTGCTCCTCCGCCGATACGAAACAAACTTTACTTAAAAGCAGTGCGGGGGAGAGAAGGGCAAAGTGTTCCCACGCACACGCACGCGCGCGCACGGGTTGTTCCCAACTCGCGCGGCCGAGCGTCGTGATTTATTGTAAATTTCGTGACGCCTGATTTCCATGGAAACAGTGCTCGCTGAGCTGAAGTGTCCGTGTTAAGTTCGGCATCAACCTCTCGGCGGGGGTCGGATAAAACCTGTTGGCCACAGCTCGCTGCTTCTCTCATCTCCTGCACTTTACACTTGCATCTGGACACAGCAGGTGAGTTGCTTTTTTTTTCTACTGTGACTCATTCTGACAGTTATTTACCTCATTGGTTTTTCTTCTCCATCATCACATGAGACAGTTTCAGACATAATATCAGTCATTGTTTTGGGATGGCTGTCAACTTCAAAGCTGCGATCGTGTGTTTAATGTACAGGGAAATGCACATTTGAACTAATTGCAAGCATCGTGTGAAGTTTAGAGAACAATGGATTGCACATTAGAAAGAAAACAAATGGCCTGTGCAAAAATGCTGCTGCAACAGTAAAACAAAACACACAAAAAAAACACATATATGAAACCAGATCACGAATAATATAATCTGTGATGGGCTATATTCAGCTCAGCGGGTTTAGTGATCAGGCCCCATGAAGGGGTGCATTTAGTTTTTTGCGCACAGGGAAAGGATCCAGGAGAACCAGTGTGTGATGCTTCGTTCAGTGGCTGTATGACTCATATAGTCTTATCTATAAAGAAGCCAAGAGGCTCAGGAGCAGTCCTGCTGCAGGACCGAGCTGATGTAACCCGGGAGATTCACTAGAGAGTGCTGTGGGCCACACTTCCCCATGTGCCCACAGCCACTGAACTGAACCACATCAACACACTCAACAGATGATCCGGTGCTGTTTAAAGATGCATCACATGGCCAGGTCCGTTTGAAATCAATACTAATATAACCGTTGCATATTATTACACATATATAGTATTTATATGAACCTTTTATCACCCTGACTGTGTTTACAGTTGTTTTGTATATCCATTAAAATTCATTTTAAACTGTTGCAAAATCGGCTTTCATTTAAATTATATGTAAAATTGGTAATAAAGAGAAGGATCTAGATGGAACAGGGATCACGTTTAATGTGACATCATAATAATAACAACATCAATAATAATAGAACTGAAGAAGCCTCTTGGATGAGAGGTGTGAAGTCTTCAAGAAACCCAAGCATGTCCAGTTTCCCTATATGTACACTTACAACTCCTGAGCATACAATGACATGGATGACTGCATGAGGATCTTCAGGTAAACAGATGAAATACTCAGTACAGTGCACACTGCCTGTGTCCAAAAGTCCCCTTAGAAACCACATTTAAATTCACTACATCCAGATTGTTGTTTGGGTCTGCAACCAAATTGCACACAATCATAAATATCAGTCCCCTAAACACTATTTCACAATGTTGAAGTTGGTGAAAAGAATACCCTCTATACACCCCCAAATCTGGATCCACGCCAAAATGTAAGTTTCATGATAATCCATCAAGTAGTTTTCACACAATCCCGTTAACTAACGGACAAACAAACGCACACCTACGTCATTTTTCAAGAGGTATAGATGTAATGACCTGAAAGTTGATGGATCTTCACATTATCTTTCAAGTGTTATGAAATGGCACTGATTCACATATCTCATTGAAATGCATTGTGTGAGTATTTTTATGGTGGAGCAAATTAGAAAAATAATTAACTATGCCTTTCAGTTTACATAGTGTGCACTTAAACATACATTCTAAAGCTCCTTTATGTAGAGTTTTTGGTTGTCAGATTATTTTCTCAAAATGATATGTCTCAAAAGAAAACTGGGGGAAATAACCCCCCCCCCCCCCATCTTCTCTCTCCTTTATAGAAATGTTTAGTATGATGCGCTGATTTTGGCTGACGCATTTGGAAGAAAAAAAGACCATTAAAAGGACTTTATAACTAGTTGAGCATTCATTTTTCAAAACACCCTGAGGATCCTTAACTGATCCCTCATCCCTGCTGTTGTCATAAACATATCTGAGAGTGTGAGGATCTTTTGAAGCTTCCAGCGATTGACAACTAAATAAATCTGACATTTTCTTCAGTAGTGAGTGAGTCAGCGAACATGACGTACTCTTCTCCCTCTCACAAATGCATTTTCCTATTATAACAGCAGGAATAAACACATCGTCAATCAGCTGCATGCTGCGTATTAGAAACAATCAAGTGTGTAAGCACAGTGGTGAATGCCTGCTCTGCCATGACAGGTTTCACGTGCAGCTCTCAGACGTCTCTCAACCAAGGTTGACTCTGTGTCTGAGAGCCAGTGAATGACACGCTGCAGGTGAGTCACCTGTAGGCAGCAAATGGCTGCATGATCATGGAGGAGATTCAACATGGCGACGGCTGAATGTTTCCAACACGTCAAATGGCACGAGAGGCAGCTTCTGGTGTTCACAGTGCCACTGGAATGTCCCGGAACAAAAGAGTTCATAACTCACAAAGAGTTCTGGGAGGAGTTGGAAAGTAGGCACAGCCATCTCAATCTTAGCTCAGCAACAGCCACAACTTACAAATTAACTTTCGTTTAGAAGATAGAAGATTAGAAGTAAAAAAAAGTAAGGACTTATCTGTAGAACATTCAGTCATGATGTCATTTCTTGTTGCTTATTGAGTTTCTGTGCAAGATCGACATGTTTAAACTGTGGTTTATTTTTGAGCTGCAATTTAGTTACCTTTTCTATATGTTATGCTAGTGGCCGTATAGACTCACCATCACTTACTCACTCCTCTGAGCTCACGTTGAGTTTTGTAGCTGCCATATGAGTTTAAAGGTTCAGTATGCAGGATTTACTGATATCTAGTGGACAGGTCGCACATAGCAACCAGGTGAATCCGATTTCGCTAACTCGTCCCTTTCCAAGTGCGTAGCAGAGCATTCGGTGGCCTTCAGGTTACCAAGAGGCTCTCTCCAGAGCCAGTGTTTGGTTTGTCCATTCTGGGCTACTGTAGAAACATGGCATTGCAACATGGTGGAGGACCCGTTCTCCATGTACATGTAAAGAATTTATGTAAATCTTATTCATATTATGTCAATAGCTCCTCCATAATTCCACACATTGATCCTTTAATGCATACTTTCAAATCTAGCTGATGGAGTGGGACATGGCTTGCTTAATTGCGTTTGTGCATTTGGTTCTTTCAGGACCTGGGGAAGCCCCAAAAGACAAGACATTCAAGCAAGCAAACAAGAGAAAAATATTCTTAAGGATAAAGATGTATACAAGGTGATAGGATGATGTGAAGAATGCTTGCCATTTGTAAAGGGCATATTGGTTTATGTTGCTCTAAGAAAAAGCAGGGTTTGTTAGATCATGGCAGACGTTAGCTGTAGTGTGATAAATATGTCTGACCTCTCTTTCACAGGTAAGGATGATGGAGCTTCAAATAGAGAAGAGGTTCCACAACTTGACCCTTGAGCAAATCCAAGCTCTGGACAAGGTCTTGACCGAGGTCATCCCCATCCACGGACGAGGAAATTTCCCCACCCTGCAGGTGAGAGCGAAAGACATTATCCGCGTGGTGAAGGATCGGCTGGTCGAGAGAGACATCCAGGTGAAAGACATACGGCTCAATGGTGCTACCGCCAGCCACATCCTGGTGAAGAATAACGGCCTGGGCTACAGGGACCTGGACATCATTTTCGGAGTAGAGCTGCCCAGGCAGGAGGACTTCCAGGTAATTAAGGATGTGGTGCTGGGCAGCCTGCGAGACCTCCTCCCCTACGGTGTTAACAGACGGAAAATCACTTGCCTGACAATGAAGGAAGCCTATGTGCAAAAAATGGTGAAGGTTTTCAATGAGCATGACAGATGGAGCCTCATCTCACTGTCGAATAACAGAGCTAAAACCGTGGGGCTCAGGTTCGTTAGTTCCCTGCGAAGACAGTTTGAGTTTAGCGTGGACTCGTTCCAGATAATATTGGACCGCATCCTTGAGTCCTACTGGGAGACTGACAGGAGGCAGGCAGGGCAGTTGCCAATGAAACCTGGGAATTTGGCTAAATCACACAATGAGGAGGAAAAGAAAAAGAAGGAGAAGGCAGGCGCTCTTCCAGATGCTGAGGGGGATATTGAAAAAAACTCAGCGATGGCAGCCGGTGAGGAAAGTCAGTGTCTTGAAGGAGTAGTTTCTGTGCATGAGAACGAGCTTCCACAGGCTAATATTGAGCGTGATGGTGGGAAGCATGAGGCCCAGCAGGTGTTAGCGGCAGAGAGCAGTAACTTACAGCAGGGGGAAGAGGAAGTAGATGGCATTGAGGATGTTGTTTCAGAGGAGG
Source organism: Platichthys flesus (assembly GCF_949316205.1). NCBI lineage: Eukaryota > Metazoa > Chordata > Actinopteri > Pleuronectiformes > Pleuronectidae > Platichthys > Platichthys flesus. The sequence goes on along the minus strand of NC_084959.1, from coordinate 15,798,132 downwards.
ACATTGTTTTTGAACTGTGTGAGGAAACTGGAGAAGAGAAAGAACAGTTTCACAGTGATTTTCCTTTAGCTTCAACATCTACAACTTTATTTACAGACGTCAGGGATCCACAGATGACACACTCCTCTTTAAAGCTACAGGACAATGAAGAGCTGTGTGAGTCACAAGCTTCCCAACCAGTGTCTATTAAGCATATAGCAAAGTCGAGTCCACAAGAAGTGGTCCATTGTGAAGAAAGTGCTAATTTCAAAGTAGACTCTGAAATGTGCAAAACTGAAAAGACCCCAGACCCACAAGACTCCCAGCTTGAGTTCTCCTTCCCTCCTCCTGCTAAGAAAACCTGCAGCACATCACAGGACGTAGTACCAGACTTTTGCCCCCTGCCCAAATTACAAAGAAAAATGTCTCGGAAGTTGATCAGTAAACCTGAGAAATGGTCTCTTCTCACAGATCTGTCAGATCTTACAACACAGCTGTTTCCACCCATAGAAATCCCCAAACCCCTTCAGCCGAAGCCTTCGTCACTGGACACCGCTCAAGTTCAACGCTCAATTGAACCGGGCGCCCAGTCGGAGAACTTTGATGGTAAAGATGCTCTCACAGTTCCCACGTACAGGGCGGCCAGTACGCCTCAAGGGGCCACTGGCTCCAATGAAACCACAGAACAAACTGTTAAACCAAAACGCTCGAAGAAGCCTCCTGATTCAGAGACTCAGAGACACACGCATGCAGCAAACATCGCCACGCCGCCTCAGGTCATCGAGCAGAAACCTGAAATGAAGGATACAGTCCTGAACAGGTGTGGGTCAAGCTCATGGACCGGGGCAGCGGGGCGGCCCACCATAACCATTGAAGCCGAGTGCATGTACGGAGACTTTGAGCAGGCGATGGGACACCTTCACCAACGTCTCATCGCCACCCACAACCCAGAGGAGATCCGAGGGGGGGGCCTGCTGAAATACAGCGACCTGCTGGTGAGGAACTTCAGGCCGGCCAGCGAGACCGAGATCAAGTCGTTGGAGCGGTACATGTGCTCCCGCTTCTTCATCGACTTTCCTGACGTGAGCGAGCAGCAGCGCAAGATCGAGGCCTACCTGCAGTGCCATTTCATGGGCAGCGAGGAGACGAGCAAGTATGACTACCTGATGACCCTGCGACGCGTGATAGACGAGAGCACGGTGTGTCTGATGGGACACGAGAGGAGGCAGACGCTCAATATGATCACGGTGCTGGCCCTGAGGGTCCTGGGCGAGCAGAACGCCATCCCCAACACGACCAACGTCACCTGCTTCTATCAGCCGGCCCCGTACATGACGGAGCCCATTTACAACAGCTACTTCATCACCCAGGCCCAGCCACCGCTCGTCTACCACCCCTACCCTCTCCACGTGCACATGCAGAGTGGCCTGGTGTAGCTACAGTGGCGTGCCCACAGGGAGTCGTGTCAGCTTTCAGCATGGTGCTCTGCACACAGAGGCACACGTGGAAGTTTTAGCAGCCACAAGCAACCACGGGCGTAGTGTTGTTTCATTCTTTGAATTCCCTCCGCTCCTGACGGGTCGGAACTGAACAGGCTCTGGAGGCAACGCATGTCATCCTTTGATGACGAAGACTTTTGAAAAGGAAAGAAACGCAAGGGTCGAATTTTACTCGAGCTCGTAGAAAGGACTTGATCGAAGTGGAGGGACTTTGATTGAGGCTGTTTCAGCTCAGTTTTGGTCGGGCCATGCACTGGTCACACTGCCCTGATGAAGAGAACGTTGCCATGTTATCCTTCTTCACCGCAACAAGATAAACGAATAATAACACATAATCTCTGAATCATCTGGTGGCAACAAAAAACGTAGTTTGGACGTAGATTGAATAAGTGATAAATCGTTTCCAGGGTGTTCAACCCTCATGTAGCTGTTTCGTGAAATGCCATCCTCTGTAGATTAAAAATCAGCATGTGTGTATTCACTGTATAGAAATAGGACACCAGGCATACATGAGCAAAATTTGCCGTGGTATTTCCATGAAGTACTGTATTTGTGAATGTAAATAGCAAATTTCTAAGGCAGAAAGAACAGAACCCAGATTCAGTCAAATTATGGACAATGCTAAATATTTGGGGATTTTAAAGCACGGTGAACCTTGAATCGATCTATTAAAAAAAAATTAATTCTGTAAGTATTTCTGTAAACATTGAACATTTGTTGCAAAATACGCAACACTAAGTGTAAACGTTTATAAAATCTGCTTTATTTATTATTTATATATTTTCCTTACATTAAACAACTCTAAACAGATGTTGATGGAATCCTGATTGGTTCACATAAATAGGTGGCTTCACATTTTTCCAACACCATACTGCCCGCTCCAGTGAGAAAACAAACCTTAAGTGTTTTCTCTAAATGTTAAAAAAGTATTTAAATGATGAATATGTAACTTCAACCTATAAAAGAAGAAAAAATGTCTGTAGTAGCCCCCTAGTATCAGTCAAAAGATAAACACTTTCTAGCGTTGAGTGAATACGGTCAGTCTCCTTCAGAAACCACATTTTAATATAGTACATGCAGATTTTTATTGGGATCTGCACCAAACCACACACACCTATAGATCAGTTCTCTCAACATGACTGATTTTCTTCATAATGAACCATGATTTTTTTCTTTTGGAAATCAAGGAAAATTTAGAAAATTCTGTTTTGCAATATTAAAGACATAAAAGAAAATACTGGATCTGAACCCCTGATCTGGATTCACTCCAAAATTCAATGGGTTCTTCCTTCAGTGATGTTCCACCCCTCGACACAATCTCATGGAATTTGGTTCAGTAGTTTATGTGTAATCCTGCTAACTAACAGACAAACAGACAAACAAAAACACCATAGTGGATTTAATAACAACACACGTTTTCTGACCCTTCTCCCCTCCTGATAATTCTCATAAAGCCTCATGGGAATATTTAAGCAAACTCATCGTGTTGTGATCCCACTCAGTGACAGATGTAATGGTTTGAGGTTGTGTTTTACTTGTACTTGCAATTGAATCGTCTAATGTAGTGCTCTGAGTTATGAACTTGGAATTGTGGCTGTATCTCTGAATCCATCCTGCATTTTGTCAAATAGTTTCTCATATTCCTCATGAGAGAAACATCACAGGGATTTGCCTGCTGGGGGCTTATTAAAAAAAGACTTGTTTTTAAAACCGAATGTTTACAAATTAAGATTGAATAGCTTAAAATGCAAAGAGCATTTTTGTTCCCCCTCAAAGATCCCAATCCCATCTTTAACAGTTTGTGCGTGTGTGTGTGTGTGTGTTGCCACTGTTGTGCGCTGCTATGGCACATTTCAACCCTTGCACTTCTTGTCCCTGTATGTCTGTTTATTGTGTTGGCATAAACAGAGGTTTGGACTAAGTCATGTGTAACTAAATGCAGATACGTATTGTGGAGTAAATACAGTGTTTCAAACGTGCTTGTGAATCTCTTATGAAGTATTGAAGACATCTAGAATAATGTTTGCAGTTGTGCCCTGTGTAGATTCTAAGTGACGTATCTATCTTGAGACTGTGGGTGTGTTGTATGTGTATCTTTAAGGAACCGTTTCACCAGTGGAGAATGTCAAAAATATTCCTGTTCTAATATTTCGTTGCTCAGATTGTTGTTGTGATAATAAAAAAAGAACACAACCAATTTTTGTCTGGAGTCTGAGTCTCACTGATATCAGCTTATTTTCATTAAGCTGCAGGGGCAGTCATTTGTGTAATTGTGTTGGCATGCTTTTTTCAATTATCCCATTTTCAGCATTACTTTTAACAAGCTTGAGTTTTATCAGATTGCTTATGTTCCCATCAGGTTTTGTAAATGGCACATACACAGTAAATTGGCCTTTATACAGGCACTTTTTCAGTTGTTAGAAATGAATATTTAAGTAACAGGTCATTTATTTGTATGTTTTTATGCTCACACATGACCTACGCTGAAATAGGACATTTTAAATGTGCAGTTTTCCACATTTCATTTTACATTATATTGCTGCATCACACATTTAGATTAGCTGTTTTCCTGACAGTCGAGTGTGGTCAAAAATTCTATATAAATATTTCAATCATACTTTGTTATTGTGATGTTAATAAGAGTTATAATAAGTCTGTTGTTAATGCATTAGTTTAACTTGGAACAGACTAAATTCACAATAAGTCCCAGTGTTCCTCCTCAGTCCTGTCACTGACCCTTTTCTGATCATCCTGTTCTAGATAAACTGAGGACACTTGAAATATTGTCTGAACTGATTGAACCCAGCAGTATGATTCATCTGAAGCCTCAAGTCCACCCCCCCCCCCCCGACAGCTGTCTATTTTCAGGCCTGTGACGGTTTACTGGTGTATTTATAGTTTCTTGATTCTTTATATTCCTTGCACACACTTTTGCCGTGGTATATTTGCATATTCCACTGCTGATGCCCAAATAACATGAAAAATACAACATATGTCTCTTGCATCTATAAGCACTGAAAATTTAGACAACATAATACTAATCCTGAATATTAGAACGCTGCTATACCCACAACAATAAATACACTTGTTAGCAATGATTTTCAAAATTCATATTTTACACATTTACAATCAGGTTTTGATAATTAAAAAAAATTCTGTTCTATTATATTGCTCACATGTAACAGACTTTGCTTTGCCCCCCCCCCCCCCCGCCCGGGCTTTCACTAAAGTGACCTTTCCCTCTTTATGCATTGATTTTAACTCCCATGATCCTCCAGTGTCTCTGCAGTCTCTAGGTGTGGCAGAGCGTACGTGCGTCACAGCTCAACCTTGTTTGTTCCTAGTCTGACTCACCCCAGGTTCCAGTGCATTTATGCAGCTGCCAATGGTATGACCAGGTTTATCATGACCGGCAGACACAGTATTATCTGACATGCCCTCATTGCACGTTTATGACCTGTCATATAAACTACGCACGATTCTGTCCTTGTGCTGGTTTCACATGCACAGAATTAATGGTCAATTTTTTAAATAAACCGACAAATTAATTTTAAAGAGGATTTTTTTTCTTTTTATTAAAAAAAAACAACCATACAATCAAAACATTGTGTATAAAAGACAGTCACATAAGCTGATTCCACCTATAGCAGAAGTTACTTTTGCATTTGTCATCAACTATTCTTAAGCTTCGAGGCAACACTAAGTGCCATCTACTATATGAAAATATCATCCCAAAAATGTGAAGCATAATCTCCTCACACTCTGCCAGGATCCTTTTTAGATGCCGGTTGACGCTGCCACTTGGAGCACCGTGGATGCTGATTTGTGTGTTTTATCTCTGAGCACCTTCACACGAACCAAACAGAACCTCTGAGGCCTCTTTCTCCTGCCAGTGACCTCACAGAGGCAGATTGGTGAGGAGGCGTGTTCGCAGCACCCGGTGTTTGAAATGACAACTATCCTGGTTCCTCCTCAAGTGATTTAGCCACCGACGAGTGCACAAGCTCTAAAGTAAACAATTTCGGTGCAACTAAACAGGATGAGTCCATGTCGATTTCAGAAACATAAACCCATCTGACATGATTATAAAAGTATACACAGTGATTCTGACACCAATGTAACACCTGGTTGAATATCATGGACATGAAACATCATGTGTAGTTGATCCTTAAAAAGTGAGACACATCAGTTCGAAGATGTTGGAAAACGGGGACAAATAAAAATGGTTCAACACACTCAATAAAAAGGGCTGATCTGCGGTTGCTACGTTCGCTTTAGATCAAAAAGAAAACAAGATTCAGATGAGACCATCAGCTTCACCATACACAGGTTGAAAGACGTTCCAACTTATATACGGTTTAATTTTTCAAAAAAAAACTATAAATTTAATGCGTGCTGGCACAGTTCAAAAACATTTCTTTTACACAAAAATCATCAGGCTGTCTCATTTATCTTTCCCCTCCATTTACATAACTCAGCTGCCTCGTGGATTTGTTAAATGTGCAAATATTTCCTTTCCTCATCACTATTCATGTAAGAAATAGCTCGTAAACCAAGTATAATACATTTGAAAAATAAATACGTCTGTGGAAGTCAGACGGCCCCGAAGACCCATTTTCACGCCGCAGAGTTGGAGCAGGGTGTCGTGGAAGCAGCTATGACTGGATGCAGGGCTGGATCCATTGGAGAGTTTAAACGCATCAGGATGCAGTGGCCTCATTTACCCCGGAAAGAAAAGAAAAATCACTTTTTTGTTTAAAAACACCCGATTCGGATTAAATAACTGAATCGAAGCGCAAAGAAGCAGTGAAGATCAGGAAGCAGGAAAAACATTTAACAATCACAGGCCAAGGAGGTCAGAAGGGATATTATCACAAATCTGTATTCTACTGACAAACCTCAATGATTCTCCAGTATTGCTCATTCCCAAACTACACTGGACCTGACTCCAGCCACAAACTAAATCTGAATGATGTTCGATCTGATAACTAAGGCTTGTGGTTGTGAAGAAAGATCAAAAACATTGACATCAGTGACCATGTATGATACTGTACCTCTCTCGCTGTGGTTGGGAAAGCTCACAACCACTAGCATGAGAGTTCCGGTGAATTACTTTTTGAAAACAAACAAAGAAGACATAATAAAATTTGAGCACCATTTTTTGGCTTCTCTGCATCCTTCTTTGGTGACCAGGAATCAGAAAAGCTTGTAGGAGGGATGAAGAGGAGCAGACCTAGTGTTTGATTCCTGGATGAGGAGGAGAAGAGCAGTGCTGCGTCTTAAAGGCTCCTCCAGAGAACAGTAAGGCTGAGGTGAGTAAGTCCGGTTGGAGCGGGTCTGTGTTGAACAGTAGCTCTGTCCACCAGGGATGAAACCTCCTTGGCAATATGTCATGAGCACCTGCTATCAGTTTGAGAGTCACAAGAAGTCTCAGATTAAAAAAAGAAACCACATATATATCTATATGTATACATCATATATACATACTTGTACAAAAAAGAAAGAAAAAAAAAAATAATCCCTGAAGTATTTCTCATGTTTCGTGTTGAGGTTTGGAAAGGCCTGACGTGTCAGTGACTCCAGCCCATGAGGTGGCTGACACGGGCCTTTTCAGTCATACGCCGTACCCGTCCTGAGCGGGACATGCCCAGGTTGAGGGGGTCCTCCTTCGACCCATGGCCATCGTCCTCTGACTCGTCCCCGTACAGAACTGTCCTGCGGCCCTGGTTGCGCGTGCTGACCCGTCGAGACTTGCTCTGCTTGCCTCTTGGACTGCTACCTGCTGCTACTGCTGTCGCTGCTGCTACGGACCCACTCTGTGGCTCGTCAGAGTTGTCTTCGTCTTCATCTTCATCTTCCTCCTCAGGTTCCTCTTCTTCAGGTTCCTCCTCCTCAGGCTCCTCCTCTTCAGGCCCCTCCTCTTCAGGCTCCTCCTCTTCAGGCTCCTCCTCCTCCTCTTCTTCCTGACTTACAGCCACCGGTTGTTGTTGCTGCTCCTGTTCTTCTTCTTCTTCTTCTTCTTCCTCCTCTTCATCATCATCATCCTCCTCCTCCTCATCATCTTTCTCCTCCTCCTCCTCCTCCTTTTTCTCCTCTTCATTCACAAGAATCTGCAAACGTGCTCTTTTAGGAGTCTGTGCCAGGTCCTCTCCTCCTTTGTATCTCCGTTTGCCTGAGGCCGCCACCTTACTTTCAGCCAGCAGACGTACCGATAGACACGGGGCTTTGCTGTAGTCGTGATCTCCCCCCTCCATGTACTTCTCCTCCTCAGAATCAGAGCTGTTCTCGCTTCCCGATGATGAGGAGGAAGACGAGGAGGAGGATGATGATGATGATGATGACTCGGACGCGGAGCTGTTAGATCCTGACGCCTCGTCATCGTTGTCTGACTGCAGCACTTCCTGCCCATGGCGCTGTCTGGAGCCGTTGCTCTGATTACTCCGATTACTCTTTCGCCCTGAGGCAACACAAGAGGAAGGTGGTTCATTTCTGCATCATAACTGTTAACAACACACAGATGAAAGTGAAACTGTAGTGAGCATGTATTTTTTATACCTGACTTCTTCGCTGAAGTGGCTTGGCTGCGGGTCAAGCATTGCGGCCCTTGGTTTCTGCTCCCGCTGCTCGTCCCTGAACTTGGGGAAGACGGCTGGCTGTCTTCCTCCTTTGCTACACTGCTGCTTTGTTGAGCTGCAGCAACAACACAGTGAATATTACTAATTATTCATTATTAGAACGGCAAGATTCATCAAAACAAAAAGGAGCTACACAACAGAGGAAGAAGCCACAGCAGTGCAGTCGTACCCTTGCGTGGTCTCTGTGAACGAGTCCTTGATGAGGTCTGGGAATTTTTTGGTTTTGACATCTTCCCTGACTTGTGCTTCCCTTTAGACCTGGACAAAAGAAACAAAAAACGTAAGTAAGAAGCAGCATTTCATAAGTTATGAAACCCTAATAATGTTGTTATTTACATTATGTGAGTATGTAAGACTTGAAGTCCTTTTAAACCACCTACTTCTTACCCCCAAAAAAAACAAGACACGAATCTTTCAAATATATTTTGAAACTGATTTCTAAAAGATAAAAAAAAAGGCCTTGATTGATATGCTGCACATCAGCGATATTTGTGGGCACTGCACACAACTTGCAGACAAACTGAGTAGACTGGAATTAAAAAGATAATTTGATGCTGTGTCGAGGGACAGATTTGTGCTTCGGTACCTTGGGGATGGACTAACAGGCGGTGAACTGCCTCCATTGTGAAGTCTGCTCCTGTAACTGAGTCTCTGACGATTCCGCCGCTCGTGCTGAAGGGCGGACTTGTAGTCGGAGATGATGGCGATGATGTGTTTCTCAAAGAAGGCTGACAAGCTGAGGGTCATGGTGTAGATCTAGACATAAAATAAGAAGATTGTTATGAAACAGACTACTTCTTTGCAGGACTTAACACAGCTACATTACAGCATGTTTTAAATCACACACATGCTACTTCACCTGTGATTTCTTGTTAGGAGTGTAAGCTTTTGAGTTGCTGAAAATGAGGCGGACGTCTTTGGCAAACTCCATGGGGTTTTCATAATTGCCTGCGCTGAGCGTCTCTGCCACTGATCCCAGATCCATGGGAGTGTCAATGATGTCCCGATAGTCCTGAACATAAACAATATTCATGGTTACAGGGAATTCATTTTGATTGACTAATTCTTTTAAATTATTTTTGGCATCAGTAGACCAATGACTGCAATTGAGGGATTTTTTTTACCGGATACTCGAAGATATCCACAGCCTGCCTGAAGGGTTCTGAATCATGGGAGACGATCATGCGACGCACCAGCTTTTGACATTGACTGTGCCATACTTGAGCATCCAAAGCCACACCACGGGTCGTAGAATTCGAGTTGGCGCCCTGGCATAGGGGAAAGAAAAATTAAGGCTGGAGCTACAGACTGATTTTAATTTAAGTAATGAGATAAAGTCCTGTGCAACACTGGACACTGGTCCTAATTACCCGATATCCAGTAGATGTCCCAGGATTGTCAGAGTCAACGTCTAAGTCCTGCAGAGGAATAACAGCCCTAATGTTTATTTACTGACGAAACAATAATCTAAAGAAAAAGCAGGAACTTCAGAGTAAACAAATATTTGTATACTTTAAACAAAACAGCTATCTCACCTCAGCTTCCCCTCCACTGCTGACCTCACAGTTGAGTTTGTGATACAGATCCAAGATGTCTGTGCAGCTCTGATCCCTAAAAAAGACAGAGGGCCAAGGAATCAGACACGTGTAGAAGGATTTGTCACTGTTACGCAACCTCCAGTGTTTAGGTATTAATGAGGAGACTGTATCTCAGCGGAGTCTCACCCGATGTAGTGCAGGAGAACGTCCGTCACCACCTTTGCGGCTGCTACAATGGGGCTCTCGGGTTCGTTAAAAGTGCGGGCATTGTGTTCAATGTAGCGCACCTCCCACATTAATGCAGAGATTCGCCTGCAGCAGAGAAGAGCATCAGGAAACTGGAAACTCTAATGGCAGCAATTTAACATCAGGACACTGAATTCATGGTGAGGAACAAATGTGTCTGAGTGCAGCTCCACCTGTAGAAGCGGTTCTCCAGTCGCTTGCGGACGGTGCTGAGGTCAGTGAGGTAAGCCACCACAGTGCAGTACAGAGGGTAGTCCCGCAGGTTCACTGGTGATGCAAAAGCCTTTGCGACGTCTGTGGACAAATGGCAATGAGATCAAAAGTGGCAAATAGACGTTACACACTGAAACAAACAAACTGTTATCAGACATCTGGTGACTGACCTAGAGTTAGAAGCTGATCGATGCCATGGAGGGCTCGCTCACAGTCTTCATCCCGTGTGTGAGCTCCCCATTCTCCTTCTTGAGGCCTGTAGAGCAGAGCTTTAAGCTCCTCCTCTGCCACCTCCACCCCATCACCCACCTGCTCAGGTAATGCAGCTGAAGGAATCACAAAAGTCAGAAAATAACGGTATTTAGTTAGTTGGTCAACACAGACCGCAAGAAGGCGCTACAATAGAATGGTGAGCAGCAGGCAATCACCTTTTAATCAATTTCAACCATTAGAATGTAATAATAATATGAAATATTATTAAAAGTTAATATAAAAAGGTTTTTATTGTGCATCACAGCCCCTGGTTCTGGATTTACAAACAGTTGTCCAGTTTTACTGTCCTATGTATAAAAGGCATTATTATTATATTGTGTATATATTTATCTGCCGTTAAGTTATTATATAATAAAACAAATAAATGGTTGATGGTTATTTGTCTGTAATCCATAATAAATAAATACCATTAACAATAGTTACAGATTCATTAGCAAGTGGAACTCTCATATAAATACTGACCTTCCTCAGGAATAGGCTCCATGTCCCAGGGACTCATCCTCTCCCGCTCACTATTATCCCACCTGATGGAGGAATAGAAGACAGAAATTAGTCGGCGAATTCAATCATGCTGCGTCAGGTAACAATGTCTTATCTTCCAAAGTGACATTGGGTCAACAAAGAGGAGCATCATATTAACAGAAAGCTTTGTTGATGTGTAATGTTGGAGCAGAACACTTCAGATACACAGACGTACTTTACAGCATAGCACTGAAACAGGCTGTCTGGATACTCAGGTTGCAGAGGCTCCTGGTCCTCAACAGAACCAAACCACCAGGCGTCATCAATGATGCTGCGGAACCTCATGCCTGTCGAGAGAAAGGTGGAATCCATTGTAAGTGAATGACAACACACTCTACATGACAACAAAGACAACAAGTTGTTAGCGATTCACTTCAGAAGAGCTGGGGATCAACTAACCTGGTTGCCAGTTGTGCTCTATAGCCTCGTTGTAAAACTGCTGCAGCACCAGAAAATCGATGACATCAGGCATGTCATGGTACCTGGGGATTGTGGGAAATAAAAGGAGTGAAATACATGTACCGACAGACTTCAGCATTTTATAAATATTGTATATACTTAATGTAAATACACACTTTAAAGAGAAAGACTCATTGGTCATTTTCCCTGAGACTGAGTCCAAGAGAGCCAGTTTTAGGCAGCAGAGGGTTGGAGGTCCCACTTCATACTTGATTCCAACCACTTTTACAGATTCCTGGTCCTGGAGGGGCAGAAGAAGAATTTTAAATGAAAGTGTAAAACTCAGGATAAGGAAAAAAAGAGCTTCTCAAATCCAATAAAACTATGGCTACACACATAAGTACATTCTCTACTACTTTGAATATAATTTTTTGTCGAATCTAATTTGAGACTGATGATGATGGAGATTTGTGGTGATATTCTGCAAACTCATGTTGAAATACATGTTTCTTGAAACCCTACATAACTTGTGGAGCATTGTGACAGGGCTAGGATATTTATTGTACATGGTGACGGCTGTAGAAATAGACATAAACATCTGAATGTCAGCTGCAGAAAGTTACAAACAGCTTCAATATTAGAAAAAGTGAGGGTCTGTACACTACACTTTAAAAAAAATGAAACAGTGTCTTACCCTGAGGTTGAGTCTGTTCCATGGCTGTTTCTGAGGGTTAATGCTGTAGGCCTTGGCCCTGCGGACCGCCCGCACATAGGCTTGATGGCCTTGTTTGAAGTAGATGAGCTGGAGGAGAACAAAATAATAGATCAGAATGTGTGTAACACAGTAATGTATTGTTCTGTTTGCTGTCAAGAGTAACAATCTGTACCTCATCTCCCATTTGGGGAACAAATGGAGAGCGGTGTGGAACGGTCTCCATTATCCATGATGGTGGCAGCCACTCCTCCGCATTGAGTCCGGCCAGAGAGGATGTAGGTTTCTGAGTGTTTACAGTTAGTTAGAACAACCTCCAAACAAAGAATTCCTCCTGTAATTTGTCTCAGGCAACAGCGAGACAACATGTAAAACCTGGAGCACAACGCACACTTTCAACAAAGAGAGCAGCTCCTGTGCTCTGAGTGAAGAAGCAAAAGGTTGTGTTAGCTCACCTGTTTGGTTTCTTTGGGCTTCTTCTTCTTCTTCTTCTCATTTTCCTTCCTCTTGGGCTCCTTTGCCTTGTCTTCACCTTCTTCTTCATCCTCTGAGCTGCTGTAACCTGTTTGCTGTACGGACCTCCTGGTTGGTCGCTTTGGCGGCTGGAGGTTGATACCAGCATCGGCTGTCCAATCGGAATACTCACTCGAGGAGTCACTAAGAATGAAAGAGGTGCGTTGTTAGGTCGACGACTGTCACTTCAACCTCTAATATACTGTTCACATTAAAAGTTATCAACCTGGAGCTGCTTTCACTCTGCCACTGAGCTTCAGCCTCAGAAGAAGCTTCACTTTGCTCTGCTGGTTCTGCTGCCTGTCAACAAACAGAACACACTGTTAATATCATCATCTATAGTTAATAAATTGTCTTTCTTTCTGGCTTCATGACTTTGTTTAAGATTTTGGGGCAATTAAGGACTTTCATTTAAAGATTTTTTACATAACAAATTAGTAATTCCTATTATTTAGTTTTAAAAAGATCTTTGAAATATCAAATCAAAACATCATATTTAAATGTATGTGAATATGAAAGTTACAGTAACTTTCTATTCAGGCAACTGACAAACGCGTAAATAAAAAATTCTAGATACTACATGTGCAACACATTTCTGTCGGCCATGTTGGAATATGTAGAGTGGAAGGACAAAACGTACTTCTCCATCGCTCTCAGAGTCCATTTGGCTGTCAGAGTTACGTTGGTTGCTGGAAGTTCGACTTCTGGTCCCAGGACGGCGGACTTGAGCTGAGCGTGTCTGATAGGCGTGGCTCTGCTGCTTTTTCTTAGTCGGCCGCCGGGAGCGGAGCCGTGAGGCCAGTAGATCGCTCTACAAAGTGACAAAGGAGGGCGGGAAATGGAGAGAGAAAAGGTGAATTGGCATAGACAGTATTTTTTGATTTGGGGACAGCAGCTGTGAGATGAGGAATAACAAACCTTGGGTGAACATGTAACTGGCTTCTTCCTCCTCTCTGCATTGTATAGTGAGCACTCCATGTCACCTTTGGCTCGTCTGCACTCCTCCATTACTCTAAGAAAAAAAAAATTGTAATTTTCCATTTCAAAATGTTCACTGCTGCTAAAAACATACACGTAACATTTGTATTTGTTTTAATAACTATATATCTGCTCTCTGCAGTGTCTTAATTCTAATTAATTTTCCATCCACCTCACCTGAATACCCCATGCGGCATTTCATTGACCATCACCCTGCGGCTCCAGGCCAGCAGGTCCCTCTCTGTAGCAACTTGACTACGCAGGGCGTTATGCTGCATCTGCCAAACACTCTCCATCTGCCTGCTTCGGTGTTGTCCATCCGTTGAAGAGGAGTCCACATCCACTGCTGCATCATCAGCTAGGAAAAAGGAACATTAGAAAGACAATACTCTAATTTAGGAAATTATACGGTTACATCTAGTATCCACACAAAGCTCATGCTTATAGTAAATAAATAAAACACTGTAAAATTTGATAACAAAATCTAAATTGTAACCTACCCTCTGCCTCTTCAGCCAGTTCTTCGTCATTCTGACGCACGTCCTGCTCGTTCTGTAACTGTCTGATGAGATTGTCCAATATGTTTTCTCCATTTTCTGCCGTTTGCTGGCCAAGTACCTGCTCAACCAACTCTCCATCATCTAAGTCACACAAAGACAGTTGTTGCGTCAACATCAATGCTAAATCAAAACAGTGCAAGCATTCTGAATGATAGGAGAAGTGAGGGAGCAGGTTTTACTGTTAGCTATGTATCCAAGTTGAGGGACGAGCTGATCCTCCTTGCAGTTCTCTCTTCCTGGCACCAGGCGCTGGTAGGGAGGAGGGTGAGGATTCCCATCAATGTCCACGAGGAAGGCTGGAGGCATGAGGTGAGGGGCCTGTTGCGTCTGCTCATCCAGGACATAGCTATTAGAGTCCCGAATAAGAGGCCGGTAATCCGTGTGAAAGAACATCTGGTCAGGAATCTAAATTGAATCAAGAGCATTTTTGTGTTAATTACAGAGAAATGTTACAATCCAAGATTCACCATGTGGCCGAGCTGTGCTTTTACCTTTTCATATGCTCTGCTGCAGCCGAAGCCAACGATGAGCAAATGGCCGTGAGAGTCGGTGCAGGCAAAATGTTGTCCATCAGCTGAGAACTTGCAGTCAAAAATAGCACCGTGGCCTTGCCCTTCAATCTGGAAACAAACATTCGAACATGAACTCTGTGATGTAAAGAAACACGGCTGCTGAGTTGAAGGTCTGATCAGTTACCATGTTGAAGAAGTTGCGGATCTTGGTTCCTTTGGTCAGGTCCCACAAGTAAATGTTGCCGTCATGGCCGGCTGATAGCATGATGCGGGAGTCAAACGGGTGAGCCTCCAGCACAAACACCTCATCATCGTGACCCTGGAATAAACAGAGCAAACAAAGGCCATACATTTGTAAAAAAAACTCTTAACTCTTAATTTTTCTTATCTTGAAAGAGCTGCACAGTGGAAAAGTCCACTTAAGCCACTCACAGATAAAATGTGCAGCAGCTTTCCCGATGTTGTGCTCCACACTTTGAGTTGGTAGTTTGAAACTGCTGTGATGACTGTGGTATCTCCACGGTCCCATGCCACCATGGTCACCACCAGCTTAGTTTTATCATCTGCATTGGCGACAGTGCTCCTGGAGGAAAGGATGCCATCAGTTGAGACAGATGTATTTACAGAGACATGCAACTGTTCAACTCTTTTTTTCTCTTACCCAGGCAGCCGGGCAGCCACGTCTAAGGTGACGCTCTTCCACTCTTGTTGCTGGTAATGCCAGATCTTGACTGTGCCATCACGACTGCCGCTTACAAACCTTAAGCTGAACAATCAAACACATTAAACTTTAGAAAAGAACCACAAAAACACAGTTTGAAGTCCATACAGATCTCAGTAATCAAACTCACCTGTCACTGTTATTGCTAAACTGGACGACTACAACCTTGTCCTAAAAACAGAAGAAACATATTTTAAGTTACACCTTGTTTACATAAAGTTTTATTAGTAGGATGATGCAGCTACTGTGTTTTGTCTCTTACCGTGTGGGCATCCATCTCAGACACCTTCATGGGAGATTCAGCACCAAGGTAATAGACTCTGATCATGTGATCAGTGCCACCAGTTGCCATGAACATGCCACCTATTTACAGTGAAAGGATGGAGATGTTAGTGACACAAAGACATTCAGAGAACATGTATATCTGTAAATGCATAACGTGCTCTTATGTCACTATTTGTGTCTGACCAGTTAGTTTTATTACACTGTCAAGACATTTCCTAGTAACCTAAAGAACTGCTGTTAATACTTTAAGTACTAAAGAGTAAAGAAGTTACCATTAAAGGAAAAACACTCACCACTACTGAAGGAGGAAGTGGAGACCTGTACTCCTGGACGTGACCGCTCAACAAACTTGACTGGCTGATCACTGTGGAAAAGAGGAGAAAAAGTTCAGATGTAGTTATTTTCATTCTGTGAAAAAGAACATCTAAAAACAATGATAAAAGAGGTTTGAAAACACTTACTTGAATTTCATGCTGAGTGAATGCCACTTCCAGAAACACACCATGCCATCTGCACCTGTGGAGGCGAGGTACCGCGTTGTACCTTTGACAGCAGGACAAAACTAAAAGGGACGGAAAGTCAGGGGTGATTAGGCACAATACAAGAATGACCAGAGTTTAGCATATAATACCGCTAAAGAAGTAAAGTAATATGGTGTTGCTTACAAAAAATTGCATTTGCTGTATAATCCAGGTAATCCTTAGTTTTAACTGGAACTTGAGTTGTTTGAATAAAGCCTGAATCCTTAGTCTCACCTGAATGGATGTGATGGAGGCAGCATGGGCCTGCAGAACCATGATGGGTGCACATGTACGTAGGCACCACACTCTGATCACTTTGTCACAGCTGGCTGAGGCGATGAGCGTGTTCTCGTGATTGACAGCCATGTCACAGATCTCTGCTGCATGACCACGAAGCGTTGCCAGCAGCCGGCCGTCATCTGTGGCCCAGATTTTCACCAGGCAGTCATCCGAACCCTAAAAAGCATTAAAACATTAGGTTAAATATTAATTATTGTAATTGTTTGCAGATGTATGATCTGACAGATGTAAAACTAATCACAGCTCACCGTAAATATCCGACGACCAGTGCGGTCAAATGCTACACAGTAGACCGAGGATAGGTGGCCAAGGATACGTTTATGTATCTTCATGTGTTGGTAGGCGGAAGACGGCAAAGCTTGTCCAAAACGAGCTGCACCGGTGGCCTGGCGAGCACCCATGATGGACACTTGATATGAAAGTCATGCAAGAAGGATTAGTAGAGACAGTAGACTGCTAAAGCACCTTTAACTTAATTGGTTTAGGGACTCTTAAAAGGATGAAAAAATATAAACGTTTCACACACCAACACTGGGAGCGTTTCCATCGCTGACTTGGGGTTCTGGTGGACGTCCCCGGTGCAGTGCAGCAACAGCTGAGCCACTGCATACTTTGTGGCTACAACCTAAATTACACAGATAGTGGGTTAAAGATAATGTTAGAAATGACTAAAAAATCATTAGGAAACAGATGTGTTGCCAACACACCACACAATTACAACAGACTCTGTATGAGGACTGTGCGTAAATACAGGGAGAAAATAAACTATGGTAGATGGGAGGAATAGTCTCACTTTTGATGGTGCGAAGTAATGACTGTCTTCCCAGACCCAGAAGTGTTTGGACTCCAGGAACACTAGGTGGGATCTCCTTCTCTATGAGCGGGCCTATTCGCTGACAAACACGCAGCAGATAGTCCGCAGGAATGTGCTGGTTCAAATTCACCTGCAAGAATCAAACACTTCTGTTACAATGGGACAAAGCATTCAACAATACAAACAAGAGCAATAGGACTTTAGCAGAATTCTCCAAAAACATCTAGAATAATTAATATTAATAGGTATTATAGAGATGTTGTCTGACCATGATAAATCAGTAAATACATTTTTTTTTAAGGAATTGGGACAAAAATAGGTAGGGACAACAGTACGGGACAATTTACACAATAAAGACTATAAGTGATTACTATGTATCCATCTAGATCTACTTAAACATCTATTGGTTTTCCCTTAAAGAAAATGCAAAATAAGATTTTAAAATGTTTTTGGTGTGTTTTTCATGATTTTAAGCCTCTGGTGGCTTTACAACAATATTAAACCTTTTTGTGGGTTTATGACAGTCAAAATACAAGCTGGCATCTAAATGAGGTTTTATTTTCTCTTAAATTGAATCTCCACAGGCAAACAGCATTGTCAAACATATCATTTGACCTAGAAACTGCAATAAACTCTCAGTAATTTAAGTTAATCATTGTATAAGTGGATTTGTTTGTATTTACAACGTGAATACTACAATAACATTATAATTTTTTTTTTAAACAGCTGGGTACATTTCTACAAGTATGTAAGTCCACTACTAGAAATGTAATTGTTCAGACTGGTCATAAATATAAATTGTGGTTAAAGTGTGTGTTGCAGTGCATTGAAAAACAAACCAGCGAGGAAGAAGAGGAGGGACTAATAAGGTCATAGCCAATCAAAAGAGTTTATTGCTAGTCACTCCAAAGCACAACTGTGATTTGATTCGCTGCAAGAGCAAAATGACAGCCCTCTAGAGGTGCCTCAGCCTATCACGACCTGTCCTAGTCCGCTCCCTCCGCCCACTGGTCCACACAATAGTAAAGCCTGGGTTTAGTAATTCATCAACAGGCCTGTACGACCACTAATGTTTAAATTATTTTAATAAACGTAAACATTTTATCGCCGCGACTTTTCCACATGATCAATCAATATGAACATACAAATCCGCTGTGGTGATTACAAAATAAAATTCGAGTTATTAGCCTCGTTTGATTAAATCGTTAATTGTGACAATCCACACTCACCCAGTCCTGGAAGTTCCGCTTGTATTTCAATCCGTCCCAACTCCATCGTTGAGGAACCAACTAAAGTTAAGAGACAATATTTTAAAAAACATAGCACCAAGCTGCTGCTACCGTCCCGGAACCCGCTCCTTTATCTACCGTCGGCTAAAGAAGCTGATACATATAAGCACGTAGACAACGATTGGATGGGTAGTGACACGGAAACCAGGGATGCCAATAAAGAGAGAAAAGTGCAGGTGAACCTACCTCATACTCCTCCAGCTCCTCAATCAGTATCTTAACAACACACACAGAGAGACACAGTTAGCATTAGCCGCTAGCACCAGCTGCTAATCTCTTCGATTTAAACCCGATAACCAGTTAATATCTCGCCAATCTAAGGGTGTTACCTGCGCTGCCTTCTTACACGGCCCGGACTGCAGAAATCTGGCAATGAGGTAATACAGCTCTGAAAGGAAAGAGACGCGTATTAGCTTGGTACCAACCACTGTTCCTATTCAGCCGAGCTAACGCTGGCTAGCTCCGGGACGCACTCGGGTTATTTAGCTTTATCCCCGTAGCGCTACTGCAAACTGTCCCAATGCTAAATGTGTGGTCGCGGGTTGAGGGTGAGCTCAGCACTCACCGGCCTCGGTCTGTGAACACTGTTCTCTTGCCATCGCTTGTTAGGACAGGCGACATTAAGACACACTGATGTTTTAGCTTGCTCGTTAGCCGCCGGCTAGCTAACAGTAGCTAGATGTGTGTAGCTAAAACAGGCTAGTGAATGGCCTCCTCCTCTCTCAAGTTGATTCCATACCACCTGGTGCTTTGTGTTAGCGCCCTCCAGTGACGCTGGGCCATACTGAACGTCATTTATTGTTGAAAATGAAAAACTGTGATAGATATTTACATATTAAACTGTACAGCAAAAACCTTTCCGGCAGGATTTATCTGCAGTTTTCAGCATTTATTTATCTATTTAATAATTTTATTTCCCCGTTAAGTTCCATATTTATTGGAAGGATTTTATCCATTTGTAGTTGAACTGTATAATCTCATTGAAAAGAACTGTGAATATTCTGTTAACATTGTATGCTATTTTTATTTCTACATGTCCACCTGTTTATAGTTAAAGTTTTATTTTAACCGATGTCTCTATTGTCCCCATATTGGTAATTAAAAATGATTCTTTTAGATTTACACATGAATGTACTGAAGATTGTTGTGAAGATCGTAATGTACTTTACATTGTTTGGACTCATGTTATGGATCGAAGCGGATCCATAACTTATTTTCTAACAAAAACCCTGCAATCCTGTTTGATATGATGACTGTATTTGGAGACTGTTGCTCTGGGGATAGCATCTGGGTTTAATTCTGAAAGAGGCCTCCTTGACCTTGGTGGCAACAGAGAAAAGGTGCAGGTTATGTAGCAAAGTGGTAAATTGAAAATTTTCAAGCTTACAGCAGGGACAGGATAAACCCAGAGGATTTAACCATAAAAATACAATATATGACCGTATCAAAAAGGGAACTGGAACAAATTTGATCTTCGTTAATTTGACGAAATATGTAATAGCCTTTTTACTGAGTTTTAAGTTAGACAGTCTCTTGGTGGATATTCATGGGGACTCATTTCTAAGATGTAAATACAGTTACAGATCGTATTTTGCAATGGCTTATTTTGCACATTATGAAGGTGGTTATGTCAGCAATTTGGAATAACATTAACACATTTCAGCCAACCATCGTTTATGATAATAGGGATACGATCCATAAAATATACTAATTTGTCCACCTACCGCATCAGAATGTCATTGTTATTGTACGTTGCACACTGCAAAAAACACCAATTCCTTGAGGATCACAGTCGGACAGAGATAGTATAAACTGTGAAAAAGCCCTGTCTTTATTCAGGCATTGTTCTGGTTGAACATTTCATGGAAATCTTGATGATTCGTCTGAACTCGTAAGACAGTTTATAATAATAGGCTAATGAAATAAAAACAAGCCTTCAAACAGGGCATGGCCACACAACTGGAGGCATAAATATTTTCTAGGTTCCGTGTTCTTCAACGATGGACTTCATTACATTCATTCCTGATTAAGCACAGGTTTAAAATGCCATGCAATTATAGACGTTATGTCAGTGGCTCCGATGATACAGAATAGCTGAGTCTAAGAGAAGTGATCGGTGGCATCAACAATCTAGGCAGCTGCTGAAAGTATGAACATGCCATGGGTGGCAGATTGATTTCAGCCCACACAACATTGCATGTTACCTATCCAGTGCCATATCAGTGAATCTGAGGGAAAGGGGAAAATAATATCTCTTAAAAAAAAGAAAGACAAGAGCCTGCTGATTCACAAGCCCTAATGCAAATTAAGAAAAAAGTGCAGCACACCCATAGGCTTTTGTAAAAGGCTCTTCCCCGGAGTGCAATCATTCATGGAGAAGCTCTTAGGGCCTGAAAAAAAATCTTTAGGATTGAAGTCCCTCTTTCTCTCCTTTTTTATTTGAGTAACACCTTAAATTAAGCAAGAAATAGTAGTTTAATTATTTAGTGTGTTAACAGGCAGATCAATAGATGCGGTTTTATCTTATTTTATCTAGAGGGGCGTTCCACAGATTTTAGATGCCGAAGTCAGTTTGCTATGGTTAGTAGCCTACTATGTATGCGGTGAACACTGTTGTATAATATCCTCCTCCTGTGACTGCAGAAGCTTGGTCAAATCTGACAAAAACAACTTATGTCACACCACATGAGTGATTGGTTGTTTTGTTTTCTTTGGGAACTATAGTCGCCTGCAACTGGAGGAGTGAGACATGTGTATGAAGCACTGTCAGGGTTTCACTGAGAGTTGCTATCAAACTACTGTACATGCAGGGAGGCTATCACGCTGTATTCAGAGTTCCAACACATTGTGTACATGCAACTCAAAATCTTGTTTTTTATATGTTTATCTCTGTCATGTTAAGATCAATAGCAATTTCCCCAGTGACATTCAAATAGTGCAGTACATTTAATTTCTCTTAATGGGAAATAATATACACCTTCAGGCTGTTTTGCAGTGTTCATGAACATGTTTTTTTACCAGGTACGCTGCTGTACGGTGGCCCTGAGAGCTCAACGAACAGCAACTTAAGAAAACACATGCAAGTTGACAAAACACATGCAAGTTGACCTGCTGAGCCTTAGACTGTCATTCAGAGACATTATTAGAAAGGCATTTATCATGCAAGTACATTCAGAAGCCCTGCAGCTCATTTGCAACCTCAAGTCACAACAAGACATTTACGTGCTTTGCCTGGTAAATTTCAGTTGTTTAGTTTGTACATTAAAATGTTTAAAAGGTATGGCAATGAGTGCCAAAATGAGTTCACCTCTGACTGCAGTAAAACTCTAAAATGGGATCATCGCCAAGCTAAAAATAAATGTACTACCGTGAAACTATTTACTGCTTGTTTTCTTTCCCAAGTAGGAATGGAGTCTTGAATCATCAGTGCAATACTGCTCTATAATCAATCCAATCTATTTAATCTGCTAATGAACATTTTGCATTGTGCCTGCTTTGCTTTAATAATTTTTACTGCAGGGCTTGTTTTTGCGATGGTGTACTTTTCATTGCAGTGTTGCAACTTTTAAGCATCTCAACTCTTTCCACAACCGAGCTGCACCCATTGACCTAAGGGTGGCGCTAAAGTGTGTGTCCACTCGTTGGATTGTATGAAACCTGGTGCGCTCAAGCATTTACCCATTACATTTTCCCGCATAGCTCTCATCAGTCCAAGCCTGTGTCTGCCAACATGTGATGATTGGCTACATGATGGCCTTTTGAAAGTATGACTCATGGCCCAAAAGGCATGGCGTGACTCACATAACAAACTCACAGCAGATCAATGTACTGTACTGTACATGTATATGTACAGAACCAGACTCAGTACTGTTTTACCCTGTTGTACTAGTATCTATTGTATTCCTGTCCATCCCGGGAGAGGGATCACTCACACATGGCTCTCTCAGAGGTTTCTACATTTTCCCCCTGTTAAAAGTTTTTTGTTGTTAGTTTTTCCCTACTCTTGTTGAGGGGTGAAGGGCAAAGGATGAGGCATCTTGGTAAGTCCTATGAGAAAAATGTTGATTGGTGGATATGGGCTACACAAATAACATTTTATTGATTGATTGAACTGGAGGATCAGGAAAGTATTACTTAAACACACACACACTGAGTCATGTTTCCACGACTTGAAAGGAGGTTGCATTGACCTACATGGATTTCCGGAGGACACCTGGACGCTCTAACCTTAACCATAGTTACAACTTGCCTAATCCTAACCCTTCCCCTAACCTAACCCTAAACACATTTAGGTCTCCACAACACGCGCGCACACACACACACACACACACACACACACACACACACACACACACACACACACATACGCACACAGACACACACACACAGGTTTACCCAGCCATCCTTAAAATGACATTGCATTGGCTTCCATTCATTTTGGACGGCCCTAACCAAAACCATGACCAATTCACCCTAACCCTAACCCTAACCTAACCACAATTCACATCTGACCTATAACCATAACCAGGACCCCCGGAAATGATGTTTAGCCTATAGGATTGAGCTTTGGTCCTCATGATTTCCACTGTTGTTAGTACGGCAACCACACACACGCACAACTTAATTTAAGAGCATATCTAGTCCAGTGGGCGGGGCTGTGAGTGTGGACGCACTGGCTGCACACAGAAGTCTTCAGCCAGCCCTCGTCTGTCTGCCTGTCACTGTGTGTGTGTTCGTGTGTGTGTGTGTGTCAGTGGACGGGACACGTTGTGTGCACCGCTCTGTGGAAAAACGATGTAAGCTGTGAGGTGTGAAGTGTGTGGGCTGTGTCTGGCTCTGGGCTGGTTCAGGATCTGCCTCTCTACAGGCGGCCCCTCTCTCTCTCTCTCACACACACACCGGGGAGAACCGTCTGTACGCGGAGTCGCAGCGCAGTTTCATTTAAGGGAAACTTTTTTCGCGGGGAATAAAAGACGTCGCAGTTTTTTTTTTTAGGATCATTTTGCCGCTTCCAGCCTCTTTCCCCGCCTGGCTCCCTCTATAAGGTAAGTTTCCACCTCCTCCGCAGCGTCTGTTTCGTCACTTCTACCCACAAACCGAGCTTCACGTTAGCGAAACAATTTACGGTGTCAACAAGTAGAACCTCTCCGGGAAAAACATACTTTACTCACGGTCTGTTTTTTTTCTCCAAAGTCTTGACGCGACGTTATTTGCGTCACAATATTTACAGCAGTCGTATACAAATACACAAAACACATGTTTTCCTCAGTGGATATTTGGACCGTTTCAGGCTAATTTGCTTATGCATTTAGGTCAAAGGCTGCTGGTTTTTCTGAATGACTGTAAGCTGCAGGCACACAGTATATTTGAATAGGGTGTTTATTTTCCTCTTGTATTAATTCGATGCGAGGCAGCGTGCTGTAAGTTATTGATACTGGACGCGGCGCCAATGAAATGGGGGTGGGATGCCCTGGAGTGTGTGTGTGGAGTCCAGCTGCTGGTTCGCTGTATGCACAGGCACCTTATCATATGTGGGCCCTTCAAACATATTGTGTGACTCGATGAGGGGGAAATAGGACTGTGATCTATATGGGGTTGAGCAATCCACATGGCGCTCTCTTGTGCGTGTAGAGATATGACTACTTGGACCAATTCAAATTGGTGAGAGATTCTGGATTATGAGATTGAGCAAGAGCTATTTCCCAGTTGAGGGTGTCCAGGTAAGGAGTCAATGGAAATCAGGTTTTTCGAATGTATGTCAGTGTCTGCCTATCTGATGACAAGTGTGTGGCTTTGGTCAGGAGCACGCTGCCATGAGAGGAGCCTGTTATTTTCATTGTCCAAGTGATCGTCCAGTGTCCTCATGCACGTTCCACCAGTGTGGAGGCCTGGTCCACTCTGTCAGCTGGCTGCTTCAGTGCTGTGGTTGGCCCAGCAGACATGAATAGTGATGAGGACGTGTGCTGACAGCCGAGTGGGACGTGAATGGCTGTCCCGGGACTGACTGTACTGGAGTGTTAAGCCCCATACACTCCTTTCTACGTCATGGGCCACCCTCATGACGCATGCCATCTTCTCCTCCCTTCCAGTCAAAATCTTGAGTCCTGCTTTTACAGTACATTTTACAAACTGCATTTTTATCCTGGGCTTGATGAGTTAGTGTATTCCACTCTGGATTAAAGTCTGCCCCTATGGAGGTCAGAGGTTAATCATGATCCTAATCCACACTGCACTGTGACTGCCCACTACTGACAGGCATCTCACTCACTATATGGATGTCTATTTCTGCCACTTGTTACAGCTCTGGCATAGAATACATATTGAACTGCAGACATTACCAATTTATTAACCGTACACTTTTACTGATCCTGAAGTTTTTGAAAATAGCTACAACAACCTGTGACATACAATCAAACATACAACCAATCGGCCAGCACACAGTCCAGTCCAGGAGTCCAGAGTCTCTTCTACACTCACAATATGTTGCCACGTCATAATTATTCAATTTGTTTACCTGAAGGAGCAGCCGCCCAGGGCAGTTGCTGTGGTTGTTTTTAGTTTGCCCAGTAACTTACAACAATTGTTTGTGGGAATCAGGCTGTAGAGTTTAACAGTGTATAGTGTTGTTCATGTTACTCTTGGACAGTGATGGGGTTTGCCCATGAGATCATGGGGGAAACACAAGATTTCCTTATTCAGCAACCCTATCGTAACATGTAGATATAAAGGATTTGCCACAAATATGTTTTTTTTCATTAATAATAATATAATAATATAAAACTTATTCATGAACATCTATTTCTTCATATTTATAATTCACCCTACATAATTACTCATGTATGACTTAGAATACTTTACTCTGTCTCAGTTTGAGGTTACGATCTTTCTCCCTTTTATTCCTCGTTTCTTGTGACATTTCGTCATGTCCTTATTTTTCATTTTGCTCCACTCTGCTGTTTCAAGGAAAATCCGTTTGCAGCATTATATTTCACTTTCAAGAGCAAACCAAGCTTGGGGCCTGATGGAGATTTTTTTTTGTCTGATCATTTATATTCTGGTTGTGCTTAAGCAGCGCTGTATCTGGGCTTTTGTTCCTCTTTCCTGAAACTATTCTATGGTGAAGGTTAGTTAACTGATGACACACAGCCTCGTCTCTGATGTTACAGAGCATGTTGTGGGGAAAGTAGGTTAGTGGGCCATGTCCTGCAAGCTTAAACTGAATGCAAGTCTGAATATTGCTAGAGCTGCTTAGTGTGACTGGGCATGCACAAATGGTGCAGGTCTGTGCAACTGTTAAGGGATCATTTCTCCCCCTCTGTCTCTTTAAGAAAACAGAGCTGCGCTCCACATAGCATGAGTCTTGAATGTTCAACCCATGATGATTCATCTCCAAAGAAAATGTTAAAATCCATCCAGATGGATTTTGCATAGGCAAATATGCATTAATATAGAAAGTCAAGGGTAAGAGAATGAGAGTAGGTTGAAATGGAGTGAAATCTGACAACAGGTTGACTAACTTCACAGGTTGCAAATTACCAAGCCTTGCTTACCTTATACATTACACACAACACAAGAAGCCCATTGTTGGTGTTGTGTTAATAGTACTACAGTATCACATGGTCACATTTGACTTACATTGACATCAGTCAATGTAATTTCTCTGAAATTATCTCTGAAATAATTCAGAGAGTTTCTCTCTGAATAATTCAAACCTTTGGTCTCTCGGTGCAATAATTACTCGTCTACAGTGTATGGAAACTCTCATGTTACTTACCTTTGTACTTACCTCCTGTATGGTAACATATAGTCTTATGGTTGCTGTGGTTTTTCACACTTGGCTGTGACAGAAGTTACACTTGGGAATAACAAGGTTCAAGTTCAATAAACTTCATTTTTGTCATTCCACATATGGTACAAGAAATACCTGACAGAGACATCAGACAACAAACCCACACTGAAACATACTTGTGACCTG
This sequence comes from Platichthys flesus, assembly GCF_949316205.1. Classification (NCBI taxonomy): domain Eukaryota; kingdom Metazoa; phylum Chordata; class Actinopteri; order Pleuronectiformes; family Pleuronectidae; genus Platichthys; species Platichthys flesus. Next base: position 15,771,648 of record NC_084959.1, on the reverse strand, counting down.
CCTGTCACTCAATGTCTGCTGCGGTCGGCTCCAGCTCCCCTCAAAGGATAAGCAGTATTGATAATGGATGGATTGATGGATGGAACCCTGAAAGCATTTAATAGTAGGTCATACAATAGGAAAAGCTAAGAAAGAAGGGAAACACTCACTCTGACTACATTAAACAGGCATTTAAAGTATTTGTGATACTCATCAGAACCACTGGAGTGTCATGCTCCTTGACAGCCTGTAACAAAAGTCTCTGATAAGTGTCGTGTGTGTCCTCTGTCCAACCTTTCGAAACAGTTAGCAGCCCTTGAAGTCCTAGAATACTATGTACTACTTTAGTGAATGTGAGTTAGTTGGAGTTGTACACAAAACGAATTTCCAAATAAATAAACCCAAATGTCATCATGAGGTTGTTTTAATTCTTGGCTCGTCAAATATGAAGCACTTTGAACTGCACTATCCTGTATGAAAGGTGCTGTACAAATATAGTTCGACAGATTGACTTAATTGTTCTGAGAAATTGAGCAAATCATTTGCATAGCAATGCATTATCAACAACTAGTTAGTAGATTCCTATATAGAATGAAACAATAATTAGAGAATAGGGTTGATTGGATATCTTTGTAGGACTCTTTGACGTGCTATTAACTAATGAGCTAATTAATTTGCGCTGCAACATTTTTGCCGTGGGCCCAAAATGACATTATTGCTTATTTATAATTCATAGACACATCAGACTATTGAATCTGGATCTGTAGGTGATGAATAGGTACTTATTCTTTTACTTATTAATTTTTACTCTTGAGGTTTTGTTGTGTTCCTACCTTTTGTTTTTATTATTTGTTACAGAGTCATAATTGTACTGTGCACGGCATCTATTTTGCCCCTCCAATTAATGGACTCACTGGGATACTTACATTAACTTTGTGGTGTGTTTCATGTGGGAGGAAGGGGGGGATTATATAGTTATTTAATGGCTCATACTTGAGTTCTAATATTATATGAATATTTCCATATTTTGCAGCTGAATTTGTGTTAGTGTTTATAGAGGCACTGGAATACAAAACCCCATCCACTTGTCCATTATACTGTGGTTTACCTTACAGGGTAACCTAGAAGATTGATAGAAAAAGAGTTGTAGATAAAGTTTGTATCCTTTAATGTCTTTTACTCGTTTTTATATTCTTTTCTATGGATCATAGCATTTAAGCCATTCTTTAAAATCTTTTTTGGATCTTGTATAACTTAAAGTCAGTAACATCTTTCACTGGACTATATGTAGTCCTTAATGTAGTCTGTATGTTTAGAATCATTTGTAGTGTAGGCCTAAGATGATTTGTCAGGTTTCCTTTTGATTATTGAACAGCTGCTGTGTCTCCATTGAGAAGACAGTGGTCTTTTGAATGAGCCTTCGAGGCCTTGACAGAGGGATAAAATAGATTTTTCTGTTAGCGTCATACTGCCATTTTCTAATGCCCGGATGGGTGATGTGGAATCATGCTGCACAAGACTCTTGAGACTATGACTAATATTCATGTCACCCTCTTTAACCTTGTAACTATGACAGACAAAATGTTCAGTTATATAACTGCCTCTACACACGTCATCATCCTTGCCGCTGATCTCTTGCTCCAAAGCGCACAGTTATTGTCCTCAGTAGCTTCAGGCTCAGAATCACTGGGGCATGATTAAGAAATTTAGCTGATTAGAAAAAAAAGAGGTTACTTTCTTCCGGCTCTTATGACATTGTGTGAATTTGCTTCCTCCCTTTCTTTCATTGCATGAAAGGAGTGGCATTACCTCAGATAAACATCTGAATATTATGTAAAACCTTTTCAAAGACACTGCTGTAATCAGAGTACGAAATAAAAACCCACCGAGCGACAAATGCAGGTGGATTTTCATTTTGACATGTAAATCTCTGTACCAAAAATAGCCTGGAAATAAAATACCTTTACCAAACTAATATCTTGTAATTCCCTCCAGTCTCTCTGAGCTGTTCAGGGACATTAAAAGCTTGATGGCTAATCATTTCTGTCAGCTAAACAGTGAATCCAAAGTAATAATCGTTGTTCTGTCTAAGTCCAGAAACCACCTCACTTAAATGCTGAGCTCTCGCTCTTTGAGTTGAATGGAAACATAATTTACTTTAATTTACGTCTTCATTACAGGCTCTAAATAGTCAGGGTCCATCTTACATCACAGACCATATTCACTGGCACTCAGCTTCCATGTCACTTTGATCTGACAACAAACCTCTTGTGTGTCCCATGGTCGGAACAAACACCAATAGGTGCTCTTGCAGATGCTGCCCAACTATCGTGGAACCAGTTATAAATAAGTTATGATATCCAATTTTATTTTGAAATCTAAGCTAAAGACCATTTGTGCAACTCTTCGGTCAGCCTATGCTGTGTTTAAATGTGCCTTCTGAATAATGATACATTTGACTTACAGTGGAGGAAATAATTATTTGATCCCTCGCTGATTTTGTAAGTTTGCCCATTGACAAAGACACAAACAGTCTATAATTTTAATGGTAGGTTTATTACAATAGTGAGAGATGGAATATCAAAAGGAAAATCCAGGAAATCACTTTAAATAAAATATATAAACAGACTTGCATTTTATCGAGTGAAATAAGTATTTGATCCCCTGCCAACCATCAACAATTCTGGCTCCCACAGACTGGTTAAATACTCCTACTCCTTAGATACACTGAAAAAAACATGTTACCTGCAGCAAAGACACCTGTGTGTCAATCAGTCACCAATCACCTGTATAAAAGACACCTGTACATGCATTCATAAGTCAGACTCCAAACTCTCCACCATGGGCAAGACCAAAGAGTTGTCTAAGGACATCAGGGACAAGATTGTAGACCTGCACAAGGCTGGATTGGGCTACAAGACCATAGGCAAGAAGCTGGGTGAGAAGGAGACAACTGTTGGTGCGATCGTTCGAAAATGGAATCACTGATGATCTCAAGGCAGCTGGGACCACAGTCACCAAGAAAACCATTGGGAACACACTACGCCGCAATGGATTAAGATCCTGCAGTGCCCGCAAGGTCCCCCTGCTCAAGAATGCACATGTACAGGCCCGTCTGAAGTTCGTCAATGATCACCTGAATGATTCAGAGAAGTCTTAGGAGCAAGTGCTGTGGTCAGATGAAACCAAAATTGAGCTCTTTGGCATCAACTCGACTCGCCGTGTTTGGAGGAGGAAAAATACTGACTATGACCCCAAGAACACCATCCCCACCGTCAAGTATGGAGGTGGAAGCATTATGCTTTGGGGGTGTTTCTCTGCTAAGGGGACAGGACGACTTCACCGCATTGATGGAAAGATGGACGGGGCCATGTACCGTAAAATCCTGAGTGACAACCTTCTTCCCTCCGCCATGGGCACTGAAAATGGGTCGTGGATGGGTCTTCCAGCAGGACAATGACCCAAAACATACGGCAAAGGCAACAAAGGAGTGGCTCAAAAGGAAACACATTAAGGTCATGGAGTGGCCAAGTCAGTTTCCGGACCTTAATCCCATCGAAAATCTGTGGAGGGAGCTGAAGCTTCGAATTTGCTAAGCGACAGCCTCGAAACCTTAAGGATTTGGAGATGATTTGCAAAGAGGAGTGGACCAAGATTCCTCTTGATACGTGCACAAACCTGGTAATTAACTACAAGAAACGTCTGACCTCTGTGCTTGCCAACAAGGGTTTTGCCACAAAGAACTAAGCCATTTATTGGCAGGGGATCAAATACTTATTTCACTCGATAAAATGCAAGTCTGTTTATATATTTTATTTAAAGTTATTTCCTGGATTTTCCTTTTGATATTCCATCTCTCACTATTGTAATAAACCTACCATTAAAATTATAGACTGTTTGTGTCTTTGTGAATGGGCAAACTTACAAAATCAGCGAGGGATCACATAATTATTTCCTCCACTGTACTTATTTATTATCCTGGGATTGTTTACTGCATTTTCATGTATGGACACAGTGCCTTTTATTGGAAACCATTCCTATTTCAGAAAGCTGATTCACAGGACTGTTCTCTCTTCCATGACAAAAGGTCACTGTCAAGAATCGGGCGTGGCTACACTTAGTGTTTCAGATGAAGAAGAAAAAAAGGTTTCACAATATGTGTGGGCCTGGCCACTGTGTGTGACCTAGCTGGGATTCAGATCTTTAGCTCAGGGTGTTGGCTGCATGTGCATTACAACTCTGTTTGCTTTTGTGGTGTTAAATACATATTGTGGCAGAAGACCATAAATGGGCATGTCAGGTTTGATGCTGAAATGAAAAGACAACTCCCAAAACAAATCTCTCTGTTCTATTGATGTTGAGTAAGTCATTTGCAGTCTGGGATGTCGAGAGGCAAAACCTGGTCATTATAGTGACACTGAAATGGGGGAGTTCACACACCAAGCTGGGTCAAGATAACATCAAGAGAAACCTGAATTGGTTACATGTAGCAAAGACCTGTTGATTATGCAAACTGGATTATCTGGCATATGCTGTGTAGTGTTGTGATTTCCTATTCCCTCTGGAGTTCTGTGATTTACAATCATCTATTACAGTATTTTGAAAATGTTTATGCTACTTTTAGCAGCTCTCCAAAACAAGTGATAACTTTTTGGAAATCTGTTGAAAAATGATGGTCCTCCATCCTCAGTGAGATCAGAGGGCATGGGTCTTTTTTAGAGCTGGATTATTTAAAGGTTTAAAGAAATAGTTCATTGAAAAATGAAAATGCAAACATTATCTTTTCACCACTATGCCGGTCGAGGGGTGGGTGAGGCGTTTTAGTCCACAAAAGCGTTTTGGAGTTTCAGGGGTAAACAGTGATGCAGCCGTGAATTTTTCCCTTTTTAAAGCTCAAGGACACGCAGGGTGAAAGAATCATGAATCATTGTCACAATGAAGCATGATTTCTGCATTCATTTCACCAATCTGCTCATACCAGCTGTTATCTTGAATAATGTGTAAACAACTCCACTCACACAGTTTGTGGTGTTTTGTGGCAGCAAAATTAGCTGTATTTCACTGTGTTGTAATCAGCTACGAGTGTGTCAACACTTAGTGAGTGTGTAAATTTTTTTCCAGATGGCTAATGAACCAACCTTTTTATAATTAAATCATTGATGGTATTAACCCACTTTCTTCATATGACATATATTGTTAATATGTGCAAGTATGAGTATTCTTTTGTGTTCTGTTGTTGTGATGTCCCTAAGTGAATCATCAACATCTGATTTTGTGTCCAGTAGTTTGTCTAAAAGACATGGACAGTAAAACCATGGATATTGATCATAAGGGAATTCAATATGCAGCTGCTTGTCTACCTGTTCTGTCTATGAAGCTTTTCATTACTAGATGCTTTCTTCTATCAAGACAAATCTGATTCTAACAAGATGGCAGTGTTTCACAACAAGAAAAATGAAAAAGCAATAGATAGAAATGGAGACATAGGGTCACTTTTTCTGTGGATTGCTTGCAGAAGACTATTTCAGTTCAGAGCCTGTGCATGAGAGAGTGGCTGCTTGTGGTTTTACTGTCGGTCACTGACGAAATCAGAAATTATCATATTATTCTGGCAATCAGCCTGAAATATTTCTTGGGTGGCATTGCAAAACAATCAATAAACTTCCACAGCCAGGGATTTAATCAAACATGTTACCAGCAATCTGAGCTTGAGATTGCAGTACAAAGGAAGTGCTGCAATGCCCTTTCCACCCATGCCCTAGAATTGTGACCCACATATTTGCCCACACACTGCCTTAGGTAATTGCATATTTTCCTGAGCAGCAGCAGACAATAAAAGGCCTGCAATAATTTGGTGATTCATTTAGAATCACTGAAAGAATATAATTATAAGGACATTTGAGAGTGGTTCTACCTGGTGAAAGGATATTTGTTTTGTTTGTCTGCTTTCTCATGGAAATGATTTGGCCACCCACCATGGGGTTGTGATGTGTGGTGAATGTGTAATTACAAGGCACTTTGGGCAAAGTATAACCAAAATCATTGACAAATGTTGTTGAATAAGCATCAATAGTAAAATATAGAGTGGGTATAATAAACCTATATAATATGTGCGGTTAGACTGAACATGAATGAGCACAGTAAGTGAGTTTATGAGAAATGAATCGGTTACATGGATGCACCCATATCTCAATGCTCTACAACTCAGCAGGGTATTTGTTGTGCGTTTTTCTGTGTTGTGTGCATTTGCAATATATGTTTCTTATTTGTTGCATTGTGTGTCTTTGCAACATGTTTGTCCGTTTGGTTATGTTGTGTGAATTCGCAGTGAATGTGTTGTCAAATTGATGATTTTTCAACATTTTGTTTATTTCATTGTTTTTTCAAGTTGCAGTCCACTGAACTTTCAGGGGCACTCTACTTAGTAGTCATAGTTGTGTATTAGGTAATAGACTGTTTACAGTTATTTTCATCACATTTTAATTTGAGTTATTTCTTCAAAACTACCAAAAAGGTTCAGTTTATCAAGATGAAATATAAAAAATACATACACCACTGGTATTTTTGCTTGATTTACTTACCTGATTTATTGAGTATTCAAAAAGTTATGTTTTGATTTAGTAATTGATTCACTATAATTCGGGTTGTTTACACAGATGCAGTTATGGAGAGCATGGGGAACGGGCATGTGTTTTATTCCTTAGTGCAGAATAGGTGAGGATGTATTAGACTATTGTGACTATTCTCCAGTGTGGCCCAAGGGAGCATTATTGGGAAGCTACTGTTTGCCTGACTGCGACAGCGCTTGTGGGAAAGCTCAGCTCAGAAAGTGCGCAAAGATTTATGACCAATGCCTTTTTATCCATTGGCTTCATAGTAGAAGAAAATGCTATTTGTGGCGACAAATGCTCCAAATAGTCCAGGCAAGGCAAGTTTTTTTGTATCATCCTCCAGGCACAAGGCAATTCAAGGTGATATACAAATGCATAGAATGCATAGGGCGCCTGTGGCTGACGGGTAGAGTGGTCGTCCTCCAACCTGAAGGTCGGCAGTTTGATCCCCAGTCTGACCCATCTGCATGCCGAAGTGTCCTTGGGCAAGATGCTGAACCCTGAGTCGCCCCCTATAGAATAACAAAGTGCTGCGAATAGATGCACTGTATGAATGTGTGTGTGCATGGGTGAATTTAAAACGGTACTGTAAAGCGCTTTGAGTGGTCTTCAAGACTAGAAAAGTGCTATATAAATACAAAACCCAAACCAAACCATAGAAGATAGAAAGTAAGTAGATAACAAGTTATTCCCTTACAGTTTTCTTACTTTGGTGTTGTGTAAAGGTGAAGCTAATAGAGCTCCATCTATATTGATTTCATCTTACAAAATGTCCTTGACTTAACATTGCGTAACTCCAAGCCAGCCAACCAGTGTGAATGGATGGAAGAAAGGTTTATGTAAAAGAATGACTGCCACAATTTCCAGTTCAGTGGCAGCAGGTAGAAAATCTACTGCTGTTGTGATGTTCTTATCCTTCTTAGGGAAGACAGAGCTCAGCAACTTGAAGCATTCACCAAGGTCATTCTTTAAATGAATAGGGAAATATAACTTGTTTTTAATATATTTATTTATACTGCTTTAGCTATCTTACATAATCTATCCCGGGCATTTAAGATTTTAAGCTGTGTATAACAGTAATTATTATTTTATAAATATCATCTTTTAAGAAATTCTCTATTTCAAATATAATTTAATATAGAAAGTAGTGGGTCCTTATTTATAGCTGTAATAGTGATATCTGTTTATTTGTGAGCCCAGTATTAAATGTTCTGTTAATGCTATAACAATGCATTAAGAATGACCTCTGTTTGTGATAATAAGAAAACATGCAGTCAGAAAGGTTGTCTGCCACTTTATTAATATTCATCAGATAAACAAATGGGTTTGTGCATACATAATATACTCCACCTGAAGAAAAATGGAAACCAGTTCCTTAATTAATGGACATCAAAACCTTGGTTGGGGGAAAATATACACCACACATTGTTACCATGGGAACACAGAATGAACAGCAGTGCCACAGTCTAATTAATGACAGTCAGTGCCTCAGCAGAGGGCCACTATGACATCATCAATACCAGTATCACAGATGTACAGTAGCATGAGACATTATGGCTTAATGTCTGAGCGATTATCTGAATAATCCACTTTTTCAGTGACGTAAAGGCAAGGAGCCCGGACAAAGGTACAGCATGTAAAGAACCCAACCCGGAGCATTACTATGTGATGAGGTCTGCTTATGAGCACTAAATGTCATCTCTTTATCCAATAGCATGACCTACATAAAAGAGCGGAACTAATCTCTATGTAGGCGGATGGTGAATAATGCAGTAAAATGTGGGAGATCTTTCTGAATCTTGGATGTCTTACACTTGTTAGTGTCAGGCTTAGAAACAATTTAGTTCAGAATGATCCTGAGTCATCACTCGGGCATTATTCGCCCTCTTCAGCATTGTTTGGTGCCAATATTTCCATGTATTGTGCTTTGGCATTAGTTCTTTAGATATGTTACATGAAAAGCAGCAGCTGACTTTGCATTAATATATCAATACACCTATTTGAACTATTATCTTTAGCATCCCACCTAAGAGATTCAGCATATTAATTGAGATATTTAAGTAAAAATGCTAAGAGTTCACAGCCATACATTGTAGGTCGCATGTGTGGGTTAATTTTTCCCATGTTCACCATTTTACTTTATCCTGTTAACATGCTTACATTTGGTAATTAGGTATAGGCACATATAACAGATGAGAATAATTACTCATTCATTTAAAACATATTGGTTCATAAACAAAAGTATTAGTGATAATTCGAAAATATGAGCAGATTACGGTGCTGAATGAATTTTGGCACAAGATGCTGATTTGCTCTCTTGGCTCTTAGGAAATTATGTGTTAGGTATTCGGTAAAAAGTCTTTTGGCTGAAAATTGTTTGGTTAAGAGCTTAAGAAAGCCCATTTAAGAACATGAATACCTCTGGCTTAGCATTATACATGAGGAAAGAAATTGATAAATACAACTATTTTGAGACAATTTAAACATTACATTTACTTAGCTGGAGCTACTGCGAATGAATCCCTAAATAGTACTTTGTTTAGAAAAGAAGAAACTCTCTATTTGGCTTTTCTTGACCCTTTAGTAGACTTTGGTGTAAAGTAATCGCAGACTAGACAGGTTGGTTAATACAGATGTGCCGTGTGCAGTTTATTGACATCATGTTCCATGATTTGAATGTGTTCACAGTCAGTGTTTTTAGACAGATACCTCTCATCTTCCTATGGAGCCATCATGTATTTCCGTGGAGTAATTATAGAGATTCAGAGGACTTGGACTCCTATATCACATATCATATACACACATCATTTTTGTTATGATGGTGTCAAAGGATAAAAGATTGAGAGTGGATTCTTGCTTTTTTTTTCTAAGTGGTCTGTATATGTAAGAACACTTTGCTATATTTTGTGATACAGAGAAAAAATGGTGGTTGCTTATGAGTGTGCAGTCTTCAGCAAGGCAGCCAGCAAATATGAACATATCAGGTAGTGGTAGAGTAAAGAACCCTGTACAATAACTGAAAGCTTTGCCACAAAAAACTTTGGTAGGTAAGACTTCTGGACTGAAACATAAATTGTTACTATAATTTACTTATTATTAAGATGTAACTCTGGAAGCAAGGTTTTAAACTGAGTCCCCCAAATACTTAATTGTTCCAATGGTTGAGCCCAATCGTTGCTGTTGACGGTGGAAAAAGTGTTAACAGTAATTTCATGCTTTTTCAAACATTTCCAGTTGACTGAATGGAATGGTTTCGTTTCCAGTCTTCACTCTGGCCGACAGCATATTTTGTATAGTGTCTTTGTCTGAGCTGAGTCACTTTTGTAATATCCAAACCATTGCCACATAATTTATGTTGTTGGGGTTTTTATACCGGTATTTTCCTCATTTGGGAGGGTACAGTAACAATAATTCGTCATTCCTGCTGTATTATACATGCGGTTTTGTGTGTGGTTACCGTGTGCTTACTGATGGTTGACTGCAATGTACAAGCAAACTGCATTCTGATTGGCTGCACTGCGCTGTATGCACTGCATCCTGGTCTGTTCATTTTCAACAACACCTATAGGTTACCATAGTAACTGGGAAAAACGATTGCAGTTTTGGCTTTGCCCAGCTGTACCGACCAATTCATCGTCTGTCCTCCACCTGACGTTCACAGAAACTGGAACACCAGTGTGAAACACAGTGGGAGCTTCACACAGAAAGGGCCAACAATGGGAATTTAATTTGGCTTGTGTGTGTGTGTGGGGGGGGGGGGGGGGGGGTCTGTAGTGTCTTGTGGCCTCACTGTTTAGTCTGGCTGAACTGTGAGATGCTCTCAATCAATTCAGAGGTGTGGAACTCTTCTTTGTTATTTACTGTTATTTTGTTTATAAAATCGACAATGTATAGTCTAGTTTTACCTCCTTGAAGGAAGCACAGACAAATGTTATCACCTCACTACAAGAGGTATAATGCCAACGATTCAAGTTTCCTCTGAGGACAGAGATGTGGCCGTTTAGTTTATGAAGTATGTCACTTGAGGAGCAGTGAGACTGACTGTGTTTCTCTCATGTTTGGTCTAGCATTTGTCTCTCTTCTGACATGATGTCTCACATGTCTGGTTAAAATGGCATTATACTGGTAGTATACCAGAGGACGGATCAGTCATCAAAATCTGTACTTTGCAACAGCTGCAGACAGAAAGAGCTGTGGGCAAAAGTGGGACTCATTTACATGAAGATGGTCGTCGAGGCAAGTGGTCTGAGAGTTCAATATTGCCTCTACTGAGTGCCTTGTCATGATACCCTGTCTTAATGATACAATATGTGATCCAAAAAAATGATCTAGAACACAAGATTACATTTCTTTGTGCAGCTCAGATTGTAGTGTAGTCACTTTATTTAATGTCATTGTATTGTGTCGTACAACTATGCTCACTCTCCTCAATATGGCAAATTGGGAACAGGCACTTCTGGTTTTCTGGTGACATGGACTGACCTGTCCAAGCAGTTGATTATCATGTGCTCCGTATGAATTCCTCAGTCACATGACAAGTGGCATTTATAAGAACGCTCTCTCTTATAAGGGAAACTCTTCTGTGCAAATTGAACATCCAGGAATGAAAGTAAAGGAATTTGTACCTCAGTTTAAAACTGGGTTTTAAGTCGATAACAGTTTATCAGCTGGTGTCCTGGCAGTTTACAGTCATACCATGTGCATTTTATTATCTTTATATCCCATTTCAATCAGAGCCTGTGCAAATCTTGCGTGTCACGCTCCGATAGTGCTTTTAAGCCATAATAGAGGTGCTGTTTTAATGAATGGCTCTGTAATTGTGTTGGTTGATGTGCCACTTTGGTTCAAACTGAAATATCTCCATGAAATTTGGTGCAGATGTTCATTCTTTCCTCAGGATAAATTGTGGTGCTTTATCTTTTCATCCATCATACTGTGAATATTTGGGAAAAACATACGACATTTCCATCTGCTTCAGCTGCACTTTGTGTTACATGCTAATTTTTTTAATTTTAGCATGCTAAATTAAAATAGTGAATAAGGTGAATAGTATAGAAGCATAATAACATGCTAACATCACTATTTGTCTGTTTCACCGTAAAAAATTCTGCAATGGGGGAGAAACAACAAAGATTTATAAATAATATAATTTTAATTAACTAGCTGATTCAAATCAATGATATTTTCCTATTCAAATATGCCATAAGCATCCTTTCAGTATAATACTTAAAACTAGGGTTAATAATTTGTTTCTGGAATACTTTTTCGTTGAAATCCCCTTCCTGATAGCATCATCAAATAAAGTCTGATGGGAAAAACACAAGACAAAAAGCTGGTGTCTGTGGCCCTGGCAGGACTGTAATAAACATGATCTATCATTTCATTGGACATGCATACCTGTCACTAGCCGAGAGGCAGGAGAGACATACATGGCTGAAAACGAGACAACAGTCAGAGCGAGATACACAAAATTGATCTTTAGCAGTTGTCACCTGTGTGTGTTCATATGGTTGTAGCACTAATGAGAGGGCCAAAGGGAGGGGGTGGGATTTATCAATAGCCTGGTCTTACTAGCTTCTAGAGGATTACCAACCCAAGCTTTAAACATTGTGGGAAGTAGCGACTTAAGGTTGGAAAAGTGAGTCTGTGACAGGATTTAATCTGTGTGGGAGAATCACACACATACACGCACACAGAATTTAGATCAATTATTAAATATCTCCAAAATTCTAAATTACACAGATTAAACATGTTCTTTCAGTGTTAAGAAGTATGCTGTTTTTTTCAGAAGCACATGCGACTTTAGACTGTGAAAAGGCTCCTGGTCAGGGTTTCTTCACCATTAACTCACAAAGATCTCATTTGCTTCAGTTCAGAATTTGTTCTTGTATCAGCAAAAATACAGGATCACATTCAGGTTTGTCAAAAAAACAATGAGCGTCTACCTGAGTTAGAAGTTATCATACCCCACTGAGGGCTATAATCAGTGGGTTTCTGGCTTTAATCACTAAAAACAAAAGCTGTGTTTATCAAATTCCGGACTTGCCTACAATTGTTTAGGTTCTTTGCAGATTCTGCAGTGGAGACAGCGATATTATATTAACTGTGGAATGATTACTGATAATTATTACATTCAAAGCCGAAAGGTTTATTGTGGCGTCTCCACACTCACTTTCATTTGTGTTCATGTTTCCTGGAAGTTCTCAGCACGAGGATATCCCTGCACCTTTACCCGTGTGATCATTTGACAGAAGCAGAAAGACCCAAGGCGGGTCCATTATGAGCCTTTGAAATGAGTCATGCACAGTGCTGACCCACATTTGGGACTTCAGCTGAGGGAAAATGCAACAAGGAAGTAGTCAAAAACAAAACACAGGAAGTGCATGGGGAAGGACTTTAGGGCAAAAACAAAAGTCTCATCCTCTTGCCTTTCTTATGGATCAGAGTCACCTCTGTCTGAGGGGATTACATTCACCCTTACATTAGGGTGGCCTCCATGATGTGTGTAGTCTACCTGTGTCCATTCCAGGTGCAGCCCCCCCCCCCCCCTTACTGTTGACCTAATAGATTCAAGGTCTTCCTGTCATGCGTCCATGGCCAAGTGGTATTAGACTTTCATTTCAGAATGTACCATTCACAATTTTCCACCCAGTGCAAAAAGTGCGTTGTAAATCCACAGCAGACATGCAGGAGATCGTCCATCGCAGTTCTCCCAGTGACATTTAATGTGGCGCTATTAGCCGCGTATTAAGCACGTGTTAAAGATTACAATCGGCCCCCTCCTACCGGTCACTGGAGGTTTCTCTCGGTTGTGTTGCGCAGCCTGACTGCTTATGCTGCTGCTGCTGCCGTCGTTAGCCGAGTATTGAGCTACCAGCTGACCTACTTTCCTCTGTTCTCAGCCACTCAGTCCTGTTTACAAGCCACTGCCAGCGGAGGATGTGGAGTACAGTGCCTGGAAAATAGACGGACACAGCCCACCGAGACCGCGACTGGGGGATCTGGCCGTGTGCTGTTGATACACGGGGACTGTCAGAGCCGCGGACAGGCTCACCGGTGATTCGAAAGTAACAACACGTTAATAACTTAGGCGTTGTTATACAATTTAACGCTTTTCATCGCGCTCGCCCGGGTCTGTCAGACGCTGGGAGCTGCCGCGATCAGCTGCTATGTTGTAGTTTCTATTCCCTCCCTGTGAGAAAATGACTGGATCGGCCAACGTTAAACTGGGGATTTGTGTTTCTGCTGGAGAGCCGCTTTCAAGGTACGTGCGATTTCACTTGGGCTTTCGCTTCTCCTCTCCTGACAAGAGGAGCGCAAAAATGTTGTCGTGTCGCCGCCACCAGTTTGCACTGCGCGTAACATCAAAGTTCATGAGTGGCCTCCTCGCAGATTAAAGTAGAGTTAGCCGACCACATGATTAGCTCCTGTCAATATTTAGTTAATCATTTTCTACCAGAGCCAGGCTGTGGAGCCTCAACATATACTGTGTTTTCTGGCAACTACAGGAGTCGGAGTGTCAGCAGCTACATAAACCCCATCGCTCTTGAACGCCGCTTTACATGTTTTCAGCTCTCAGTCATCAAGAGCCCTGATTACAACGTTTAAATAACCTATTTCCCCCCACCGCTGCACCACCGCTGATGACAATCAGTGGCAAAACACTGGAGGACATGTTAGTTAATGCCTCCCCTGAGACTGCCAGATAGCAAAATGTTAAAAGATATCCTTAAATAATTTCTCAGTAGGCTTAGGTCAGGCTGATGTTACCCAACCTGCCAGCTTTAAGTCTACTGGAGGTCACATTTCTCTGGCTAACCTGCTGTTTTCTTGTTCTCAAGGCATTCTGTGCTTCTCGTGTGGAGCTGACATGGTTTTCTGCAGAGACACTTCCTCTGTTTGAACCTGGGATTAAGCGTAGCAGAATAACTTATTTACTATGTATATACTAGGAAGCAAGGTTCATTGAGTGCATTCGTTGCTGCCCTCCCACTGTTTTTCATTTGTAGGTGGGTGACCAATTGAAGAGCCTCCTGTTTCCTTATCAGTGAAGGGGGAGCTTCCCTTTCTCCAGAAATCCTGACAGAAAGCTGAGACATTTTGTTTTTGTTAATTCAGAAACTTACCTGTTATTAATGATCAAATGGATTTTACAGCATTCAAAAATGTTCTTTATGTTTCCACTTGGTGTTTGTGTGTGGTTTATATGGGATTTTATGGGGATATGGCAGATGCATTTGGTTAATATTTAACCACAATAACCATCTAATGGGGAAATGAAGCAAGTGAATGAATTATAATTGTGTACAAATGTGATTTAGATTACAAGCAGCCCAAGCCAATGAAAACAGATAAACGTTAAAACAAAAGTGAATCCTTGAGTAAGTACCAAACGTATTGTTTTTTCCTTTTTGTCATGGACATTTCACAGTTAAGCAGAAGTGTTTTTATGAAGTTCTCTTAAAAAAAGAGAGAAAAGAAATAAACATTTCCAGATTGACTCAAACTAAGCCTGTCCAGGTGTTTACCTGACAGCTTGACCTGCCGCCTCAAAACCAGATGCAGGTGTTCTGGAAATGTAAACTTTCAGACAGGCAGACAGTAGCATCCCACACTGCGGAGCTGGATTAGCAAGTAGCCTGAACAAGTTACCCCAAGGTCCTGATCCATCAGCACAAGAGAGGTAAAACAGTGTGAGCTGGAATAATGCAATAACTTTTGAAAGACTGTTGTTGGCTTTCAGAAAGCTTTCAAACAGCTTCTTCTCACTGCAAGCTATAAAGTCTGTGTGGGTGAGTGAGTGACAGAGACAGAGAGAGCAGGTGAAACATCATAAACCCATCAGTGAAATGTCGTCTCTTGGTAACATTAGTGGTCAGCATCACGTAATTGGTGGATTTATTGTCATTACAGTGAAGAGATTTTTAAGTACCACTTTAAAAAAGCAGAGTACGTTTAATGTTATACATAAAGGCTTTCACTTCAATTTCTCATTTAGGGACATGGGGATAACAATGTCAACAACAGCTCTTATCGTGTTGATGATTTTATTTATTTAAAAATTTCAATCTTCTTAATTATTGCTTTATATTGCACTACTAGATAATTTACTAGATAACTAGATAACCATTAGTGAAGCCATTATTTACAACTAAATAAAAAGTTGGGGTTTGGGAAACACAGAATGGCATTTAATGGACAAACAACTAATTGATTAATCACAAAAATATTCGTAAATTGCAGTCCTACTTGAATATATAGTCTGACATGTTTTTGGCTGATCCATAAATTTATTCAATACACTGATGAAAAAATCCTGCTTCTGAAATATGCCTCTTGATGTGCATTATTCACATTATTAGTCATGATGGCTTAAGATAGCTACCATGATGTAAACGGTAAAACACGTACAGCTGTAAAGTTTCCATTGTCTCTCCCTAAGAAAAAAAACAAATCAAAGAGAAATTCCCAGTTGACATATTCATAAACCAGGTCTGGCTAGATGCAAGGTTAATGTGGAAGTTCAAACTCTAATTTGTTCCATATATAAGGTCAACATAATTACATAGTTCTTTGCCAGTACTAGGGATATTCACCTTCTTGTCCTATATTCTAAAATAGATGAACAAAGCAGGTTTTCTTTGGTCTGTGGGTTGACAGTAGATTACAGATAAATGCACTAATGTATGAACTACCCAGTTCCATGTTACAACAGTTCCTATAGGTGAGAAGTCAGGACTTTATTCTCATGTAATGTATGAAGGAGAATGACTAAAGTCTGTGTCACTGCTGCTAACCCAAATGCTGTATCATTAATATTAAATCCCCATGAGTTGACGTTGTCAGCCGCACCCCATGCACTGACGTAAAAAGGTATTCTGTCTTGAGAAATATCTGCTGTCAGCATCTTTTATCTGTGCCCATGTCATTCACCAGCCATTCTTAGTTTACAGTTACTGACTCTATCGCCAAGTGGTGTAATCCACCGATAACTAAAAGATAGTCAGAGGTTGTGATAATCCGTAAATCAGTCACATGACAGTGGTGTAGTATCTCAGATAGTTTAAATTGTTGTATTTAAAAGATAACACAGCTACCTGAGGTAATGTGGCTGCAGCATGTGATGAACTCAATGTTCAAGGACCAGTACAATTGTCATTTCATTGAAGAGGAAATATGAGCTTTGCAGATGTATTTTTATTATTCCTGCTGTGTAGTATTAGAACTTCCGCAGCGAATGAGCTGTCTGGTGTCTGGAAGTGACACCGCCACCTTTTTCAAATCCATCAGACGTTTTCAAAGACTGCACAGTGTTTGGAATGAAAATAAGACTGGTTGTAACTTTTAAGATTAGCTAGATGTTTAGGAATACAACACTGGATGCAAAAATTAAATATGTAAGAGCTGTTTCCCTCAGGCAAGCTTGTATATATTTACTGGGCTTTAAATTAAATATGCAAATGGTCAGCAGATCTCGCAAGAGCTTTTAGGTAGAGAAGGTGGAGTGTGAGACGTTTTGGCAGCTGGTGTTTTTCCTCCATTAAAGTTTTTTATGAATCTATGTACCTTCAAGAAAACGCTGTAACTCCTGCACTTAGTTTCCTCTGTGGAAGTTTATGCACAATAACAAATTCTGCATGTTTTTTAGAGCCTTCACAGAGTTTGGTCGTGAACTTGAACATGACCGCACTGACCTCCACAATGAGTTCAGGTTGCTGGTTAAAGGCTTTAAATACCTGGGAGCACAAGTGTAACTAGACTCTGGTGTTTTCTAGCTGTTAACCTTGCGAGGTGTGGTTTAACCTCAATACATTCTAAGAACGGAGGCTGAGATGTAAGGATTTTTTTACATGGTTATGGAGAGTGAAGAATTCCCTGATGCACCCAAAACTTTTGTAGATTTCTATATTTTTTAATTTTACCAGTAGTTAAAATTATCAGTGCACAGAAATGCATGTTAGGTTTCTGATTATGCATTAGTGTTAACCCTCAGGGATAACATTTTATGATGGTGCTGAGTATGAATAGATAGTTAGGGTTGATTTGGCAAACATCAATATAACAATGGTCCATTTGAACGATTCATATGTTTGTGTATGTTCAGAGGACATGCGAGGAAGGAAAGGGATTGTGTGCATTCATTAAGACTGTAATGGAAAGGTCTGTTTCAATGGAATTGTTTGGGTAAGTGTCAGTAAATGCTGGATAACCAAGTCTTCTTACCTCCATCAAGCTCCCTGAGGGTGGGGGGGGACACCATGGGTATGAGATAATAAAAAAATGTATATATATAGTATAGCAACATTTTTATGCTAAGAGTAAACAACACCAAAGTAAAGACTTTGGAAATGACATCCACAGAACATTTAAGGTGTGGTTCAGGGTAGTTATTATAAACACTTTTGTTTGAATGTGTTCATGATTCATTATTGCTCAATTGAAGCAGGAGATGGGATGTGAACCTGGGCCTCCTGTGCTTAAGTCAAACACCTTGTAAGCCTGCTCAAAGGGCATTGCTTCCTGCTTTAGAACAAAATGCATTTTTTGCAAATCAGTTGTTTATGACGGGGCTATCCCATGGTGGCTAATGTCAAATGTGAATTCATTTAATTATTATTATTATCCTGAACGGGAAACGGGGTGTGTGGAAGGTGAGAGTTTGGGAGAAAGCACAAAAAAAGCGGAACAAATCAGAAACCAATGATGCTGTCGTCTGTATAATCAGTAAGAACAGGAACTTATGAGTTCATAGTTTTAAAACAAACAGCAGCATTTATATCTGACATGAACTGTTTGAGATCAGAGCAAAAGTGACATGCTTTAAGTAAAGGATGGGGAGTTTTAATATACACTATATAGAGATGTCGTATAATTTATTAGAGCCAGTCTTCATTAAAAATCCTACACATGAGAATATTAAATCAGATTAAATCAATTTGACATGAAAGTGTAGTGATGGTGCAGATATTTATTCTGTAAAATGATGGACATAATCAGTAGTTGCATGGGGAAATGTCACAGTACTACATGTTTTCTTTTCTGTTTAGTCATGGTATGATAAAAATAACTCATGTATCTGGTGCTAATGGAAGTCAGTCTTGTAGTTAGGGGCTAATTGACTCTTTCTCCTCTCATATGTTTCACCCTTGAGCTGCAGTGCTTTGTAACTTGAACGCAGTTTTTTTCCACTAAGTACATCTCTGTGGCTGAAGTAAGTGAAATTGTATTTTACCAGCTCCATACAGTTGTACGTGCTCGTATATACTACGGGGGTAATATAATTGTAACATGCATAATTATAATAGGGAATACTGAAACCAAATATTGGATGTACTCTTTCTTTCTACTGTAAAAGGGCACAAGAAGACTAGTGCAGAATACAGAACATGTTTAGTTATATCTAGACTAATAATCTGCAAGTAGTTAATTAATCAGATCACTCTTGTATTCCCTTCGCATATTGGCTCTCCTTTGACTTGAAAATGCAATAACAGGTAGTTTCCCTGAGGCCACTTGTGTGTACATCACTCGACTGCCTGAACTCTCATTCCGCACAAGCTCTAGTCATAACTTGAATGTGATTCATATTTAATGTTAAATGTTTCCAGAACACAAAACCCATCAACCATTTTAAACAACCTCAAAGAAACGTGAGCGTTTTGTTTTTCTACTAGAACGTGATGGAGATTTTGAATAAAATAACAGTCCTTTGTTATTATACGTATTTATTTGGGCGACAGTTTTGAGATGAGGCAGGTTCTGTTGACCAAATAAAGAAAACATATTGGATTGAAGTGTAAGCCATATGCAGAGGTGTCACTAATAAACAAATAAAATCTCCAGTTGCTTAATTGCTGCCGAACAAAGCTCCAGTCTGTGAGCTCTTAGTTTGGGATAGGTGGCTGTTACTACACAGGGTTTCAAAGTGAGGTGTTGTCTTCAGACAAATTTTTCTAGGTCAGGGGAGCTCCCCCTGTGCATAAACACTTCTTTTGTGACAGTACTCCAAATGAGTACTGTACTCAGGTGGAGGCTGAAGGGGGTAATGTACTTTACATTGTGTTGTAGTCATGTCCCACCCGATATCCTTATTGTTGAAGAGGATGAATGTTTTTCCAAGATGTCTGGATGATCATATGTATTTTCCTCAAAAGCAGATCTCATCGAAAAAAGCCTTCCTACAATATGTTAACATGAGTTCATTAGGAATTGTCATCCTCCATCCAAAATCTTTCTTTCAGGTTTTAATGATTTTGTCTATGTTCACAGGACTTGGCGTTTCTTTGGTGGACTGGAGGCAGTGGTGGGTAGCCGGTCCGCTGTAGGATTTCCCACAAGAGTGTTCAGACAAGGTCAGCGCGGATGGGACTTATAAGATATCAGAAAGGGCCTGGCTGGGAAAGGGTGTGAGAATGGACAACCTTTCTGACTTTGGTGTCCCTTGCTCATCCGCCCACAGGGATTGGGAGTGAGTATCAAATCAATTCACCTTCAGTTTGTGATCTGTTTTAATACACAGGACTTGATTTATTCACATATGACATGTTCTTCAACATTTGCGTGGGCTGAAACTGAGCAGGGGTACCTTGTGTGTGTGCATTTTAAATGTTGTCAAACATTCACTGGAGTCCTCATTTACTTTGCTTTAACTTGTGTCTCATATAGTGGATGACTCATAACATATGTGGTTTAGTAATTTGGCTTTGACATACAAATCTTATACAATCGGATTTAATGTTATCAGTCACATTTATTGTTAAATGTTTAATAATTACTAAATAATTAAATTATATAATTAAATTGTTTGAAATTAAATGTCAGTGTATAACAGAATATGTTAGATCAGTAAAACATGAAAAAGACATTCAAAAAAGTATTTATTCAAATTGCGTCTGAATAACTGAAGAAATAATTATCATGTACACTGCATATTCTTCCGTTTGAGCTGAAGTGTGCAATAATGCACCCTGTGCTATTTATAAAAAATAATACTCACACAGAAACAATCACTAATCATATTGTAGACTTCAGTTCATGTATGACCATTGAATTGTCTGCTCATTGTAAGCCCTGACCACACCAGTAGCCCACATCAGTGTAGACCCAGTGTTAAGGAAATACTTCTAACATTGTCATGTGATTATACTTACTAAACAGATTAGCTTTAAAGGGTTTTACCTTCTGTCCATACACCTTTGAGTCAGATTAGGAAGAAGGGCAACTCATAACCAACTAAGAGTTATGCACAGGCATTCAATTCGAACCTAAACCTGAATATATATTTTGGCTTCATTACATCTGTCAAATGGTCAACAGGCTAATGCAACATGCTAGACACTGGTTCTTTCTTCCCACCGGGCAGCTCTACTCTACCTACAACACATGATATGATTGATTGCCGAAAAATTTGCACCTTCAGAGGAAGGAAGATGAAACCCAAATTTCCACCCTACAACCAGAACTTAGAGGGTTTGGGCAGAACGTCAGGAAGCAAGAAGATGACATTAGCTGAAACAACATTTTAACTTGTACCACTCTGTTTCCAGCACCAACAGCTGTGTGGACGATTTAATGGATGACGACGAGAAAGACAGGGCAAAAAGGTACTCATCAGTTCTGTGTGTATGTTTGGTTGGAGGTAGTATGTGTGTATACTGTATAATACAGGCCAATTAAGTTTTGGCTCATTTTCAGTGTCACATTTCAAGTCAAGCCCTTGAATTTTAAGACTATCTGAGCATAATATTTGAAGAAAATGTACATAGTTTAAAACTATTAATACCCGTTTAAGTATTTGTCAATAGATCAGCTGAAGTTTCCTGATTAGTGGAGCTTTTGCCTTTAAGTCCACTGATTGATAATTGGTTTCGTGTGGTGACGTTTTTAGGGCATCCCGTAACAAATCGGAAAAGAAAAGAAGAGACCAATTCAATGTGCTCATCAAGGAGCTATGCACTATGCTGCAGGGCCAAGGCCATCCACGCAAGATGGACAAGTCCACCATACTGCAGAGAACTATTGATTTCTTGCAGAAACAGAAAGGTAAGAAATGCATTGTATACAGCATGAGTTCTTGAAATGTTTTGACTTATGTATTTCCCCACTTTTTGGGGTAATTAACTTATATAATTCTTAGGCATAATGTTTAGATCCCATCATGAAGTTAGTTTAATCCTTTTACTTGCCCTTCTCTCTTCTCTAGACATCACTGCACAGAATGAAACCTGTGACGTGAGACAGGACTGGAAGCCTTCATTCCTCAGTAATGAGGAGTTCACTCAGCTAATGCTGGAGGTAAAGCTCAGCAGGATGTGATTGTTGAACAGCTAATGATGATTAAGCTTTGACTAATATTGTTAACAAAATAAAGGACCCAGTCTTTAACTGACATGTTATTAATGTGTTTGGCTTAGTTATATTTCCACTGTTGTTAAAGTTGGCTTATCCCAGAGCATTGTAAGAATTGTAAGTACGCCTGAACTGTGGTGGCAATGGAGGAGGCAAACGCATTAATAACATGTCAGTATGATTTGATTATGCAATTATCTACCACAGATATAGATGCCATGTGAAAGTGTACAAGTGTAACTGTTCATTTGCACAATGCTGTTCTACATACTTGTAGCCTCAATGTCAAGCCCCCACCTTTTCCCTCTTACAGGCCCTAGATGGTTTCTTGGTAGCATTAACTACAGATGGAAACATCATATACGTATCGGACAGTGTGTCTTCACTTACTGGCCATTTACCGGTGAGTAAGGAAACAAAAATCAGTTACTTTACCCTCTTGCTAACTCTGCATTGTGTTGTTGTTGTCGTCTTTTTTGTTCAAATTTTTGTTGATTTAAACATCAAGATACAAAACAAATACATACAGTCATTCCATTCACATTTCAGAGCGATGGTTTGAGCATCACATTTAGGCTCATGGCTCTTTAGTGTATCTGAAATAACTTAAAAATCCTGAAACCTGCACTTGCAGTGGTTAATGATGATGTCACATGTAACGATATTTGTATCGCAGCACTGTTACATATTGTACACTCCCCCAATACTGACCATCATTCTTGTGTCCTTTTTTGCACCAGTCAGATATGGTGGACCAAAATATCTTGAATTTCCTCCCGGAGCGGGAACATGGGGAGGTGTATAAGCTGCTATCATCCCACATGCTGATGACTGACCCCATTGCTGCTGACTTCCTTGACAGTGAGTATCCTACTGGGCGGCCCCTCTGTGCACGTCTGGCCCTTGTCTGTGGCTAATACCACACTGCGTCTGGGTCATTGAAGCACGACAGTTGAAAGGTCAAAGCCTGCAGATTTGTCTCAGATCTTATCGGAAGGTCAAATGATGGGGATGAATGCGGAGCAAATCCTGTTTACTTTTTCAGAATTCATTTTGTAGCTCAGATTTTTTTATTTAGTGTAAAGTTTTTGGTGGAAATATAGACACTCGTTTTTGTTTGTCAAAACATCCCTCTTAGTTTGCTTTGACACTGTAAATACCACTTCAAGCTTTTTAAATATAGAGCAGGTTGCTGAATTGGGGTCTATACTTTATTGGATTGCTGATTAGTGTGTATCTATGATTAGCCTTTTAGCTAATAATAGGTGCTAGCTTAGTATCATAGTTAAGACTTTAAATCACTGTTATGCTCTTGCACTAATCCAAAGCAATGTAGTATCTGGGGCTCAAGACACTGACCTTAATCCGGTGTCACTATTGGGCTTTTCTGGGGAAGAGAGATGGTGAGTGGCAAGTGTCTCAGTCTGTCCTCAGGAGCCTAAATAGGTAACTGTCATGGAGCCATGCAGTAATCACCATCATCTCCTTGGCACCGTTTTAAAGACACACATCAATCTGTGTTATTTCCTCCATTAAAAGGAATGTCTGGCTTTTAAGCAAATAACGCTCAATCAAGTTTCATCAAATGAGGATTTTCAAGTTCACCTGCTTGTTTTGTCCTTTTACATGTCTTAAGTCACCAAAAAAGCAAATTTAAGTGGTGCACAAACTATCCAGACCTCTTCATTCAAAATGATCTGATTGTGAGGATCTGAAAAATTACCACATGCATGTAGATGGTGGCAAATTATTCACAGTTAAGTAGTAAATTTTTGATTAAGTTTTCTGCCGGATAGTTTATATGTGAGGATGACACAAAGACAAGTGTATGTGTTGTTAAGCCATATATATCAGCTCCTCTGACTCCCAACAAAGAGTAGGAGAAGAACAAATTACTATAAATATAAATATTCCTTAAGCCTTATTTCATTGCGCTAAATTGATGTGAAGTCTTTCATTCACCTCATGATTTTCTATAGCAAACATTACGACGTGGGATAACCTCTGTAGACCTGTTAGAGTTTGCAATGTTCCAAATAGATTGTACTCTTCTCTGTTCTTCATCTGCAAACTGCAAACTGCAACTTGTCTATCAAACCAAACCCAAACAGATTGAGAAGCTCCTCATTAATAATAGAGGCAAATTGTAGATACATGTATATTGTAACGACTTGTCTTCAAAATGAAAATCTGCTGTTTTTCAGGTGAGGCACATATTGAATTTTGCTGTCATCTAGCCAGAGGGAACATTGACCCCAAAGAGCCACCTGTGTACGAGTATGTCAAGTTTGTTGGAGATTTCAAGTTTCATAACAATGGTAAGGATTTTAGTTTTCTTTAAAAGACCTAAAATTGTTAATTTCAATGTTGTTCATGTTTTCACTTAATATAAAGATATAAATAGTCATTTTCATTGGATAAGATGATGACAGATGTCTCAACTAACTGTGTTCCTATTTTTTTTTTTTCTGTCACACAGTGCCTAGATCTTGTAACGGTCTTGAGTTGACGCTACCAAGAAGCCTACAGTCAGCTTTGGAGGAGCAGGTCTGCCTCATTGCTACTGTCCGATTAGTCACTCCACAGTTTCTCAAGGTGAGACCTGAAACCTGAGCATTGGTGTATTTTGCATGTTGCATCATAACCCTCAAAGGAAGAAAACAGGGGTGAACTGAACCCATAATAAGCAAACAGCAGTGAGCTGTGGTCTATGACATGAAGGGGATTTAGTCTGGTCCATATTGACTGCACAGAGTCAAGTGCTCTCTTGACATTTCCTGTTGCACACTGTCACACTGTGTTCCTCCCAGCTGATTATATCATTAGGATGCACCTGATCCCTACGGTGCTCAGTGAGTTTACATCTGGACCCATGCCAAGTAACTGAAGTCAAATAGAGTTGCATTCATGTGTCTGCAACCTTACTGTGATCTACTCAGAACCCTTCACATTATAGTAGTGCATCAATCCAAATCTCCAAACCAAATAAAAGAAAATATGATGAGACTATTCATTCCTGTCTTCATTGTGATGTTTTAATCATGACTTTCTCGATCTGTGACTGTGGCTTTGTTTAGGATCTGTGTAATGTGGAAGATCCTTGTGATGAGTTCACTTCCAGACACAGCCTTGAATGGAAGTTTCTGTTTTTAGACCACAGGTAAATGGTTTGTTTCCTCCTCTCAATCAATCATTAGGTTTTTATTTGTAACAAAATTCGTTCTGATGTGAAAATCATCTACTTCCTTTTTTCAGAGCTTCACCAATCATCGGCTATTTACCCTTTGAGGTTCTTGGAACGTCTGGCTATGATTACTATCATGTAGATGACTTGGAGCTTATAGCTCAGTGTCACAATCAGTGTAAGTAACATGTCTGTCTGCTGCATCTTTCTTTCCAACCATCACCACCACATCCAGAAATCTATTTCTCTCAAAGAGGTTAAAGTTAACATACATAAATTCACTGTACTGGTGCAAAGACATGTGATGCCTGAACATGTCTCTGATGTGTGTCTTCTTTTTTCTCCTCTAAGTGATGCAGTTTGGAAAAGGTAAATCGTGTTACTATCGCTTCCTGACCAAAGGGCAGCAGTGGATTTGGTTGCAGACTCACTACTACATCACCTACCACCAGTGGAACTCCAAGCCTGAGTTCATTGTCTGCACTCACACTGTCGTCAGGTAAAACTGATTATTTTACCCTGGGGTATCCTTGACGTGTGCCAAGTCTGCGTGTAGGTCATCGGCTGTTTTGGCAACGATAGCGGTGGTTTTAGATTTAGGCGCGGTCGATCTACACCTGTCACTCATGGTGTTTTTATCTGCTGTGATTCAGCTATGCTGAAGTGCGAGCTGAAAGGAGGAGAGCGTTTGGCCTTGAAGAGATCTCTCCACCTGAGATAGCTCCCTCCTCTGTGAAGGTAAAGTATCAAGACCCCTTTTACTGTACATACAGTCTGTGAGGCCTCCAAGGACCAAGCCTTATACCTGACCCTCTGTTTTAAACCTGGCTCTGTGTTCTAGGCTCAGGAGCTGTACTTGGACATCTGCTCCACACTGGACCCTACACGGGACAAAAACAGTGGTGCACGTTCGGTATCCTCCCACAGCTCCCGGAAGTCCTCCCACACAGCGCTGTCAGACTCTGCATGTGAGTCATCCTCTGCTACCTAAAGTGCTAACTCGCCCAACAGCGGGTCAATATTTGCAGTTAGCCTGCTCCTGTATGGATACACCGTCATTTACATTTGGCAGAAAAAAATGTAAGAAAATAAAAAAAGGTCAGCCTTTGTATTTTAATCTGAAAAGATCTTGTGTTCAGATTAAAACCTCTTCAACAAACAGATTATAGGTTAATAAAACACCCACTGTTATATATGTGGATGACGATGCATCTATGATTAAAATGTTTTTCCAAGGTTCACTTTACTGTGGCCTATTTTTTCGAGCCTCCAGTCTCTCTGACTTCGCCTGCTCTTTCTCCCACCGTTTAATGGACTAAACGCCATCTGCATATTCATGATTAATACACAGCAGCAGATTCGTCACAGTTGCTATTGTTATCTTCCCTTCACCTATTGTCAGTGTTTCATTGTTTTCAAATATAGTTTTTCAAACTACATCTCTGAGAATAATGCGTTTGTCAATAATTTTTCTTTGCTTGCTCATTTTGCGTCGGCTACATTGACAAAAATGAATGAATGAATCACAGCTTGTGGGCTCAGTCAGAGGCAGAATTCTGTGGCAATCAAAGGCAATTTATAAGTGGTTCTGGCTTTATCTGTGGATATTCTGTTCAGGACGAGACAGAAGTATTTTGAAAGAGGAAAGACTGTAGAGTTAAATATTAATAAGCATTATGTAGCACAGTGTTTCCTTCCTGAAAGTTATACAACCTATTTCCCATTTCATCCAGTTGTTATGCCTCAGCAGCAGCTGGTAGCTTTGTTTTTGGGTTGTCATTCTGTCCATCCTAGTCTCATGAATGCGAAATGTCAAGAACACCTTCAGGGAGTTTCTGCAAACTTGGCTCAAACGTTCACTTGGAGGTAAAGTGGAAGAGATAGAAATAGAACTGAATAAATCTCACAAAAGATAGATTGGGCCAATAAGTGTAATATTAATTTTGTGATTGACAGAATTTAAAACACATTTCTAAATAGATTAAATAATGAAGTGAAAGAATTATATGTCCAAATGGTCAAAGTTGAAATTCACTGGCATCAAAATATTCAGCAAAAATACTTCTCTGGCCCTTATTCAACGACATAACTCAAAAATAGAAGGGAAGATTGTAACTTGACTGGTTGGCAGAGGCAGACAACCACAAGGTGCTAATTCTAGTATTTATTTGCAGCCAATAAGTTCGTAAAAAACGTTTAACGATAGAGCTGTGTCTGGCACTGACCAGCAAACGCTGGAAAGATAAGTAATGCATAAGAAACTGTATCTAGAGCATCAAGACCTTGTATATAACTTACCAGTGTTGTGGTTATCAGTTAACAGAGAAGAGAAGAACACTGATTACAATCTAACTGAGCAGTGGCCTGTCTCTTCTGCAACAGCTAACTCCTACACAGAGGCCTGCACACCATCGTGGCAGTCGGCTTCCATTGGGACGGAGAAGACTTCTGCCAGACTCCAGCCTAGTAGTTCAAAGGTCAGTTTATTCAACGTTTCCGTGTCTTTGGAGATAAAAATGCTCCGTGAAAAACAGCCGCACCCAAGTTGGCGCGATATCATGTCAGAGAGTGTGCTGGATTGTAAAACTTTGTCATTTCCCCTCTTGTAGAATTTGGCACAAAGACAAAATTCCTTTGACCTCGCCCCCCAAATGAGCCTCCCCCTGTCTCCTACCTGCAGCAAGCACTCCGCAATGGTCAGTGTCTAGAATTCCTCTCCTGCCCTTTTGCCTTCCTCTGTTCTGTTTATTCCAATGTCTTACTGTACTGACTGTTGCTGCTGCATGTCTTCATTTGTTGCTTGGTCAGACACAGTTAAAAAAGAAATAATTATCAAGATTATATCTTCTTTATGTTTTTTGGCTGTTGCTTCCCACACATTTGTGCTTGTATATTGTTGTGATAGAAGAGCAGTTTCCATAGACTGTATATAGAACTCGTCTCCAGTTCCTCGCACTATCCTGAAACGAAGCCAAAATATTGCAAATGAGAACACATCTTGTGCTGAAGATGTAATTTACCTAAGATGGAAGGGTTATCTATTATTTCTTTATCATACATAGGGTTGCCAAATTTCCAGGAATTTTCAAAGTTGGAAACTTTCCACGGGAATTAATGGAAATTTTGGGGTAATTTATACTAACTGTATTTACCTTGTCATATACAGACATAAACATAAACATTTTGTTTTGTCATAGGCTGATTTGAGCCCTGAGTAAACTTTGGGCACTTGACTATATGCTTCTGCATCTTTGTGTCATTCTTAACATAGGTCTTTCCACAGTATTTGCAAATGTACACAGCCTTTCCTTCTAAATTGGCTGGGGTGAAATGTCTCCACACATAGTGCACGTGGAATTGGCCAAACAATTGGAATCGTCTTTAAAAATATTTTACAATTGATGGATAAATGAATAGAAAGAGGCTAGATGGACAGATGATCAGTCCTCAATCAGCATGCTAATATATTTTCCCCTGTAATATCATCGAAACTTACCTGACTAGTCCTGCACACTACAGCAGGCCTCAATAGCCCTGCTGTAGTGTGCAGGATGCTGGCAATTATCTGCGCATGTGATGGAGAATGCACAGTGCAGGGTTGAATTTCAACGTGCAGGGTGTGCTGCATTCAATACATCTTTAAAATAGAGTTTTGAATTATGTTTTTATTGCTCAGCGTTTTAATTTGCGTATTTTTCCAAATTCCCCAAATTCCCGAGTTTAATAATCCCATGGAAAGATTCCGGAAAGTCTCTGGAAATTTACCAAAATTTGTCCACCCCTTTGCAACCCTAATCATACATGTGTTTTGACTTTTTTATTTGGCCCATGTTCCAGCGACTAACATGGAGAAGGCCTATACTTCAGCAATTTTTCTGAGCCATTATTTTGTCCATCTTAAAGGGATAATTCACCGAAAAATTGATCTTTCTCACGTGCTGTCATCCAAGTGTCTGGAAGCTCCGGAATTGTTTTAGGTGAACAATCCCTTTAACATACAGTCTATGGCAGTTTCAAATTAAAAGGTCTGATGTGCTTTCCTCATCACGAGAATGTACCATTATTATACGAGTATTGACAAATCACTGTCTGCTTATGTAGTTACTTTCTCTGTAATACAAAATAATAGGACACAGCTGCTGTACAAAACAAAACTGTCAGCTCATTCCCAGTTGATTTTTTGGATCATGTCTCTCCAGCAACAGCAAACACAGCAGCAGCCTCATCCGCAGTTGCCCATGTATCCGCTGCAGCAGCCTCAGCTCGGAGTGATGAACCAGCTGAAGGAGCAGCTGGAGGAGAGGACCCGAATTCTGCAGGCTGACATTAAGACACAGCAGCAAGAGTTGCATGACATTAAGGAAAAGCTTCACTTGGCTAACCTCCAGGTAACTCTTAGACAGAAACAAAGTAAATGTCAAATAAGGTATTGTGTCTATGTAATTACGTATTAAGTCATATTTATTTTTAGCCACAGACTTACATCTAACATATAAATGATCAGAGAAGTGTATGTGAGCTTTTTGGAAAAGTCACCATCACATCATGGGCCCATGTTGCCTAACTTCACACTGCAATGTTGGAATGGCCCCACCAAGAAGCCAGCACTAACAAGCTCAGCTCCGAGCGCCCTAACCACTACATGACCTACATAGCGCGCACAGAGAAGAGATTCTTCTGTCGTGTTGTAATGTTTGTTTAATAAAGATGAGTTGTCTCTTTGTTTAGTATCATTGCCTCTCGGGTGTGAAGATGACAAGAGATGAGCTGTGATTTGAAACGCAAACACCTATTATCCAGGCCACATATGACCAGTTACCAGCGTGTTACCTCGACCAATTATGAATAAACTGAAGGCAATATAGACATACTGCTGTGAGCTTAAACAGACTGAACACTCAACAATTATATAAGAATAGTATTTGAGCGTTGTTTCTCTTTATAATAAACATACTATTTCAACAAAAATCACTGTTAAAGTGAAGTAAGGATAAATTAATATTTTCTGTGTACGTGGATTTGTTAGATGCTGTTACAGCAGCCTGTCCACGAGGACTTTGGCCCAGCCCAGCAGCAGCCTCAGCAGCAGGGCCTGGGCAGGCCGGCCCAGCAGTGCCCGTCAGGGGTGATCAGGCAGATCTCAGGCCACCCAAAACCACCAGCCTGCGGGGCCCACAGCTCGTCCCCTCACTCACTCCTGAGAGAGAACAGCTCTCCCTCAACACAGGTGATCATGAAAACCTGAAAAAACACAAGATGTGTTAAAACACAGCTGTTTAAAAAACGAATCAGAATACGTGCAATAATTAGCAAGTGGCGTTTCACAACCTACTTCAGGCACAACGGGGGTAAATGTTATGGTTCAGCCCTGGAGCAGTCGGTTATCGAAAGATACAAACACCACAACAACAGCAGCAGCAGGCGGTAGCTTCATATCCAGTTTCTTTTTCTGCAGCTTGTTTGCGTTGTAGCGAAAATACAGAAGAGAACATGAAAACCTCAATTTTCAAGTGATGGGTGGAACTTAATAATTATTTCATACAATCCGCTTTCATACAGGAAGGATGTATGAGCATAATCAAAAAGCATGAAATGTTACAGCTGGATTCTACTGTTTTTATATGCTGCTGTGTTATCTCATCGCAGGTCCAGCAGAGAACTGCGCGGGGCGGGCAAGTGCAGGCAGTGAGTCTGCCCGTGCAGCCGAATACGAGTCTGACGATGCCCTTCTACAGCAACCCCATGATGTTCTCGCCGAGTAACACGCGGCCTCTGCAGGACGCAAACCAAAGACACACAGAAAACGATTTCAACCCAGATGGACAACTACGGTGAGAATATAAACAAAGAGGGGGAAAAAGACACACAGTTTCCAGTCAAATTCCCAGGTGGTACAGACAGTATGGCGGACATCAGTTATACAATCAGATTTAAGAACTGCATCGTGAGGTAGAGATATAAGAAAGAAAAAAAAGCAGATACCTTTTTGGTAGAATAAAAGTTTTATTCCAGCCCGACAGGGCCGACAGGACATGTACAGTACATACGTTCCAAACTCTGATATGCCGACACTTAAAATGCTGCAACATATTTTTCTTTTCATGAGGTACTTACTTTTGTTTCTGGAGTGTGTATGTGTGTGTTCTAATTATTATAATTAGAAATATAAGTGCGGCTCCAAATCATTTCTGCTAAGATGCAGGCAAATGCTTGATGCTTTTAAGACTAAAAGTTGAATGTGATGACCTCATTCTTTTTGACATCCTGATTTGAGTTTTTACTTCCAATATATGAACTGAGATCTTCTAGTAACACATTTAATTTTGTGCAGCATGCTTCTCAACCAACCAATGCAGACACTGGTTCCCACTAGCAGTGTCACTTCACAGCCTCCCCAGTGCAACATGGGCATCTCCCAAACCATGTGAGAACTGCACAGACACACACACACACACACACACACACAAACACACACACACACAGTGGTCTGTTTGTGTGGTAAAACATCACATTGTGCTTGAGCTCTTCTTTGTGCCCTCTGTGCAGATACACCTTGGAGCAGCAGATCATCGCCCCGTCGTTCTCCATGCAACAGGTCAACTGCAACGCCGTCCTTGTTCCCTCCCCGGTCTTCACGTCACCCATCATGTTCCCACACAACAGTTTCATCCCACCACAGCCTCAGTCAACCTACAACACTCAGCCTCAGGCCTCCCAACACTCCCTTCAGCTACAACAGCCACAGCAGTTCTTTCAGGTATGGCGACAACCCGCTATGTGTAGCGATGCAGTATTAGCAGCCACTGTGTGTTTTAGTTTCTACTGACATATGTTAGACTTCATTTTCTGTGATGGGTTTTGGTAAATTGATGCACAGGCCATTTATTTATTGAATAATATTAAATATAGGCATTAAACTGCATCTAAATCCTCCTTCAGAAACCCTTTTTTTTTTTAAAAACTTGTCATAAGTTCTTAAAATAATTTATTCAGATCAAATCATGTCTGAATTATTTTATCATGAACATCATGAAGCTCCATTGATCACAAAGGTGTGTTTTACCAGGTGCCATAAGGAAAACAACCGTGTCTCAGGGCTTCATTTATTTTAAGGATTTACTTAGAAGGGACTGAAGAGCATTCACAAAATAATGTAGCTATTAATTAATTAGCCAACAGTCGCAGTGGCTTAGAATTAAGATGAAGTAACATATTATTAAATGAATATTATTATTATATACAATTTTGTTACATTCTCTTTTGCGTCCACAGATGACTCAAGGACTGGTCCATGGTGGTTCTACTCCAACATTCTTACACGCCACTAACGTTCCACAGCAAAGCACTGTGGGATACATCCAGCAGCAGCCGCAAGCACAGCAGCAACAGCAGCAAAGGCAGTACCAACATTCCCAAAACCAGACAGGCAGTGTTTCAGACTTCCGAAATATGCTGACCCGGTAGCGCTGTGGACTCTGTCATAGCGGAGGTCTCCCTCTGTGTCGTCGCCATGTTGGCAGCAGCAAGCTGTGGCATTTGAAGTCAAACTTGACGTCATGTTCAAGAGAAATGCTTGAAAGTGGAAGATCGCTGGTAGTGACCCTTTTGATGTGAAGCTGCCTGTTCAGAGGAAGGAGTGGAGCGATGAAAACCCCAAGCAGAAGCTGCACTGACCTGACGTCAGCCCCAGCCGTCAGCCTGAGGGGCTGAGCTCACTTCACGCTCAGGCGTCAGTCAGTGACGCCGCTGGAACACGTGGATTATCAAAGCTCTCAAGAAGACACAATTTTCACATGTTTACATGTGGACGTTTTCATCTAACACAAGAGAGTTTCCTCCTTAGTGTCAGTTTGCACTTTGTACCACCACCACCCTGAAGTAGAATATTTATTTTTACCCATGAAATAATATTCTATTTTTATATCTAATAATGGTTTATCAGTGAGATTAGTTTTCAAACCTAAAGCTTGACACCCCCTCCCCAGTAACCTAATATCCCAACTGGTCAGATCTTTAGCTCCAATGAAAATGCTTCATCTCATGAGGAAGTTACATTTTGTCCCATCAAGCAAAGATTTGTTTGCATGAATGTTTGTGGCGAGGAGCTTTACAGCTATATGATTGTGGCACATGCAGTAATGAGACGACGATCATAACTAACATAAGGTGTAATCGGATGTAACATGCTACACTGGGAATCTGGGGGAAGGGGAGATCCCCCAATAACTAGAAAGGTCTATCTAGATTTTTAAAGCCTCAATCTGGAGTGTTACGACTATCACACCACTTTTCACAGAGAATAATGGCAAAGCTCGGAATGGGGGGGGGGGAATATTGTGTGCCTTTAACCGTGGCGCATCGGTGGTGCAGTTTGACCCTAATGAATAGAGTTCATGTTTTATTTATTAGAGATATATTTGAAAAAAATATTTCAGATAAGAAACTAGTTTTATATAGATTTTATGTTCATACAGACATTATAAGGTCAACACTGGTCAAAGTGTCTCACCCCATCATGTCCTTAC
Source organism: Platichthys flesus (assembly GCF_949316205.1). NCBI lineage: Eukaryota > Metazoa > Chordata > Actinopteri > Pleuronectiformes > Pleuronectidae > Platichthys > Platichthys flesus. The sequence continues at coordinate 15,738,001 of NC_084959.1, read as the reverse complement.
GAGAAGAGTTCACCACCTCTGATCTGTGTGTTTCCAACGATGCAGCAAACTGCTGCAACGAGCATCTGAGAAACAGTGAGAGGAGATTTTCTGCCGGCTGTGATATCTCTGTTTGTTTAAGTCCGGTCATTTGATCGCATGAGTTCAAACGCATGAAATCATGACATTTTGTTGAGAAGCTGGGCTCATTGACAGGTGAATAACGCACTGCTTCCTGCTATGATTGTGATCTCATTGGGAAAAAAGAGCAGATATTTCATTTACTTTGGAAACAAGGCCACCTTCAATGTGCCTCTTTGTGAAATATAATACAACAAAAACACTAAATTTGTCTTTATGTTGAAGTACCGAGCATCGGGTGATTTGCGGAGTCTGTTCTGTCTGCACGTCAAGATCTCGTTCTTTACACACTGTGCTGTGAGAGACAATCTCCTGAGTTGTTAGTGTTTGAGAGAGGAGGAAAGATACAGGTTGATGTGCTGAGGTGACAGTTGTAACAGAAGGAGGTCAGGAGGGGTTCGGTGGAGCCAGATTTGCAGTTGAACACTGTCAGGGAAGAAAACGTATGTGCCTCTCTTTCTGCAATGACAATCACACACTACTTGTAAGATTTTACTGTGCAGGACCTGTCTGTGTCAGAGTCTGACTTTATGATTATGTATAGCCATCTTCTACCTTTAAATTTGTGTTACATTTTAGTTCCCTACAGGTGCATATTGAATTCACTTAAAAAAAAATTCCAGCTCTTTTCTTTTTTATTTACAAGATAATTTTCTGTTGTCGTGACAAAAATCGATCTGCTCTGTTTTTAGGAAACTAACGAGAGCTGATTTGTTTTTCTTGTGAAAACTGGGGCAGACTGTTTTCTCGTGAAAACATAATTCAGTAAAATAGCAAAAAAAATATCTCATGAAAGTAGAAAATGTTAGATGCAATATGCTTCCGTGGCTCTCGGATAGTTTCAGCAGACACACTTGATTCAAATTGGCCCCATTCAAGACCGACGATGTTCACATTGGACGATAAATCTCAGAGGTCATAAAACTCTGTGTGTATGTTTAGTGCAGTTTCACACTTCCCATGTGCAATGTCATTTTGGAAAGAAAAAGAATGTTAATTTATACTGTTTGAATTTTTCAGAGCAGATGTACGATGTATATAGAAGTGTATAATGAGCCATTGTACCATGTAAATTATATGGAAATATTTTTTTTATGAAATTGAAACATTCCCTCAGCAGCCGATACAAGCGGTATCTTTATTTGAAAAGGTACAGCGCGTGTCCACCGAAGGCTACGATCGCGAGGATTACACAGGACTTGGTCTGCATGGGATTGTGGCGCAGCGTTAGCCTCAGAAACATCACGGCCAATGAAAACCAATGGAGAGAAAAAAAGAAATAAAATTCAGAATCTTAATCTTTACGTCCTCATCAAGCAGAATTTCAGACACTTTTAGAGCAGCAGCAGCTGTGTGGTGATCAAAAACAGCTGCGTCCTTAAAAAGGGTAATTCAGCCATGAGCGACTGAAGTCGTTTGTGCTTTCAGTTAAATCGGTTTCAGTCTTTTCTAAGATAAAGAGTAAACAGTCATGAAATTATATTTTAAGCGTCAGTCTCTCGTCAGTCTCTCGTCATAAGTCTCCAAACTTTCTCATGTTTGAATATAGAAACAATAAAGTGACGTACCCGTAGCCAGCGACTAAGAGGTGCCGTAGACGACTATAGTTCTGTTTTCATTCATTATTTCAAGATATTTATCAACCTTTCGGGAAGTGCAAGTAAAGATTTCTCCTTGAGGTTGTTTTTCCATAGTCACACACCAGATCCAATTTTCAGTCCATGTCAGTATAACTATATATTTGTTTGTTTTGCCATGCTAAGGTGGGCGACTTCAGTTCTACTCATTAAACACAGTGCATTGTGCTCCAGCTGTGGGTTAAATTATTTTTGCTTTGGACAAATCACCAGAATGTTTGGATGAGCTTTTATTTTTTTTTGGTGTGAATTGTAAATAATCCCTCTGCTCCGTAATGACAGTTATTCTTTGAGTTAAATTCTCTGTTTATCTGTTGCTGCTGAACATATAATTTTATTTGTCTTTCCTCAAACTGTCAGCTTTTCTTCTTCATGGGCTTTACATCGAGTGTATGTCCTTCGAGGGCATGTGGTTTATTAAGTCACATTTAAACTTGTACTTTTTTCTGATTTGTAAAACAGTGACTGACTCAGATCAGCGCTCTCTGGGTGAGATTTGCCAGGACATGAACAAAACACACCTGGTACACAGCCATTTCTGTTGTTTCCCTACAGAAACAAAGATTGAATATATTGTATAATAGAATGTAAAAAAAAGTTTAGACTACATAGTTGTTTATTTTATATGTCTAATAGATTACATATGTATGTTACATGATTTTAAAAATTAAAGTAATTTTGTAACAGATAATGAAGTGTCTTATTAGAGGAGGTGAGGCTTTTTTGCGAGTTCGAGTTGGTGTTGCACAGTCACTTGTACGGCTTGTTTTCTTTCTGTTTACCAACAAAATAAGCTTTAAAAATATTGTTAATATTGTTTTTAAAGAAATTAACAAATTAAGTTTACATTCTAAAATATCTTGATATTATATTATATTGAATTATTTATAAATCAACCTGGATATTGTGAAATAAATTGAAAATAAATATTTTAAACATATGTATTGTTATTCTGGGCAAACTGTTTACAGAGCAAATGAATCATGTACAAGTGTGTTTCTCAGCGGTGTGTTCTTAATGCAGGAATATTTCCACTGGAGAAAAGTGAATCAATCAATGAAGAATGATACCAGCAGATGTGATTTTCAACACTTCTCAGAGAATTATATGTTTTTTCATTAAGGAATTTGTTAAGTTATTTAGACCTTAATTACTGGCTACCAAAAAAATATAAAACAATCCTCACCTCCAAAAGTCCCGTTGTAGAATTTATTTACCGGTGACGTGTCAAGCACCAAGGCTTTTCCTCAGACTTCTGGTAAAGAACAGAGTCGCGATCTTAAGTACCCACAATCCATTCATTACAAATCGCAAGATGTATCATCAATATGGAATATAAAATATATATTCTATAATATAGAAACATAGTCCATATGAACTGGCATACAAAGGGAAAACCAATAGAATCTGTAAAAGCTTGTATTCCACAACAACATAGTAACATGAGTATTGAGACTTTGCAAAAATATCACGTACGTGAACTTTTTTGGATTTTTCTCTCAAAAGATTTAATTAAATACTTTCATATTAGACCATTCCTGTGATTTTACTGCCTCCATCGATGATTCATGTATGTTTTCTCTTGATAACCCTAACCCTATCCCTTTCTCCAAATATTTCTCTATAAATCCACCTAAATGTTGATCTATGGTGTAACTCCCTATTTTAACATGTACCCAAATAGAGACGCCTCTAATAGTTAGTATTTACGGCTACTATTGATGCAACTTAAATGTTATGGGTATATATTTTTTACAGTATTTTTCTATCTACTATGATATGTATATATTCTGCATTACAAGTGATTTGTTAAAATTCATTGTGGTTATCTAAGATGGCGACTCTTTTTATATCAGAAGTCTGAGGAAGAGCTTTGTACCTAGAATATCTTTGACATGATTTTATTTTTGGATAATATATGGATATAATTTGGAGATTCATGTAACGGCAGCCAATCAAAATACAGTTCCTTTGTAAAAATGAATGAATGTTTCCTGGTCAAAGAAGTGAAACTCACAGGTTTTTTACAAACTGACACTGCCTGTATTTATTTATCTGTCATTCACAGTAAATATACAGCTGAATTCTGAAGGTTAAAAAATTAATTTGTATTTTACAGACCAACATTAGATTATAAAATATTTCACGATCTACAAAATCTTGTGACATTTACTGTACATGTGTTACAGGAGCATTTATAAATTATCAAGTTGAAGTTGGGTCTAAAACAAGTGAAGGTTATGATTCTGACAAAGTAACTTTCTGCTGATGTGATTTTAAAGTACCACAGTGGTTAACACTTGTTCTTGTGGAGCTGTTAGTTGTGAGCAACCTCCGAAACTCTGTAGATCTTGTTGATCACAACTTCCACCGCTTCTCCACCCAGATGACAAAGGTCCAGAATACACACGACATGTTTATCCTCCAGCTCACCGGCACTCTCCAAGATCTCCTCTGCAAGACACACATAAAAAAAAAAACACATTGACAACTGGACAGCTCTGGGATGTAGCGACCGTTTCCTGAGCTGGTTCTGATCCTGGCCTACCTGGCTGGGGAAGAGCTGAATCACTTTGGTTCTCTGTGTCACTGAGAGGACAGAGGAAGCCTGAAGCAAGGCAGGACAGCATTGTGTTGCCATGGGGATCCTGAGGAAGACCCACAGCCCTGGGCTCATCTGCACTCACAACAGGAAAATATGCAGCATCGACTGCTATCTGTTTGTTGATGCCTGCCACGAAGATTTAGAAGAAGAAATAAAGAGAAGTTTAGAAAACTGATTTTAATAATCTTTGTTTTAGCTCGACAACCTAATAACATTACAACTAAGGTCATTTTCTAAAATGTTAATTTTCAGTCCTTCCTGAAAGCAGGCTTGAGAATTGGCCCTCCCTGAAATGTGTTGGCAACTCATGATTCTAAAAGCCAGCAAATATTTAACTCAAAACATGAAAGGTCAGTGCTCAATGACTACAGTGCCTTGCATAAGTATTCACCCCCTTTGGACTTTTCTACATTTTGTCATGGTATAACCACAGATTAAAATGTATTTCATCGTGAGTTTATGTAATGGACCAACACAAAATAGTGCATCATTTGAGAGTGGGGGGAAATATTACATGGATTTCACAATTATTTACAAATAAAAATCTGAAAAGTGTTGAGTGCATATGTATTCACCCCCTTTACTGTGAAACCCCTAACAAAGATCTGGTGCGACCAATTGCATTCACAAGTCATATTTGCAAGTCACATAATTAGTAAATAGGGTCCACCTGTCTGCAATTTAATCTCAGTATAAATACACCTGTTCTGTGACGGACTCAGAGTTTGTTATAGATCATTACTGAACAAACAGCATCTTGAAGACCAAGGAGCTCACCAAACAGGTCAGGGATAAAGTTGTGGAGAAATATGAAGCAGGGTTAGGTTATAAAAAAATCCAGAGCTTTGAACATCTCTCTGAGCACCATAAAATCCATCATAAGAAAATGGAAAGAATATGGCACAACCGCAAACCTACCAAGAGGAGGCCGTCCACCCAAACTGAAGAGTCGGAGAAAATTAATCAGAGAAGCAACCAGGAGGCCCATGGTTACTCTGGAGGAGCAGCAGAGATCCACAGCTGAGGTGGGAGAATCTGTCCACAGGACAACTATTAGTCGTCTACTCCACAAATCTGGCATTTATGGAAGAGTGGCAAGAAGAAAGCCATTGTTGAAAGGGATCCATAAAAAATCCCGTTTGGAGTTTGCCAGAAGCCGGTTTTGCAGTCTGCAAAAGACTTGAGACTGGGGCGGAGGTTCCTCTTCCAGCAGGACAATGACCCTAAACATACAGCCAGAGCTACAAAGGAATGGTTTGGATCATGTCTTAAAATGGCCCAGTCAAGGCCCAGACCTCAATCCAATAGAGAATCTATGGCAAGACTTGAAGATTGCGGCTCACAGACGGTCTCCATCCAATCTGACTGAGCTTCATCTTTTTTGCCAAGAAGAATGGACAAACCTTTCCATCTCTAGATGTGCAAAGCTGGTAGAGACATACCCCAAAAGACTTGCAGCTGTAATTGCAGCGAAAGGGGGTTCTACCAAGTATTGACACAGGGGGGTGAATACTTATGCACCCAACAGATGTCAACTTTTTTATTCTCATTATTGTTTGTGTCACAAAAAAATTTATTTTGCACCTCCAAAGTACTATGCATGTTTTGTTGATCAAACGAGAAAAAGTTTATTTAAGTCTATTTGAATTCCAGTTAGTAACAGTACATAATGGGAAAAAGTCCAAGGGGGGTGAATACTTATGTAAGGCACTGTACGACAGCAGATTTTCCCCTCTTGGGTCAGATAATCATAAGACAGAGATGCTGCCTGCATCATCCAAGTGATTCAGAGTTTATTTTAGGGAGCGAGAGGATGTTCTGACACAGAGTGTGAAATTGAATTTATACCAAGACCGAAGAGCATGTGTTTTTCAGTGCGGGGTCATCTTGTGCATCACAAATCAGAGTAATTGTAGTAGACTGCTGCTTTACCCAATATCGTCACGTGGTAATATCCTCGACAAACCACAAGTGGGTTAGGGTTAGCACTTTGCTCTGGCGACCAGTGTGTTGGCTGAAGGTTACTCCACTGCAGGAGGACGTTCTTCGCATCAGACGTGAACCTCTGAGAGACGCTGTCCTCGTAAAAACCACCTCGACACAAATGCTCAGACATTTCTTCTCTTTGACTCGGCCAGCCGCTGCTTTCCCAGTATAAAGCATCAAAGTCTGGTGGAAAACAGACACAAAGAAAGAGTCAAAAACGTGACCGTCTCAAATCGCAGAAGGTCCACGCGGAGAAGGTGTTGCTGCAGGATCTCGCCTTGATTTGGATTTAGCGATGATGGTCTGTGTTCCGCCTCCTCTTCTTCCTCCTCTCGTCTGTCCTCTGCACTCTGACGTCTGGCTGTTCTGAACGAGCAGAGACAGACGAGTTCAGGAGGGTTGAGATGAGTTTACTGATGAACAAAACCACATGAATCTCTTGTACCTTTTTGATGGCGTGCTACCACAATCCAAAGACAAACCCGTGGCTTTTCTGGAAAACATTTTCAAATGATACATTTGATTTATTGAATTAAATTCAGGTTTAAAACGTGACTTAATATCAAACTCACAATCCTTTTAATCAGGGGTCAAATACTACCTCGTCTCAATTCTTCTTTTTCCTCTGATTGCTGAGATTGTCTCGGCAGAGGGAGATGTTGAAGTGTCCGTCAAACTCTGATCAGCTGCTGAGGGATGCTGCTGTGTGTCTGGTTCACACACATCAGTGGGAACACTAGGAACCTGCAGGAAACCAGTTAATTAATTTTATAGTTTTAAAAGGTCACTTCTTGGTGTGAAATAATATTTTTTTATTTACCTCTTTCTCCTGTGTGACTTGGGAGTCTGGGATCTTTGGGGTGGTCCTGTACCTCACCGATGTGATCTGCCCTTGAACTGCCAGTTTTTTATGCTCCCTGTATTGCAGGGTCTCTAGCTCCCTCTTCAGGTCGGCCACAGCAACCAGAGGAACTTGAGCTGAAGACAGAAGATTTCAAAATGGCAAAATGTGCCATGTACAAATAAAACCCAATCACTTTCCCTGTGAGATGCAGAATTTTAAAAACAGAAAGTTCTGTTCTCTAAAGACAGAACCGTCTATTAATTGTCTTCTTATAAGTGGCTTGTAGGAAAAGCTTTATAAGATTCAAACACAATGTATAAAGATTCCGTGCAGCTATGGATTAGGAGTCAGAATGAGGGGTGTACAGTACAATTGACTTATCTGGGCCACACACTGCTCAGTTTTTTTTGGTGGGACTGTAGGACAATGCTGAGCCAGACTTTATTCGATTCCTGCCGCCCACTCGAGAACAGAGTGAATCTCATTGTGGTTCAGTACTGACGCAGGATTCAGCATTTCATGTCGGCACATTTCAAGAGTCAAAGCAGGTCAAATAAATGGCCTCTGGAATGAATATGCTCTGAAACTGAAAAATAGATGTTTGACATTCTGTGTTTTCTCTCCTCACCTGAGACGTCTGCCAATGACTGGGTGAAAACCTTTGGGGGACAAGGATAACAGTAATGTCCGCCAACAGCAGTCTTCTGGAGGACGACGTTGTCCTTCAGAGTTTTGGTCCATTGGATGAAGTTCTTCACTTGGGGGTGACTCACATATGGCTGACCTTTGTGGTAGCCTGTTGTGGACACAAACAAAACACAGCTCAGCTCCAAGTGCAGTGACCAACACATGCACTTATCATCAGGTTGTTATTTGTTTTCGTTTTTCACTGAGAGAAAGCTAAAAAACAGGGGATGTATTTTTATGAGTGTGTGAAATTTGGTGCAGCCTGATAGGATCTAAGGGGACTGTGTGGCCTTGGCGGAGGTGTGAGCTCTACACAGAGCCATTCTAGTAACGGTTGTACTGACCTGTGATGAATGTCTCTGTCTCGCAGCTGCTGGTGAGGTAGGGCAATGAACCTTCCACTTGACAAACCCTCATCTGAGTGCAAACCAGGTAGGTCACTGTCGAAGAGATGATGATGATTAATGAATGAATCAAAGTAAGCGAAGCTGCTTTTTAGTCGGACAGCCGAGCCTTCGGATACACAGGCCCAGGTGACTTACTTGGGCATATACAGTTGAAGATCTCTGGTTGAGAAGAGGAGAAAATCTCCAGGATAAAAGGATGACCAGACGTCCCGTCCACAGCGTGGACCCAGCGGTACGTCCAGTATTTTTCTGGACCTAAATAGTGAACGTGGTCAATTTCCAATAACAGAATTATAATCAATCTGCCTTTACAAATTATTTACATTTAATGTTATAAATATAAACATCTCTTGCCCTTGTTCCCTTTGCTCTTCACTCTTTCAACGCGACCAACAAACGTCACCAAACCGATGACATCACATGCAGAATTGTTGGCTAATTTGTCCAACTCTGACCTGTGAGACACAAACATAACACGAGGCAGAACCACAGTTATAGTTAACAGAGTAGTAGAATGCGTGCTGGATAAAGAAGGACAAAGGTAAGACAATAGAGCAACAAGACAGTTTCATTACCTGGTGGTGAACTGGTAGGAGACCTCCGGCAGTCCCCACTGAGGCAGCACACTTTTTGGAGACACCACAGTGATGATTGACACTGGGTTGCGAGCGTTGAGGCAGATTTCTACAAATGCAGACAGTGTGACAAAGTGAACAGTATGTGTGTAGTTCTCTACTGCTTTCAGAAATCATTGGAATACATTAAACCTCACACAGGTTTTTTGGAATACTTTAACTTTTCCATAAAGCTGAATCCTGCAGAAGGAAAGATAAATGCTGGCATAGGCAGCAGGACAGCAACACAAATTCTCTAAGTTGACCCGAATTGACTACAGCTCAGCGAGAGTTGTGTCATGTTTTCACACAAACAGTGTGGTGTTACTAAACATTAACGTCCAGCTGTGATCAGTGGTTAAGCACATACCTATAGAGTTAAAGCTCTTCATTCTGTGATGGTCCATTTGCGGCCGTGACCGGTTTGGATAACTCGGCTTCAGGGTGTAATTCTGAAGGTACAACACAGTGCCCACGTTCAGCCTCTGGTAAAACTCTGGGCAAAGTTCATTCCAAAGCACAAGGGACATGGTGCCACTCTGGTCAGCAACTTCAAAGTATGCCTGAAATATACAGACAGTGCATGAGATGAGAAAAAGCAAACTTCACTTTGTCGCAGCAGCACCACGGTTCCTACTCACCTGGTAGGGGTATTCAATCTTCAGACCAAACTTCCCGTAGAATCTTAATCTGGATTTGTGTATAACCTTCACTAAGAGAGGCAGAGGATTCCATGAGCTTCTAAAGCCAGACTCCAGACTGGAAAGCAGTGTGATCTTGGACACTGTTGGAAAAAAAAAAGACATCGCAGAGAAAACATCATCAGGATTTTTACTGCAACGTGGCAGCTAAAGCCATGGAAGATCAATTTATTTGTAAAGGCGAGGCTTTAACTGGAGAGAGGGACAGATTAAGGAAATATCTTTTAGTCAATATAAGTGTTCATACCATGTATCGTTGATATATATAATCTTAACTGAATATTAAATCCTTAAAATAATGCTTACAATTTGTCTTTTCAAAGTCTTAAAACTTGAATGGGTTACAATTATTTCCTAAATGAGTATAATATTGTTTCAGCTGAGTGAAATGCAATTTGTCTCATTGGTTCTCAATCATTCATTTAAGAATGTGTATGTTTATATTTTCTACATTTTATATATTTTTCAGAGATGTTTAAAAATACAGCGGCAGTTTAATGACAACCCCTGGGGTTGTTAGAAACTGTGATGGTAGATGTTTGCTGGTGGGATTTTCGGTAATAAAGATTACACAAAAACAATTGAGGCGATCTCCATGAAATATGTGGCGGAGTGGGGCATCACCCAAGAAACAAACCATTAAAATCTGGATCAATAGCAGATCCAGGAAAGTGTTTTCAAGCTGTGAAATAGGGTGTTGTCCTATATTTTTCAACAATCAATTCATGGATCTTGTTTTTTTTTATTTTTTAAATCAGTTAGGTTTAGCAGACTGATGAACGTGTGAAATTTGGTGCAGTTGCAAATCAAAAACTACATCAAGTGGATCTAAATGTGGTTTCATTAAGGGACTGTTCAGAGCTACTGAGGGCGGTTTGAGTTTATAACATGTTTTTGCCAAGTATGGCCATAAAATAAAACATAATCATCTTATTTAATAAACTATAATGTCTTGTGATTGTTATTCTAACCATGCCAAATAATTATTGCAGGAGTGGCACAGAGTCAAGCATCCTTTGATATTTGACCACCTCAGTCACGTAAATGCAGATGATCTCTCGGTGTGTGTCAGCGGCACCACCGAGCAGCATCTCACCGTCCAGCACCGTGTCGGATGAGGGGGAACCCGAGCTCCACATGTCTCCCTCCGGGTCGTCGTTGTTCCACAGACACAGGTAGTGTTTGCGGCTCACCTGGAGGGGGACGTCGCTCTGCAGCACCACGCTCTCCTCCATGCCGTGTTTGATCAGCATGGGCAGCGAGCTGACATCGCTCACCCGGGGCAGGACCACGGATCTCTCTGCGACGCACCTGAGCCGCTCGATGGAGATGAACCCGTGTCCCAGCCTCCTCTCGTTGTACACAAAGGTGCACTGTGTGATGCTGATGTCCGCCCCGGTCCTCAGGGTGTTGCTGGTGACCAGATGGTTTAAAGCCGGGTGGAGAAAGCACTTGGCTCTCCAGGCTCCGTCAGTGACAGTCACATCGTAGGTGTAGGTTTCGACCTGCTGCCCCTCACTCTGATCGGATAAGTACCTCTGCAGAGCAACGACAGCCACCGGAGCCTCCTCCTCGGCCCCGAGCTTCAGACACTGCGTGGATGATAAACGCTGCAGGGTCCTCTGGAGGAAAGACACCGCCCCGGCACCGGGCGCCGCCGAAGAGCAAGACGACTCGTCCTCCATCGTTCAAAGTAAACTCAACTGTTCACCTGTTAGCAGCGCACGTCATATTAGCTCGTTAGCTAAATAACTAGCTCACAACAAATAGTCTGTTGTTATCTGACAGTTACATTCAGCTCAGGCTAACCTTTCAATCACCCCGGGTGCTGTTTGATTGCGTCACTATTTTCTATAACAAAAAAAACGTAAATAGAATTAACTCAGTTAATTTATGACGCAGTTTCTATGTCTTAAGTTACTGTACCGTATTATTTAGTCCGGATGAAAGACGGAACGGAAAGTTCATGCGACAAAAAACGTTTTGAAATTCCGCGCTGAATTACTGACTGGGGTCGATTGGACGTGACGTCATCAAAAGCGACGGATGTTTGGAAACGTCAAGTTTGTAGTTTGTTTGGTAAATTGTTCAAATTTAGTTTGTTATAATAATAATAATAATGGAAATAATAAGGGCCCGAGCACCGAACAGACGTAGACAAGGTGAGTCCCTCAGGATTATTTTCAGGCAAATGAATTGGCTTTTTTCAAATCAAATCAAATCAAAGTTTATTGTACATGCACCAAAAACTTAGCGTCATCAGAGCAGGGACAATCTTATGACCTGACAGGCAACATCTTCGCAGTAGACGGACAATACAAGATACAAAAATAACATATAACATAGTAACATATCAAATATAACATAGTAATATAAAATATATAATGAGGGCTTTAACATGCTCAAATTCTAACAAAAATTTGCAGAAAGTTATGTGCATTGATAGCGTTGATAGTGAGAGAATCACTGAGGAAGCAAACTATAAGTGTGTGGGTGTGTGTTAGTGTGTGTGTGAGTGTTAGTGTGTGTGTGTGTGTGTGTAAATTACTGAATGAATGAAGCTATGTGTGAATAACTGTAACACAACACTGACGGAGAAATACTTTAAACCAGGTCTGAAATCTCAATAGCACATTGACTTTGATGCACATTATGACACTCCATTATAATGGGAGTGATTGCGGAGGACTGCTAACGTCAGTAGTGTGTATCAACAGCTGGTGTTGCTTATCGGCTGTAACAGGTTTTAAAGCGTCGTTAAAGTGAAGAGGTAGAAGACTTGAGGCTGCTACCACCAAAACATTTGAGAACAAGATATGTTTCAATCATGTATATAAAGATGAACAATTCGAGTCCACTTGCTCACTGTATCCAGAAATTAAGATAAAATATCCAGTATACAGTATAAACAAAATTAACAGCTGACCATGAGCTATGATACAAACTAACTAAAATGAAAGAGGCCGTCTACGAAAAAAAAAGTACTATCCCCTCCAGGGAGGTTTTGTTTTAATTTGGTTGTCTGTTCGTTAGCAGGATAACAAAGGCAAAAAAAACTACTGGACAGCTTCCACTCCATCTGAGGATATGGTATGGGTCAGCAAAGAACTTGATAAATTTGGTTGCAGACCAAAATAGAAGGATTTTCCCCACAGAAATCATTCAACTGAGCATTGTTATCTTTTCTTTTCTTGACTTAAAACATAAAGGTACAATATAACTTCTCTTTTATTGTTTTGTTTTGAAGGTCGAAGGAGGAATTTGAGGAACGACCTGCTCATTGCTGCTGACTCTATCACCAACACAATGTCACCGCTGGTCCAGGTACTCCATTCAAGTCAAAATGAATCAGAAAAAGCTTAGTTTGTCCTCCTGAATTGTTAAACAAAAGCTGATTTCATAACTCTGTTTCTCATGGTCCTGAATTTCATACAAAGCCTCATCGAGATGCCCTCTGTCTTTTATCGAGTGCATGACTGCGCCCTGGTGTTAACATAGGAGGAGTGCAGTTGTGTGAGCAGCTAAACATAGAACTAAAAATAAAAGCATTATTTTGCAATAAATAATGCTTTTGCTGTTCATTTAGGGATTTAAGAATTTGTAGCAGATCCTAAGAAGGTGACATCCCAAAGACACAGATATTCAATTTAAAATAATATGGAACCATTGATTTTATTTTTTGCCATTTTTCCCAAATTTAGCAACCAATGAAAAGAACATTGTAATGTCAAGGTTTTATTGTGGATCAATCAAGCACCTTTTTTTTTTTCAGCATCACTTTAACATTGAGGTGTTCTTTGATCATTTTGGTTTTCATTTACTAATAAGCATGACAGTGAGATTCCTTTTAAACCTTATTAATCTTATTTTAAATAGATATTTATACTTATTTTAAAATCATTTGCAGATTGTGGCTTGTTGAGTACATTTGTATTTTTCTTTTATAAATCTTGATTGGTCTGTATTGAAAATTAACCAAGTACGCACCCTCAAATAATGTGCTCAACAATTCTGAGGTGTACTCTTCTTGAGTATTTCCATGTTCTGCTTCAGATATTTATTCATTATACTATATTATATTACTTTTATTTATTCAAAAGGGGCAATGTAAATTACAAACAAGGAGACAGAGAACAAACAACCGACAAATAGTCTATAGGGTTTTTATATTGTGTTTTATTTACATTGTATATATTGATTTATTTTTGTCGTGCAATGATTGCTTGTTGAACATCAAATTGCTATTGAAGGATAATAAAGAGTTTCTTTATGGACAACTTTAGTTAATCACAAGCTACACAAACCAAGTAAGCGCAGCAGAGGAAGCCAGCAGGGGGCAGCCTCAGAACATCACATGGAAACAAGCAGCAGCAGTAGACTGCCTGGGAATTAAGCAGCAAAGATCCAGGGATTTTTTGTTGTTGTAGATCCGTGCAGTAGTGATGCCTCACCTGGTCTGTGCATGAAGTGGAAGTCAACCTGAGAAGCGAAACTTGAACGAGGACATCCACCTTCATAGTAAAAGTTCAGGAGGCCGGAGGTTTGATTTGATTAATGAGTACTGAGTGACCTTTACCTACTTGTGCTAGTTTATCGGAACAATATGTTATTTATTTGATCACCGAATATAAACTAGAAGGTTTTGCATAAATTTTCAGAATTATATCAAATTAAATGTGTCCCACACTGTGATTCTTGTAAGGAGTCTCCATTTTACTGCGTGCAGAGGATTCAATTCTTTTGAATTGCTTCTCACTGTTTCTTTTTTGCCTGTCTTGTTTTCTTATTGTCAATAATAGGTAAAGTACTTATTACACAAACCATAGTTGGTATTTTGTCTATTAGGTCTTATTATGTTGCCTTAAGTTACTTGCTTTTTATATTTGCACAAGGAGCAGGGCGAAATGCAAATTTGAAGTGCTTGGCACATCCTGTTGTATGGTCGGAATGACAGTAAAGTTCAGACTCGACTTTGACCTCTTATCTTATCTTAAAATATCTTATCTTATCTTATCTAGTCTTATCTCAACTATTTTAATATTTATATATATATATTTATTTGATTATACATTTTATAAATATATATAAACATCTTTATTTAGTAAAATGGCTTATTTTGTTATTAATTAAAGATAAGCTAAATACAATAGCAAAACCTTTAATAATTTAATCCAATGTCTTTTATGAGCTAGCTGACCCCAGGATCTCCTTCAGCACCGCCCTCTCGTCACAGAACTACAATCCCAGAATGCCCTGCGCCTCTGGCAGCGTCTCCTGTCGACGTGGGAAGGGAGGGCTGACGATCCGGACACAAACAAATGTCCACGGGTTTGATGTGGGGCTCCGTCGCGGCTGACCGTGGCGTGTCGGGCGGATTTGACCGATAAAAGTCAGGGACGCTGGCAACATGTGGCTGAATCCGGAGGAGATCCTGCTGAAGAACGCCTTCAAACTGTGGCTCACCGAGAAGGATAACGAGTACTTCGTGCTGCAGAGGCGACGGGGGTACGGAGAAGGTGGCGGCGGGCTGACAGGTAACGTTCGGCGGCTGGGGACAGCTGCTGCTGCCGCTGCTGCACCAAGCTGCGTTCACTAAAAAGCCAGTTCGCAGCGCGTTGAGTGTCTGTGTGTTCGCTAAGCTAACGTGCTGTGTTCAGACAGGGGCGGGCGCTGCTCTGTAGCGCACTCCTCCACACACATATTTATATATATAAATGTCCTCATGGCAACAAGTACAAGCCAAGTGCTATAAATCCCATGAGTCAGTCTGGGCGCTGAACAGCTGTGTGACAGCTCAGTGGGCAGCAGGGACTCTGTGTTTAGTGTACGTGTCAGTGAGCTTATCTGCTCTGTGTGCTAAACCAGTGGTGGATCTAGGGTTTTTCTAATTCAGGGGCCATTACGAGGGGGCCACAATTTACACTGGGGGGTCGATTATATTTCCAACTTCCATGCACAATTCCTGATTCAGTAAGATGCACGTTTAAGACATTCCTTTACTGTTTTCTCTGTCACATATGGGGGCTGTCCCTTTGATTCAAGTGTTTATCTGAACGTTTGTTATCGACCTGTCACGATCCTTTGGAATTCAAAATACAGTCTACGGTTGCATCATGGTTGGTAGTTATCTCCTGATCCAGCAGAGGGGGATCTTTGTAAGCTTGACCTATTGCATGTTCTCTTGAGTAATGGATGACACACATCGGAGTTTCAGTGGGGAACCTTTACGCTGTGTTCTCTACTTCTAATTTTGGAAAAACTGACAGTCCTACCACCCATTATTGAATATATTTTGAAAATTCAAGCAGATTATTCACTTAAAAAATAAAATTCTTCACAAATTGCCATATTTCTTGTTTGAATTGTTAGTAAGTGATTATTTATATATATATGTATATATATATATATACATAAAAAGAAAAGAATAATAATGTCCCTGCATGACACAGAGGTCACATGGTAAACGTCTGTGACCTCACCTCCTGCTGATTGGCTGCCCTATACCTGTGCTAAGGTCACATGATTGTCCATCACTGGACTTAAAACACCAGAGCCATTGTTGTGAAGAAGGGATACCGATAATCGTATTGCATCGTATAAACCTACTCCAGATCCTCCATGTAGAAGTAGATTTGCTTTAGAACATCACAAGATGACCTCACATGTATTATTTCCTTATTGGACAGCAAATAACTTCTGAGGGACTGTAACTGAACACATGTTGTAAAATGGTTCAAAGGGCATTGACACTTCGTTATCATAATAATTGTTCAAACAGGAGTAATGTATCAGAAGCAAAGTGGTGCAGTGTTTAGCACTTCGGCATCACAACACAAAGGTAATGTTTGCATGTTTTCTCCCAGTACTCAGACATGCAGATTGGGGTTAGGTCAACTGGGGATTAAATTGCCTGTAGGTGTGAATTCTAGTGTGTTTGTGGTTGTTTGTGTCGAAATGTCAACCTTTGAGCAATGTCAGCAGCTCCAGCTCCCCTCTACAGATAGGTGGTGTGATGGATGGATGGAGAGATGGTGTGTAATCTCTTAAAAATAGCCGCACTCTGCTTTTGCATTATGCAACATCAAGTGCACGCTTGGATCCTCGATTCCAGCGTAACCCCGAAAGAGACAAAACCTATTGTGTAATTAAACCTCACTGCGTGTCATTCTCTACTGACTTGTGTCTTTGAAAACAGTTGTACATGATGGTACAAGGTAGTACTTGTAACTCCAATGATGGTACAGTTACACAGTTTTGAACAATATGCCACAGGTTGACAGCTTTAAGGTAGTTAATAGATAATGGATGGTAATGAATGGTGTTCTAGCCTTGGACAAAAGGCCTGATGGCCCCCTCTGGCTGGTTTAATGATAGTGGAGTTTAATAGCAAGCTGCACTTGAAGCTTCCTCCACAAGAGCTCTTTATATGTCTGAAGTATCTTTTATGTGTTTAGGCCCCCCTCTGCAGTGGCGTGTTGCTCTTCACTGATGAGAACATAAATTACAGGACCTGTGCCTGATCCCTTTGATCCCTTTACCGTGGAGAACGTGTGGAGAGCTGGTCTATGTTCAGAGGGCAGGCCGGTGTGATGCTGATGCGGTGCATGAGAGAGTGGTTTCACTGCAAGCTTATTAATTATTCATGGAGGACGTGTCAGGGAGAAGTTGTTAAGGTGACAGATTTAGCTAATTTTAGTTGTGTGACTCCAGCATGGACCTGGAGGGCCGCTGTTTATGTCCACTGTCAGCATGGCTGTGAAGCGACTGTGAGTCTGCGATCCAAATATAAACAAAAGACTAAATGGTCCAAATGTTTTGTAATACACTGAATAACCCTAGATAGCCACTGAATCTGATACATTTATTCCTGATTTCTCACGCCCAAATCAAATCATGGGTTAATACACATATACAAAGTTACTTAATAGTCTGCTAGGTCCTAAATATCACATCTAAATTTGATATTTGTCCAATCTGATTTTCAAACGTGTCACTTGGTTTAAGGTTATATCATTGCACTGTATGTTACAGGCCTCCTTGTGGGAACTCTGGATACTGTCTTGGACTCCACATCCAAAGTTGCCCCCTTCCGCATCCTTCACCACAGACCCGACTCACAAGTGTACTGGTCGATAGCATGTGGTACGTCACTGTCTTTTCCTCTTATTATATATATATATATGTATATTTTAATCGGTCGTTTTGAAATTACATTAGCTCATTGTGCTTTTACTGACGTCCAGCAACAATCAGTCTCATCACAGGGACGCCAGTACTCTTAAATTCATGTAATATAATAATTAACTGTTGATGTAATTTTTGGGGATATTGAAAGAGACCTTTATCTTCGAAGGTTGCAAAATGTTCCTGTTTTGCTGAGTGTTTGTGTAATTTCTCTCACTCTTGATGTTGCATCAGGTGTCACCAAAGAGGAGATTGTTCAGCACTGGGATTGGCTGCAGCAGAACATCATGAGGACGCTCTCTGTGTTCGACTCCAGTGACGACATCACCAGCTTTGTACAGGGCAAGATCCGAGTAAGGCTCATGAGGACAGGGACTCACAACCTCAAACACAGCCAAATATTTAACACATTAATATCTCACCAAGGTTATAATTATCATGAAATTGTAATGTAATAAAATACTGAGTTTGGTAATGGGCTCTAAACTCTTCTCGTCTGTCAGTTACTTTTTTTCATGTTATAATTCCGATTCTTCATAGACATGGGGTCATTAGAAACAGCAACATGTTTCATATTACACGGTAATTATTTCCACTGTTAATAGAAAGACATTGATTGCAGCTCCTTCAATGTTTCCTCTGGCAGGGTCTTATTGCTGAGGAAGGGAAGTCGTCCATGGTGCTGGAAGAAGATCCGGAGAAGTTCCGAGAGGCACTCTTGAGGTTCGAGAAGTGGTTTGAGCTGCCGCCGCAGGAAAAGCTGGTCACGTATTACTCATGCAGCTACTGGAGAGGCAAAGTGCCGTGCCAGGGCTGGCTCTACCTCAGCACCAACTTCCTGTGCTTCTATTCATACCTGCTGGGGTCTGAGGGTAAGTTATCACTGTCATTTGTCTTGATAGTGTTGATTGGTGGTTACAAAGTCCGTGGCAGCTCCTAATGGCCACCATAGTGGGCTTTTGTGGCCTGAGAGGACCATTTTTCCATCATAAAGTAGATCTAGGTAATTACAGCTGCCATCATTGTGAAAAGCTATTACAGTGGAGCTCATAGTGGATTCGTTGAGACTCATAATTAACTCATAACATAGAGGGACCTTTTCAGAATGAAAAATATTTAGCATTTCGTCTGTAATGGCATCATTAAGTATGTTCTTACTGGAGTGAAAACTGGACCATAAGAAATTGGACAACGATCACAAAAGGGATGAGCATTCAGTCACTGTCCTTGCATTTGTGAGCCTTAATGACTGATTTCATTTCCATCCACTCTGCAGTGAAGCTGGTCATCTCCTGGGACGAGATCTGGAAGCTGGAGAAAACTGCCAACGTCATTCTGACCGAGAGCATCCATGTCCTGGCTCACGGAGAGGACCACTACTTCTCCATGCTGATGCACCTTAATGAAACCTTTGTCATCATGGAGCAGCTGGCCGACTACTCTATCAAGCGCCTTTTTGACAAAGAGTCCTTCAAGAAAGAGCCGGCGCTCTCCGACCCGATGCAAATAACCAAGAGGTGACGTCTTTCCGCTACACTGAGCAGCCTTACTTGATCCTGTTAGCTGGCTGCCATCAGCTGCAAGAGCCAGAGTAAAAACCAATTCTGACTTGAGTCAAGTAGCATTTGTGTTTGGTTTTAACCTGCCTTGAGTATATAAGACAATACTGGTGTACCAACATATTTATGTGTATAAGGCAATACTGGTGTACGTATAAATATGTCAGATGTTTGATTGACCATTTTATATACATATTCTAGCTTTCCAGTGCTAGAATATCACTGTGTTATTTAGGAAATAAATGTTTAGATACATTTTTTTAAGTTTAGAGTTATAATAACAATATAATATGACACAATAATATAATAATGCAATATATAGACCCAGTAATATAATGTTTTTCTCAAGAAATAATTTCTGTTTTATTTCCACCGCAGAGGCCTAGAAGCTCATGCAAAGAGTGCGCAGTTCCGTACGTTTTTCCGGCTTCCAAATGAGGAAAACCTGTTAGAGGCGCATGAGAGCTTCCTGTGGGTGCCCTTCTGCCATTTTAACACTCTTGGCAAGATCTGTCTCTCGGAGAACTACCTGTGTTTTGCCAGTCAGGATGGCAGCCAATGCCATATCATCATTCCAATGCGAGAGGTAAAGTCAAACGAAGGCAGCATTACAGAACGGATAAAAAAAACAAAAAACACTTGTCTCAAATTGCACCCTGTATACTGATGAAGAGCTTGGAAAGTGAATGTCTGCTCTGCCAACATTGCCTTCTTCCAGGTTGTTAACGTTGAGAAGCCCGACTCCAGCAGCAAAGCTTTAACGGTGTGTGTGCGCGGCAAGAGGGCAGTGCGTTTCTCCGAGGTGCGGGACTATCAGCGGCTTGCCAACTCGATTCGCAGCAGGTGTGGCATCACTCCCAGCCCTCAGCACTCCGCTTCATCAGAGGTGACATGTTTTTTTTTAGTCTTCACGTACTCCTTGTTCACTCTGTAGATTGCAGTTACATTTCTGACAATGAAAATGATTTGTTCTAAGGTCATCCGGGGCGAATGTCAGTCACTCATCAACCACTTTGAGGACAATCCAGAGGATGTGACGCTGATGGTGGGACAGAAGGACAGCAGCAAGGCTGTCAGCACAGAGGCGCTCATGACGGTGTTCCACCCCCAGGATGTTGAAAACCTTGACCCCAAAATGGTAAATATCAGAGTTCTGTTCAAATCAAGCTTACATCGGATTTCACCAACCACCACATTACTTATCTATGCTCTACAGCATGGAGCTCAGGGGTGGACTGAATAAAAATGAAGCTTGCGTTGTGAGGTATGTACAGTAACTGTGATGTTTGCTTTCTGTGTGTTTGGCAGCTTAAAGAAAAGATGAAGGAGCAGTCTTGGAACATTCATTTCTCTGAATATGGACGTGGCACAAGTATGTTCTTCACCAGGAAGACACGAGACTTGATAGTCCGTGGTGTTCCTGAGGCCTTGAGGGGAGAGCTCTGGATGCTTTTTTCAGGTATTTAGTCATCAACTCATGTTATGTGCAGTAAACACTATGCCGTATGAGTTTGATTTGTTTTCAAAGCTGTGCATGGTAGAAAGTGGTATGATGTCAGTTGCTCGCTCAACATAAATAATTAAGAAAAAGAATGAACTGATGCGTGATCACTGCAGAATCTGTTTTTGGACTGACCGTGGGTTTTGCCCCCTGTAGGAGCTGTGAACGACATGGCCACTCATCCCGGTTATTACACTGAGGTGGTTGAACAGTCTCTGGGCACCAGCACTCTGGCTACAGATGAGATTGAAAGAGACTTGCACCGCTCTCTGCCAGAGCACCCGGCCTTTCAGAGCGACACAGGGATCTCAGCTTTACGCAGGGTGCTCACTGCTTATGCCTACAGGAACCCGAAAATCGGATACTGCCAGGTACTGTGATTTCTTAAGGCTTGTAGTTAACAGGAAGAAAAGTCCTAGTGGACTTCGCAGCAGAAGATTGTCCAGACAACAGGAAAATATTGGCGAGGGCTGGTGTCTGGGTACTTGACGTGTAATTTCCACAACAACAAGCACAGTGTTTTTGTTTTGACTGCATCACTACTGGCGTTGGCCCTCGTTGTCAAAACCTCTTGAATCCCCTTGTATTTATATGATTCTTTTAGACAAGAACTGAATTCTGGATATCCCCTGAAATTTTCTGCAGGGGCTGTATGTGAGAACACCAATGTTTGGGTCAGTTGCTGTGGACATTCTCTGTTGTTTCTCCTGGCAGCTAAACTCCCTTGATCATGTCCAAGCGAGTGGTCCTGTTGATGTGTTTTCTGATATCCAAGCATCCCTGAAAGTAGCATTAGAGGCAGTGAGGGGAAATCTAGGAACAATTATTGGTCATTAAGATTTGCATAAAAAACATCCACATCAAAACCCAATTATGAGGAAGCCGTAATCCTACTTCCTTTAACTTCCTTTGTGTTTTGCAGTTTCAACAGTGACAGATGAGCTGATCTTTACGGAGCTGTCTAGTGACCTTGTTGTCCTCGTTTTTGATTAGTCAGTTTGGGACATTGTGCAGTAACCCTGAAAAGTAGAGGTTATTTAAAAATAAATAGGACAAATACTCAGGAAAGGTCACAGATGCTCTGAAAGCACTGAACATAATTCTAAAAAAGCACAGCCAAATTTCTCACACACGCACTTCCTCACGCTGGTCTTGCAGTTGATATATATTTCTATATTTTTAACCGAAATAGTCTATTTTTTCTGAAAGTGTCCTCTCTGTCTCCTCAGGCCATGAATATTCTCACCTCAGTTCTTCTGCTCTACGCAAAAGAGGAGGAGGCGTTCTGGCTCTTAGTGGCCGTGTGTGAGAGGATGTTGCCGGATTACTTTAACCGCCGAATTATTGGTGAGAGGGGAAGCAAAGGATGTCATTCTGATACTGCGCCTGTTTGTTATTTTGGGACAGTTATCAGTCTAATTTTTGAGTAATTAACTTGTGCTTTCAAACGTTGTCCGTCTTCCTTTAGGTGCTTTGGTTGACCAGGCCGTGTTCGAGGACCTGATTCGGGAAAACCTGCCCCAGCTGGTGGAGCACATGACAGACCTGAGTTTCTTCTCGTCCGTGTCCTTGTCCTGGTTTCTCACGCTCTTCATCAGTGTCCTACCAATCGAGAGCGCCGTGAACGTGGTGGACTGTTTTTTCTACGACGGCATAAAAGCCATCCTGCAGCTCGGCCTGGCGGTGCTGGACTACAACATGGATGCACTGATCAGCTGCCATGACGACGCAGAGGCCGTCACCATCCTCAGCAAGTGTGTATGACTACAGACCAGGCAGGATTGACCGACTTTAGGCATCATCACTGAATGTGTCTATTTCTCTTTTCAGATTCTTTGACAGTGTAACAAACAAAGACAGCCCGTTACCTTCCACAGTGCAGCAAGCGCCAGTGGGACATAATGATAATTCATCCCGCTTGAACGTGGATATCAGTGAACTGATCCGAGAGGCCTACGAGGTACAGCCAGATATTTCAGAGTCAGTTTCCTTCAGCGAAGTCGGGTATTATAGTCAATTTAACCTATTTTACCTTTTGTAGAAATATGGAAACATCCGTTCAGAGGAGGTTGAGAGCTCACGGAAAAGAAACAAACTCTATGTGATCCAGACACTGGAGGATACAACCAAGCAAAATGTTGTAAGTGGCAGTTGACTTAAGGAGGAAGTGGTGTAATTATATTGCTGCTGTGGCATTGAGGATTTATTTCAAATCTATTTTCAGATTCGAGTGGTGTCCCAAGAAGTCAAATTCAGTGCCTCAAACCTCGATGAGCTTTATAATTTGTTCAAAGTGAGTAAAAATCATGCGGCACTATTTCCTGTGTCATCGTGCATAAGCAGCAAAGTTAATAAGAGACACCAACATTTTTCTTGGCAATCTCTGTGCAGAGGCAGCATTTCCTCAGTTGCTACTGGACAATGCAAAGTCCAGCTCTTCTCCATCATGACCCCAGCCTGGCGTATTTGGAGCAGTACCAGTTGGGTTTCCAACAATTCAGCGTGCTCTTCTCTCTCCTGGAGCCCTGGGGTTTCTGCACCACCAAGAGCACCCTCTCCCTCTGGGTCTTCCGCCTGATAGACGAGAACCAGGACGGCCTTGTCAACTTTAAAGAGTTCTGCTGGGCCATCGGTAGGTTCCGTTGCTCTATTATTTTTCTCTACTAGTGCAGTGGCTGACCTCATTACTCCTGCTGCTAACTGCACATTTTTCCTCCTGCAGACACTTTGTGCTGTGGATCTTTCACAAATAAGCTGAAATTCCTCTTCAAGCTGCACTTGCCACCAGGTGAGTAACGAGCCACGGACAAAACTAGCAGCGACAAATCTGAATTTAACCTTTTCATGTGACAACTTTAACACCTAACCCATTGTGTTGTTGTTATCTTGCTGCTTTTTTTGTGTTACTGTATCTTCCGCTTGAACTTCTGACCCATTTCTTTCACAACATATCTATAGTGTCAGTTGACTCCCGCAGGTTCAAAGTTCACGATCTGCAAATGTTTAGCATTCAGGATTCTTTAGTCTCCAGGTTCCACCGTCAAAGCAATAACATGACGGCAGCACACGCACAGAGGCAGAACACGCTGGAATAAACACACAAGGTCATCGGTCTGTGGTATGAGTAGTTGTTTCAATGATCCAGCTCATAACTCAGCATTGTGAGCACAGTGCCTGGGGGAAGAAACTGTCATGGAATGTGTGGCTCTTGTCTGCATGATGTGGCAGGGGGGGGCTTGAGGGGAAGGGGTAGGAGTAGTCCATGTTGGGTGAAAGAACTTTGCCATGGCCATGTTCGGGTCCATGGCGCTGTGAGGGCATTTGGCACCGGGCGTGTTCTCGGCAAAGAGGATCTGTGATGAGGAAGAGCCGCTCAAATTACAACTGACAGATTAGAGGCACTGTTTTGCGATGTGCCGGGCCAGTGAACATCAAGCAGCAAAGCTTGTTTTATGTCTCATGTAGGAAGCGCACCGCTTCAGCACCGAGGGCAGGTTCTATCAAGATGTAACATTTCAAATCAGTTCCCTAAATATGCCAGATTTTTCTTTTCACCAATACCAATGAATCATTCTTTGGTAAATTGAAATAAATGCCATATCACATAATATTAAAGCTAGGGTTGGTAATCCTGAAAAAACTAGCAAAAGCAGGCTGCATTTTGAAAATATGCAACCGATGCACTGATGCTCCCCTTCGATGTTGCCATTTTGACATCACCATGTTAGGCATTTTGAGGTTTAATCTATTCCTGAAGCAAAGTGTGCAGAGACGTTGACTTGAGAAAAGATAGTGTAAAGAAAAAGTAAACCAAAGACCTCAAACGTTTAACCGATTTCAGAGTCGGGCAGCCGCAAGCCTTCATGATCAGAGAGAGAGCCTGCATCAAAGTGTGTGGCTGTGTACGATGGTTAGGGGCTGGGGGGGGGGGGGGGCTTTGGAACAGGGCCCAACACTGCATTGATCAGGGAAGTGAAATCCACCTTAAGCTCGGCTACTGTGATCTGCATATCCCTCACAGTAGGAAATGTTGGCTGAACATACCGTGGGCGTTTCCTATTCTGAGGGCATTACAGAAAGGACAAACGTTCACATCAGGAGTTCACTGCTAACAGCTCTGCATCTCCGCTCTCTCAGGAAGACATGAATAGTGTTGGACTTGGTGTACACATGAAAAGTGCCACATATAAAAACTAGATAGAAAGAGCGCTGGCTTAGGTCTGTAGCTCCTTCCTCAGCTCCGCACAGCCGACCAGTCAGAGAGTGAAGTGAGTGTAGATTTTGGATTTGAGTAAATTACTGTACTGCATGTTCAACTAAAATGGATTTGAATGTGTTTATATCAACTAACTTAACCAAACCAAACTGGCACCTTAATATATTTTAGCATTTCGCTTACTCTTGTATCTAAGCTGAACATTTTTATTGTGTATAGGGGATTGTTTGTTTGTAAACAAGATTATGCAAGAATTGCAATGAAATGTGGTGGGAAGATGGGACATGAGTGAAGAAACAGTCCATAAGATTTGGTGATGGATTGAGACAAAGAGTTCTAGTTTGTTTGCTCGTACACAAAAACCACTGAACAGATTTCCACAGATCGTTGAAGGATGTGCTATGGGTCAGGGAAAAACCCATTACATTTTTGATCTTCATGGAAAAATAAGGCACATAAAGGAAACTGATATATATATAGGAGTGTGTGAAATTAAGTGTAGCTTTATTGAATTTAATGGGGAGGGTATGTATTGTACTGAGTGCCACTCTAGTTTAGATTAGATGTTTGGATGGACATATTATATGCTTCCTGGCTATAATTTAAAGGTCACCACAGTCAGGTTTATCATGTTTGGATCATGAATGGATGCCAATAATAGATGTCATGACAAAGAAACACTGAAGTCACCAACATGACAGTCATCAGGCTGTTAGGCACAAAAGCTGTCGGGCAAATATAATAGGTCTGCAGGCTTGTGAGGGCAATTGTATAATCCAGGCATGCAAACTGACACGCATGCGTACACACACACACACACGGTGGTGGGGGTTGCAGCATAGAAGTACATCACACCCCATATTATAGTAGAGTAAGAAAATCAAGTGATACAGGCAGAATTTATGTTTTCAAAACAACACTTTCTTTTCTTCGCACAGAATTTATGTAAGTGTGTCTTGATCCATTTTGAATGCAGGTTAATTAAAAAGATGACAGCGCACAATGTGTTCCAACACTTTGCTCTCCACACAGACTCTTTACCTGCGGGCAAGAGAAAGCCTGCTCAAACATGATTGGTCAAACAAGAAACAGATACTTCCAAACTCTTGTCCCTAACTTTCAGATTCTGCAAATTCCCATACAGAATCTGTTTATAGGGATTAATAAAGTGATAAGTCAATGTTTATGGATTTTCTATGTTTTCTTCAATCAACGATTTCCTCTCCATACCTCTGGTGGATCCTCTGTCACCTCTGTCTCTTGGTCACTGTGCACTCACAGACGGTATCTTTCTAGCTTTTACAGGTAGTCCTTTGCACGTAAAGGAGCAAAGAACCCAGCACTTTATTCCAGTGACTGAAGACTCCTCTCACTTGAGTAGACTAACTGGTTAGCCTCTTTACTCTTTCTCTTCTCTGCAATTTCACTTTCCCACTTCATTTTGTGTTAATTCTGTAGTGACTGCAAAAGATTTTCATGGAAACCTGTTTTCTACAGTTTATTCTCATGCTGATTTTAAATTTTAGCATTCGATCTTCCAGAAGATGGTGTGATAAGGAAAAGCCCAGAAAGAGGTGATGATGCACACACATTTGCTATGAACGCACTATGGCTACAACAGAGTTTTGTGTGATAACATTTGTGTGTGACAGGTAGAGGAAAGGTGGACCTGCAGGCCTACCTGAAACAGTGGCAAAATGAAATACTGAAGAAAGAAGAAACCATCAAGGACCTTCCCCGTATTAATCAGGTAATTTAATATACATTGTTTACTTTTTACAGTGTGAAGTGTCAAAACAGAGTTAACTTTCCTTTTGCTGAACAAATCTTTATTTATTTCTCAGAATCAGTTCATCCAGTTCTCCAAGACCTTGTACAACATTTTCCACGGCGACCCAGAGGAGGAAACTCTGTACCGAGCCGTGGCCCACGTTACCAGCCTCCTCCTGAGGATGGAAGAGGTCGGACGGAGGCTGCAGGAGTCGAGCAGCCCGACCGAGTCCACGAAGCCCTCTGGCGTCTCTGCTGCTGCGGAGGAGGAGTCTTCAGCCGAAGACGCCTCCAGCCCCCCGGAGAGCTCTGACACCGCCAGCTCCAACAACAGTCAGGACGCAGGAACCGAGGTGGATTGGTCGTTCTCGTTCGAACAGGTGCTGGCGTCTCTGCTCAACGAGCCGGTCATAGTCAGGTTTTTCGAAAGGCCCTGTGACATTCAGCGTAAACTGGCACAAGCCAGGGTTGCCCAGCTGAAGCTGAAGGTGAAGAAGTGAAAGGATATATGAGTGAGTTGATGCTTTGCTTGCAACCCTAGAAGTCATCCTGAATTTAAGTCTCTTTGAGAGGGTGGTCGGAGTTGGTGAGGCAGTCATTAAGATGGCTGGAGAATAGAGCCCGACCGATATGGATCTTAGGGGACCGATGTTGATACAAATATTAGGGAGTAAAAAAAATTGTGATAACAACGTGTATATATATATATATATATATATATACGCAATGGCAATGATTCCCAAGATGTTCTTATTAAACCCTCATGGAAAAGAGGTGTAATTGAAGCTGGAAATTTTACGGTTTATCCATAAACTTCATTATAAATAACTAAAAATAGAATTTTCTTTTGGCAAACATAAATTGGTCGGGCTCTATATATTGATTTCAAAATCTGTGTGTGCATGTGTCAGTGTGTGGTTTGGATGATGCACACCATCGTTAAGTCACTTTAAACACTGTTGTGTGAGTCCACTCACCAACCCTTCAGGGCGACAGTTCCTCGAATTGAATTATGCATTCTCTCTCATGTAGCCTCAGATTCTTCATATCGTATAAAATGTAGTTCAATCTATTTTCCCTGTCTGCCCGGGAGCACAAAAACTATAGTTTTATATCGTATAAGGAGACACTCAGTCCAGTCCTCTGAGTTTAGAAATATGACACATGAGTTTGTCATGGCCGCCGTCTCTGATGTCATGCTGCGTGACGGGTGACTCAGGCAGGTGACCCGGGCGAATGCAGGAAGATTTTATTTCTGGATGTCTCGATATACATTTTATCTTTGAGATCACTATTCGCTGCTGTAAAGTGAAACATCCTGTAAATGCTAATGTGTCCTGTGACTGCCGTGTCTCCTGGTGAGTGTATCCTGTAAATGTCAGCTCATTGTGAGAAACACCAGCTTTTTCCAGTCGATACAGACGCAGAGCTAACGGTAGTACGGAGAGCAGGGACGAGCTGTAGTGCTGGAGCCGTGGAAAGATTCCCGAGATGAGGATGATGTCGGATAGAGTGTATTGAAAGTGCAAGTGATTCTGTAATGATATTATGCATTTGCAATAACATGAGAGAAAGCTGCGCTGCCCGAGCACGCTCATCTCTCCTCAGCACACGCACTAACAATGTTATAGTATGACATCAGCTACTTGATCTTTGCAGGTAAACTAGTTTGAATCCCTCTGCGCTGCTGCAGGGAGACCACCTGTGTCGTCCTCTGACAAAGTCTCGGAAATGTGCCGTGTGTGATCTTCACTGTTTGCTTCTGTCTGTCTTAATGCATACGTAGGGTGTTCCGCTCCAGTATCGCTGCAGCAGTTTTGTAATCATAGGTCAGTGCAATAGGTGTTTGATTATTGTATTTATTAGGCTAGTATTGGAAGTGTAATATATGAGTTAGCAGACTTTTGTGGACACAATTTAAACCTTTTTGAAGGCCATTTTGTTTTTATCGAATCTCAGGGTGCAACTTGTGTATAATAAAAAGGGAGAAAAGGGACCTTTTTTCAACCTGGGATATGTAAAGTATATGACTGAGTTATATATATATATACATATATATATATATATATATATAGAGAGAGAGAGAGAGCGCACAACTTGACTGTAACATAAGTATAGAGCATGTGTAGCATAGTTACAGGATTTGCCACATTATGCTAGTCAACAAAGAGCAACCATTTCAGCTGACTTAAGAAAGATTCGACTTAGTTTCTTCTTATCTGTGCATTTTCTCTTTCTTTTCGCTTCTGTATCAGTGAATTATTTGCGCAGTTGTTTGAGATCCACAAGCTGCAGACACGTGCCTGTATCTCAGCCAGATCTCAGAGGTGTTGGATTCCAAAAGGTCACGACTGCTTCCTCTGCAGCGTGTTTTATCTCCTGGGGCCAAATTCACAAATTTATAGAGCTTTATTTCTGCATGTGTAGAGGAAAAAAACGTGTTTTAGAAGCTTCCTAAATGCAAGTGCAATTTTCAGTTTGCTGAAATTACTATTTTGACATTTCCTTTGAGCATTTTCTTGTTTTCTGAATGAAGTACTTATTTTTTCACTTAAGACTTAAAGAAAAAGTCCATTTCATTGTATAATTGTTGCATTAATTGACACAAAATACAAGTGGGTTGTACATAATCCTTTTAGTTTTCATTGTAACTATGTAAAACTCACTGTTACTGTTTACATGACTAATGTTGGGGGGAAATATCTAAATACAACCCGTCTTTGGTGCATTGTGATTTCTTGAATAAAAAATGTATAAGTGGCTTAATTTCAGTATTTGAAGCCACAATGAAAACGTAGTGAGTTTCAACATGAAAGCTCAGCCTGAATCTTCGGGAGCTGAGTAGTCGATCATATTCTTCATCTATCTTCAACACACCGTGGTCTGACTGTTTCAGATTGACCGTTTATCTGCAGGTTTTTGCTGCATTTCTTGCTGCTCCATCGACAAACTCCCAAGAAGTTATTTTTAGATTCATATTATAAAAGAGTGTGTTGTAATAATTCTGCTAGAATTGTGACATGCTCAGTCTATCTCTGATGATACCACTTTAGAAAACATTCAAAAGTTTGCTTTCAAGAAATAAATTGTCGGCCTTCATGGGGAAAATATAGAACTGTGGTTAAATCCTTTTTGATGCTCAATATTTTTCTTTGCTGTATTTCCTCAGGCCTGGTTTCTGAAAGCTGGCACTTGAGTTGATTTTTTTTTTTTTTATGTTTGTGGTTTTCTCTTGGTGTGGAAATAAATTCAAGGAGAAGCGTTCGGAGGAACTGAAGAGGGAAATGTTCAGCCCCCCTGGCATGATGTCAGATAGGCCATTAACCGTCATATTGCTCCATATACTGCTTTAGTATATAATCAACCAAGTCCTCATATCATTTTATGTGCAAATAGAATCTACAGCTTTTATAGACTGTAGATTGATTGACATCTTATTCTGCAAAATAAGGTATGTTGCACAGATTTTTCTGTTTACCTGCTTGATTATGTTTTTCTATTATTATTTGCATAAAAATGTACCAGAATAAAGAGGGAGAATTCTATGAAAAATATAGCTTGGGTTCATTCTTACTTCATGAAGCACCTCTACATGCACTCACACATGACCAACATGATTTTAAAATAAATATTGGTTCGTATCAGCCTGTATAGATTTGTATTTATTTAGCTATATGCATGTGAACAGTTTATCATATATGGTTATAACTAGGTAGGATTTAGAAAGTTGCTAACGGACAATTCTTAACACCGAAATTACTTTTCCAAAACTGAGCACAGCCACTGTGTGGATCATTTTTTATTTCTTTGACACAAAATGGATACACTGAACGGCCTGGTCTACAGCAACACCAACAACAAACAATACATATCTACAGTCTAATAAAACCACAGTTCTGTGATGCTACTACTGGTTTGTTTCACCACATGTGATTGGGAGCAGGATGTTAACTGAATTAGAAAAGTTTGAAAACTAGAAATTATTTATATTTGTGTTTATTTCAAATCCACATGCTCATCGTGTGTAGAATTTCCCAGACATGATCTAAATGAGTTGTGGTGCTTCTGTATACCAAAGGCCAAGTTTTAATGACAGAGACCTGAAAGGTGGGCGTGACACAGCAGCAACATAAATAGCCTCTATATGGAATGGCAGACATTAGGGATCATACTTTGGACCACAATAAATCATCATTAACCAAGAAATGTATCCACGTTGACTCGTCCTTAAACGTGGGCACTCTTGTCTGTTTGATTGACGGGCTGCGGTGTGACCCCGGCGGCGAATGGTGTCTATGTGTCGCTCAAACTATTCTGGCTCAGAGATTTGGTTATAACCCGGAGTTCATACTGTAACCTTAACCCCCGTCACCTGTCAGTTTTCAGCCTTGTCCTGTCAAGCGATATAAGGCTGCCCTGAAAGTCGGAGACTTCTTTTCTTGGTTCGCAGCATTAATGAAAGTCACCGGAGACATTTCTCTCCTCTTACGGACAAACTGTTCTATCATCGTGCATCAGGGCTGCACTTTTATCCTGCACGCCACTGGCCTTGGTTAATCATGATATGACTGTACAAAATGATTCTAACTTTAAACTAATTCTGCTGCTCTTACATTTAAAACTCATCAGCTTTATTAGAGGTTAGAAGTTAAAATGACAAACCAATAAATCACAGCGAAACCGAGCTAATTACTCAGTCAACAAATAGTTACAGTATGACTAAATGAAAGAAACTATTGCAGTTGTCCTCCCTGCTCGAGGCCAGATGACACACAGGGCTGTCATTGACAAGCCGTGCTGTTTAATAACTGTTTCAACCCTCTGGCCAGTGTTTGGCTATTTTAGTGCTGCTTCATTATGCTGTGAACAACAAGGCCCTTTGCCAATATTTGGGTTAAATTTTTGGCATCAGCTGGTTATTGTTTCGGATGCAGGGCAAGAGGGTTTTTGGCCTCCTGCCCCCGTTTCTCCCACAATGCTCCTCCAAAGTGAGCATGAGGAGTTATTTATAGCTGCAGCGAGGAAGCCTTTGAAGCGTAGCTCTCAGTCACCGGCGTATGATGGTATGTGTTTTGAAAATGCGTCCGTCCACAGGGCTACTCCGTCTGTCAGCTGGTGGAGACCGTGCTGTAAACATGGCAGCTTAAGAAAACTGGGCTGCATTGATGCACAGTGCGGACTGTAGCATAGCAAGGATCACACACAGCTCCACAAATAATCATAGTATGTACATACCCTTAGGATATTCTTATGCGATATATACGATCTCCGTGTCTGTGTATAATGTTAAAAACAGACACAAGTATTATTCTTGTGCTACAGCAGATTAAAGCGCACTTGGATAAAAAACACTTGTAGGTTCACAAGGACGAGATATGGTTTGAGGAAATTGCTTCTCCGTTCATGTGATATTTTGTTCATCATTTGAAAAAAAAAGACTGGTCATTTAAACTCAAACAAGGACGTTATTCATAAAAGCTCAGATACATTTTTCAAATGAAGTTGAAGTGGAATTTCTTTTCATGACTTAAACAATCCAAACTCTTGAAATCTACACCGACTGTATATCTGATCTTCACAGTAACTGAGTTTAAAATCCCATAAACATCCTAAAGCGGTTGTATTAATGCAAACATTGTTCAGCTCTCACAATGTGACATTTCCCTGGCTGAGGGATAACTAACACATTTGAATGACTGGGTTTTTATTTACATCGCACCACCCTCATCAGCCCCCAGCAGGTGGATACGTTGTGGAAAAATATGAATGTGAGCAGAATAAAAAGCTTTCAGTGTAAATCTGACATTTTTATATCTGGTGGGGAATGAATGGAGGTTATTCTCAGCCCGTCAATGAACAAAGTAGATGTGAAATCTTGACAAATCACGTGTTTACTGCTCAATATTTTATTGAATTACAGTCAGAAATAAGTAAGCATGATTAATCATTGAATGGTATCGTAACTCACAATATGTCAATTCGTAGACAACCCAAATAAACATGTTGAAATTGATTGCCTTTGTTTATTGAAAAGTTTCTTGAAATGATAAATTATTTGGCTCATAGATATTTCAACATCTTTTATTTTGACATACCACTTGCAGTTTAGTTCAAATACATTTGTTTGTAAACAAAAAAATCTCAAGTAATCTGCATCTTTGTCACCAGCAAATATGCATAAGCGTTAATTAATTTACAAGTCAACGTTGTAGAGAACATAAGGGCAGGATTTGTGAATACATAACATTGTTTTGAGCTAATTAGGCCGAAAGATGATGTATGTTAGCATCATCCACAAACTGACAGTGAGAGAAGGGTAGAATTTATTAACATTTAGAAACATTTTGCCAATTGCTCTACTGGATTTATCCATAAAAAAGATGAGACAACAAGAGCCATCTATGGATATTTCCTTTACTCGTGGACATGGGTAATTCACATTTCATATTCAAAAGTCCTGTGAGCTGAGGAGTTCTGGTTAACTCACTCAATACTTGTTCTATGCACACAAAGCTGTCCCTGTGTGCTCTCAAATCTTGACTTGCAAATCGATCACAGCAATAATCTCTTTTCCGTTCACTCAGTAGCTTTGTCACGAACCGTTCTCCATACTCGTGCAAATATCTTTACAGGCTAGAGTGTGTGGTTCCTGAGAATGAGGAGAGGCTCCTCTAGATCTTCAGGTCGTTCAGCCTGCTCTTGTTGTTGCTGTGCTTGCTCGACTGACTGTTTCTGCGCTGGTTTTCCACGGGCATCTCAATGGCAGGAGTGAACGTTTTCCTCTCACTCCCATCCTCCCCCTCCGATTTTCCTTTCCTCTCCACGGCCATATTGTCTCTGTTCTGCTTGTAAACCACTTTGCTGTTGTAGGGGCTGTAAGCAGAGTTTGGCTCCACTAGGCCGTACTTCGAGTCCGCGGGGAAGGGCTCGGGCACCACAGGATGACCGGCAAAGTAGTTGTAGCTCGGTACGAAGGGCATGACCGGCTCACTGAGTTGCCTGGCGGCCTCCATTGCAGCCTGCGATCGTCTGTAGCGGAGGCCCTGGTGGCACTTTGTGAAACCAAGGTGGTACATTTCCACCAGGTTGAGCAGCAGGGAGATACAGGCCACCGCCAGCATGAAGAGGATGAAGATCGTCTTCTCGGTGGGTCGGGAGATGTAGCAGTTCACCACGTTGGGGCAGGGCCAGCGGTCACAGGTGTACATCGGCTTGAGCTCAAAGCCGTACAGGAAGTACTGAGCAACAATAAAAGCCACTTCAAACAGGGTCTTGAAAACGATGTTTAAGACGTAGGTTCTCAGCAACGCGCCTTGCAAACGCACATGTCCCTGGGTGTCCTTAACTGGGGCCTTCTTTGTCTTTCTGTCAAGCATCTGCTGCTGCTTTTCGCTCTGGATGTCGAGATCCTTCTCTTTCTGCTTTTCCTTTTCCTCCATGCGGACCAGATGAAGGATGTGGCCCAGATAAATGAGGGTCGGCGTGGAGATGAAGATGATTTGCATCACCCAGAAGCGGATGTGAGAAATGGGGAAGGTCTTGTCATAGCAAACGTTCTGACAACCAGGCTGCTTGGTGTCACAGGTGAAGCCGGACAGCTCGTCGCCCCAAACTTTTTCAGCGGCGGTTCCCAGCACCAGGATGCGGAAGATGAAGAGCACCGTCAGCCAGACTTTGCCCACAACGGTGGAGTGTTCCTGGGCGCTCTCCAGCAGCTTCCCCAACAAGTTCCAGTCCCCCATACTGGCTCACAGATATGGTCTCAGCTTTATGGAAAAAAACAGGATGTAAGACTGTAAAAAATAAGAAAAAATGTCAGGTGTAAATTTATCCATAAGCTTCATCCGAAATAGTTAAACTTTTTGTTGGATGAGGGAAACGGAATGTCCTGAAACCACACAGAGGGACCTGATTTGTATGCTATTTGAACGCAGCAAAAACAATCCGCAAATAAAAATTCTGACATAGAACTTTTTAAAGTAGAAGTAGCTTTTTTGGAGGAAGGCCTTAAAGAGAGAGGAGCTAAAACCAAGCTTTTCAAACAGAAGCTGAAAAGAAGAGCTGGAGCAATGGACATGTGAGGAAAGTGATGTGTTTCCTAAAAACAAAATAAGAACATGTAAACCTTCAGCATTGATAACATGAATATGAGCATAATATGTCTACTGTATTTACTGGATGGTTACTAAAGCACGTCTGTGGTTTGTTGCTGGGCAAGTTGCACATCAGAGTGTATTTCCACAGTGTGGCTGAAAACAGCTCCCTGATATGAACCAGAACAGTAATAAAGTTCCCAAAAGCTGAAAGCTAAAATATCTGAATAGAGTTGAATTGAACTACAGAGGAGGATGGTAATTTTATAT
The DNA here is from genome assembly GCF_949316205.1 of Platichthys flesus. Taxonomy (NCBI): domain Eukaryota; kingdom Metazoa; phylum Chordata; class Actinopteri; order Pleuronectiformes; family Pleuronectidae; genus Platichthys; species Platichthys flesus. The sequence goes on along the minus strand of NC_084959.1, from coordinate 15,702,807 downwards.
TGATTTGTCACTACAAGGCACCTTCTTCATTGAACAGTCATTCTGACCTTTTAATTGAGCAACGCTAAAAGGGGTCACTTCAGGATCCGAATAAACCTGATACCCATCACTGTATCCTGTTTTTTAACCCATTTATTCATGAAAAATCTTTCAGTAAAGTCTGATAATAAGGTTGTTTGTTAATGAATGATCAGTTACATATACTTTCAGGATTTACTCATGACAACCCTTGACTGTGTATAATTGCAAATACTGTATCAGTTTTTGGCTCGCGGCGTAGTGCTTCAGACACCCTGCAACCAAAGATCACTGTGCTTCAGTAATACCCAGGAGTCACTTTTCAATAGGAACATTGATCGATCATGAGTTCACCATTTGTATTCGGAAATGCTACGATCTATCCAGTGTGCGCTGATGAAACGGACCCGGACACAGCGGACAGTGTGTGAGAGTTTGCCCTGCGGCGGGCTGGGGCGACACGACGCCTCAGCATTGATCTTGTGACACAGTACCCAACAGTGCTCCCCAACCCCAGAACATAGGTTTCTAGTTTAAATTCCAATGGGGTTTCGTTATGGCATGGCAAAACAAGCTTTACTGTCAAATAAAATGTCACTTATAAATATGATCACACTGAGAGTGAGAGCACCTGTTGTAAATATGAATGACAACAGGCAGGAAATAAAGGATCCAGCCAATTACTTTTCATATAGTAATAATACTTCTTAAAATGAGTATATCCACATATATACAAACAGTATTATATATATATATATATATATCATATAAATATAATATGATATGATTATACCATTTTAAAAACTTTGGAACTGGGGGAGTCCAACGGTCTGAGACAAAGTGGCCTCAGACTATTGAACCAGCATGTTTCTAAATAAGTACCCTGGCTATTTTCATGAAGAGCGACGTACCTGATAATGTTCATCTCCCACCGCGGCACAGCTCCGGAGTCACTTCAGTGGCTTCAGTTCACAGAGAGGCCATGTTTTCCTGAAGCCCTGAGGAAAGTGCAGCACCAAGATAAAATTCTCTAAGATAGTTTGCTCTGGCTGCTCTGTGATCCCGCCTGCCGCCCTCCCACTCTGACCAGATCAATGCTCAGTCAGTGCTCAACAAACCATCACAACCCGAACCACTGCCTGGTCTCTCTGTACGAGCACAGATTGAAGATTGGCTGTAAAGAAGTATAAATCCCCCCACGCACTAGAGGTGTCTCCGTTGAGCTGAGTGGCAGCTGAGGAGTCCAGTGAGGGTCCAGGTTAGTCTTACATGTCAGGGTGCGCTAAATATAATTCACGGTGAAGGGAGTGGCTTTGTTGTCACTCTCATGGTGATATGACCCTTGACAGCGTCACACACTGTGGAGCCTTCCCTCAGTGCTGCAGTCTGGGTAACTGCCTGTTGGAGAAGTGACTGTTATTGACAGTCACTTCACACAGTGACTGGTATCATTAATTCTGTAATACAATGTTTCCAGTTCCATTTCTTGTGTCGCTCTGGTGCAGACCACAGAACAGTGGTGGAAAGTTATAAAGGACATTTACTTAATTGTAACTGAATATAACTGTTTTGAACTTTACTTATTTCAGTTGGTCCTGAAGTCTGTATATTTTTATCCCACATACATAATGTAGGATTAGCTCTAAGATATGCTGAATTGATACAGATTTCAAAGTCACAATATGTAAAGATGGATTAAACTGCCACCTGGTGCAGCAACTATCTAAATGCTGTGTAAAAATAAATGCATCATGTAACAAATATTCAAATATCCAATGTGTTTAATAAGCTGTAGCTCAAAAGGTAGACTACCTCATAATGGTACACTTTATACCATATCCCCCTGGAGGGCTGACTGTGGGTCAGCGGGCAGAGCAGGTTGGCTGCTGGTTCCTGTGTCGGTGGTTTGATCCCCTGAACTTAGTTTGAGTCGTGCAAGACATTCAATGTAAAAAAAAAGAAGCCACAACATGAAGAGCAAAGTTATTCCAAACTTCATTTCAGAGTTATATATCGTGCATTTTACATGTTACTCCACCACAAATATAGAACAGCTACAGTCACGAGTTACTTTCATTCATAAAATCCCTCAAATCAGATCTACATATACTCAACTACTTTTTCTACTGTTTATACCCAACAGTATGAAAAGTTTACATTCAAATGCTGCTTACACGTGCACTCAAAAAGCTAAATTGTTTACCAGCTTAAAAAAATTACTTCAATTTGTCACATAATTTTCTCATTTCCCTGTTAATAATGTTCCATTATTAAATACAATATACTAATATACTGGAAATATGTATACCAATTTAGACACATTTTTCTGCCAATACGTACTTACTCTTATTTAAATAACATTTGTATACAGGAATTTTTATGTATATTCAATTACACTTTGTTGTAGGTGACCGCCCTAACACTTCAGGATGAACCAGGTTGAACCAGGTGAACCTCCCCACGATGAATCATTTAAAGTAGGCAGGACTAAAATAGTGGAAATTTGGAAACACACAGTCACATGAGTATTTGAATGGAGGGAACAGTTTATGGTACACTGCTGATAAGCGTCCCATCTCTCCGAGCCTTGTAGGTGGTGTGTTTTGACACTTGCCTTAAAAAGAGAAATGCCCTCTTGCCAGGTCAAGGCAGGTCCAGCTGTCCCCTGGGTCAACCATTGTCACCCACACACTGACCCCTTAGGTAGCGAGTCTATTGATAACCCCCCAATACTCTGCACTCTGGCCTTCAGAGGTAGAACTTAATCAGCCGGAGATGTTTCCTCACAGGTGGCACCATGACTCAGAGGCGATGGCACGTCTAAAGATGGCGACGGTGCCACTAGACGTGTAATAAAGCTTTATTCACAGTTCGTTCACCTTCCCCCCCCCCCCACACACTCACTGACGACAGCTGAGAAGAATCACAAACTGGCACCGCTGTGACTTCAACTTCATTTGCTCCTACGGATACACCAACTGCTGCTCTCTGGTGACTTATGGTGTCACATTAAACATCTCAACTTAGTCAGGAAAACCTGTGACAATGTACCAGAGCTATTGTGGTCAATTGTGTGTTCCTGTATGTGTTCTGGTCTAAGTTTGAATTTCAATTTGGTCTGGAACAGAACATTACACAATAACACAAACAAACGCCTGTTGATTTTATCTGTGTATTGACAATGTTCAAACATCCAGCTACAAAATGAATGAACTGAAATAAAATGTTTCGTTTTTTTTTCTGAAGTCATTACTTTGAGTGTAAAGTAACCATTAAACCATCCAAAATCTCTATTAAACAAACATACAATATCATATAATTTAACATTTATACAATCCAACATATTTTCCATGTATTAGCAAAACATCTTAATTATAACAGCTGAACAAAAGCCATAACAATTGTGACGATTGATGTGAACAACAGAATATTATAAATGAAATGATATTGTGTACATTGTATTTTCAGCAGATGAAATCTAAATTTAATATTTTCATTTCAAGACCAAAAGCCTTCGCCAAAAGCAAAGTATCAAAAAGCCAATGTCAATTAAAGCCTGAAGTGGTCAGCTGCAACAATGCTTTTAGAAATGATTATTGTGATTATTCTCTATTCTCTATCATTCTTTGTTTGGCCAAACATCAATTACTAAAGCTATTATATCATGTTATATTATATTGTTGTTGGTGTCAGTTAACAGTGATTTTGGTTTGTTCCACATATCAGTGTGTCTGTTCTGCATAGCCAGTGAGAATGTCTGGTGCACACTGATGCGAATTTGGTCGTGTGAAGATAATGGCTGTGAATTCTAAGTAGTTCTATGTGTCTTCCTCATGAGTTAACTCTGTCTTTCACTTTCCTTCGTGCAGATATGATCTATACGATCTACGTGTTTTGTTAGAGTGAGCAGAGTTTTTGTTGGATCCAGGCCCCCATAGTTGAGTCTCCAGCATTGTGCAGATGCTTACTGCAGACCTTCCCCACCAAGAAGAACACCTCTGCAATGTTGAGCAGGATGCACACCCCGGACGCAGCCAACATGAACACAGTGAAGACCGTCTTCTCCGTGGGCCTCGAAACGAAGCAGTCCACCGTGTTGGGACATGGGTACGAGTCGCACTTCACCAGCCTGATCATCTTGTAACCAGGGTAGATCATGTAAAACAAGTACATAAAGATGACCTCGAGGACAATGCGGAAGAACAAGCTGATGACGTACGTCCACCACAGAGCGCCTGAGATTTTCATCTTCTGGGTCTTTATCTGCTCCAGGTCTTTGGGGTTGGCCCTTCCTGACATTCTGTAGAGCCTCTTGTCAACATGGCGACGGTGGGCCACGTGCATGGCCACCAGCAGCGCGGGAGTGGAGACCAGGATGAGCTGCAGCGCCCAGAGGCGGATGTGAGAGATGGGGAAGAAGTGGTCATAGCAGACACTGTTGCAGCCCGGCTGCTGGGTGTTGCAGGTGAAGCCGGACTTCTCATCGCCCCACACGCTCTCTGCTGCCACCACCAGCACCAGAATGCGGAAAATGAAGAGGACAGAGAGCCAGATGCGTCCGATGCCGGTGGAGTGTCTGTTCACACCACTGATGACCGCGTAAAATGATGCCCAGTTCATCTTTGGTTCTGGGTCTGATGAAAAACACATGAGAACGTTATCAGGTGAAGGAAGATAATGCTGAATATTAAAGCTGAATAATAGATAATGTAACACGAGACAAACAACCATACAGTAAAATCATTGAGAACGGAATAAACTGTACAAAAATGTCCCCATAAAAGTAGCTATAAAGACAAACTAAGAAAAACGAATAAACAGAATTATAAAACGCAACTAAATTGAAATAAGCTGCTTCCTTTTAACACTTTCAACAATCATTGCTATCCACAGGTCCAAAGCTCTGAAGTTTAACAGATCTCTGATAATTTATTGTATTTCCTGTGAGTAATTTAGCATTCTATAAATTTTAATCTCTTTAAGCGTGTCTGGCAGTTAGAGACGTTTACTCATCATGTTTATCCTCTCTTTAAAATTAACAATCCATTACCACATACCAGACATTTCAACATTATTTTATGAAGTGAGCTTACTCGAAGCCAAATTTAGATTTTAAATAATTTATTTCTTCTCGATTTCATTGAAAGCTGAGACTTTGAAGTAAAACAAATCCCTCCTGACTGTTTAGACAAAAATGCTAAATTCTTGACATAAACTTTGTACCGATGGATTTAGTTATTGTCAGTGTGTCAATGTGATGAAAAAAAATTGTCTGTTTGTATTTAGAGGACTGGACGTTAAACAAATTTGGTAGATTTTTTCTATAATCAAGTACTAGTACATATACACCCGACATATAGTTTAAATGATTCAAAGGACACTCAAAGGTCGCTCGATTGTCACAACAGATTCCATCTTGTTTTAAAGAGAGCACATCAGAGCTGAAACAAATACATGATTAGTTGATTAGTTGATTACATTAGTTAAAAGAAAGTTTTTGATCTTGAAATTATTATTAAAAGGATTTTTCAAGATGAAATAACAAATCTTTCCACTATGAGGATTTTCTTTGTCCACTGTCATATAAAGTTAAATATATTTGGGTTTTGAAATGTTGATCGCACAAAACATGCAATTTGAGAACACAAACTTGGTCCTTTAGGAATTTATATTTGACATTTTTCTGATATATTATAAAAGAAACCATCAAGAAGTTATATGTAGATAATCTGAAATTAAAAAATGTATTACATGAATATCTAGTCAGATGACCACCAGAAACGTCACAGAATTTACTAAGAAGTCAATTTAAAATCTGATCAAATATTAAGCAGGATTAGGGTTTCATTATAGTTGGACAATAAATCAGATTAGAAATTAGATATCAACAAATAAAGATAAATTACACTAACTGTCTTTTACTCCTTACTTTGTATTTCCATCAAATAAGTACATTCAAATTGTTTTTAAATTTCAAAAAGGATTTTATTCCCTCTTTCCCACTGATGTTTGTCATGTGTCTTCCACATGTTTGCATTTCCAGTGTGATATCAAAGTCAAGGTTGTTACCCGGCTCAGAAGGAGGTGTCAGAGGCATAGGAGGCGACGTAGAGGACAACGCTGACCCACTGCTTTGGCATGGATGTGACTTCAGAGATGAAGGAAGCCTCTCTGCCCGCCCTGGGCAGTTGGCAGGCCATTTAAGAGTGCAACACTGAAGTCAGGCACCATGCGTCATGTGACAGTCGCCATGGGGGAGCATGCCAAGTGGGCATCTGCACCCGACCTAATGGCATCTGTAGCCTGTTACTCTCTTCATCTCAATTTTGCTAGCATGTTTAATAGAGAGGGATTAATTTGGTTCAGATGGTATGAAAAGTTAAACTCTTTTATTTTTTGAGAAACTCTATTTGGCTGGATAGTCACAGTTTATATTCCTTTTAAATGAATTTCACAAACTCCTAAATGTCCTAACAGTAGTGCACAAACTACCAATAAGCACCGAGCAAGCCAGCTGAACACAGTGAAAACAAACTATTTCTTCACAGTGAGAAATAAAATCAACTTACCTTCAGCTGCAGTTTGGAATCAAGTACATCCAGAAACATTTATATTGACAAAAGCAGATTGCTATTTTCTTTTTTTTCAATCTGTAACTGTGAACAAGAGTATCAGAGCACCATGACTTTGCATTGCTAATGATTTTCTCTCACACTAGCCACTGCCCTGCACTGGAGAGGTCATATGCTTCTGAGCCGGATATTTGCATACAATAGCCCCTTTTTACCCCGGTCCAAACAAACAGCTTCAGAATTCAGATCAAATGTTTTAATTTCTGCCCAGCTGAGGAATCTGTGTGGGGACTGTGGTCTGTCCCCTTGTCCTCATTGTTCTGTGTCCTGCACAGGAAGTGGAGGATGATTTTGACGTAATGTAACGTAAAACATAAAGGTCTAAAACAAAGAATGAGCCATAACATCCAAAGATAAGAGGACAAAGGTTTATTATCGTATTAATCCGGCTTTCATCAGGGTTTTCTCCACAACCGTCACATTCACGTTGTTGCTGCCCACCTAATATTTAACGCGTGATTCAACCTGCTCACTCCCAATATTATGGGATCGGGCAAAGATGGACTAATTTCTATGTACTCTCAGTTGTCATTTTATTTTTTGGCTGTTTAAATTGTCTTGGTCTGAGCTTTACTTAATCAGAAGCTCACATATAGATCAAGTTAAATTTTACAAGAGACCAGATAATATCTTTTTGCAACATCATGATAAGGTAGTAACAGCATCTCACATGATATCTCCATAATCAAGTGACAGTATAGTGTTGTGTATTTTTATTAATTTCGCAATTTTGAGCAAAACTCCTAAATATATACAAAATTGTACTATTGTTCTATGTCTTTTCAATTACCAATTTAAAATATACTTATGATAACTATATGTTCTTTGTGAAATTATGTATTTTTGGAGTCAACAACAAACTTGAGTTCAATAAAATATGCTAGTTGGTTATTAAAGACACACTGTGTCCTGGTTATGGCCTGGTTTTATAGTATAGATGATGGCATACAACATGATGTCATCGGCATAAAGAGATAGTTGAAAGATAAATATATGAAAATTAAAGGGCCTAGCATTTATTCTTGTGGAACGTCACCTTTATTATCCAGCAGGTTACTTAATTTAAACAAAAAAGTATGATCAGCCTAAAAGCGTGAAATTCAGTACAATTGGATATAAATATGTAAAATATTCTGATCAGTCTGACGATAAATTAAATGATAGAAAACATCTTTAAGAAAAACATATATGAAGTGAACTTTGACTATAGAGCTTTGCCCATGCCCCATCCACTAACCCGGAGGATTAATGACCTTTATTGCAGTGTGCCACCAGGTGGCGATCGAGTTGATTTGGCTTCACTCTTGTGGAGCCATCATGTCATCCATCTTTTTTAGGAGTCAATGGAGAGTCTGCTGTTCCCTGATTCAATTCTGTCTAAAGGAGGACATCTGGGGGACATGAATAGTTACTGCAGCATAACAGCGATGGCCGCATTAGAGAGAAATTTACTGGAGTGCCACATCTCAGAGCAGATCTCTCAGGAGTGGAACATGTCTGCAATTAAGTTAATAACCTAGTGACGTTCATTATGTTCAGCATAAGACTGTTATTAAAAAGTTATCAGGTCAGTTTTCATTCAAGCATATTTTGTTTCTTCTGTAATTTGTGGCTCCATACTTTGAAGCAATTATGTTATTGTTCAACACTGTTACTGTCACTCTTCCTGTTACTTCAGTGCTCAGGCACAAAGCCTGGTGAACAAAGTCAGGTCAGGTTAACCATCTTAAACTAGAATGCAGGAACACACCTAGTCACACACAGGTGTGTCCGGTTGAGCAGTCACATGGTTCTTATGACACATTCACACGTCCACGTATACTGCATTTGTCTGCGCAGGTGCATGTATGTCAGGGGCAAGTTGTTCAAAGATGCAATCTGAGTTAAGTTATTTGCTGTGGAAAAGGTCACACAGTGAAACATTTCAAAATCACCAAAACGTACACACAATTTACAAATAGAGACAGTAATAAATCAGACTATCAACAAAGAGCAGCCAGTTTAACGGAGGTGAAGTTTACAAGTAACTCCACATGACCCGTCAGTCACACAACCACCAGATCTGATCTTAAAATCTAGAATAGGCACTCATATAAATACAAGAGTAAATAAAAAGACAACATAACGAAAACTGTTATTGTTAAATTATGAAGGTACAGCCCTAAGGTGTTACAAACACAAGAACAGGGTAATTCCTTATGAAGACCCTCCAGATCCAGTTCGTTCAAGCAAAAGATCAGCGTTGGGATAGATTAACCACTTTCATTTAACTCAGTGTCACTTTTTCACCTGTTTTTTGTTGTACACTTTTAGAGCATCTTTTACTCTCTACATTTTTTTTTACTCTCTGTATTTTGCCAGTGTGCAGATACATTTTCTATGAATGGCACAACATATAATAAATGCAGCCTATGTCAACATGTTTAAAAACCTTTACATTGTTCTGTTTTATGTAAAGCACATTGAGCTGCATTTTATGCTCTGGAAATTGCTATATGAGTAAAGTTTATTACCATCACTAATGTTGCCATTTATTGTTTTTTACCGATGTGCATCTGGTACTTTTGTTTAAAATCCTCTATTCATGAGAACAAACCCTGTAACAACCGTTATCCCTGAAAACAAAGGCCCACATGTCCCCCCTATTTAGGGGTTGCACGCATATTTTAGTTGTTTCCTAACCTAAAGCATGCTCCTTAAGTTTTACTTGATGAATTAATAAAAGCCTACACGGTATTTTAACAGGAAAAAATTATATATTAATATCAAATTTACTGTAGTAGACTCGGAATTATCTTAGCTTTTAGATTTATGAGAGCACAACGCGAAGTGGTACGATTTCCGACAGCACATGAAAGCAGCATTGTTAAACCAGTGGCAGCAACTGTGCCGCGGCCCCTTTAAGAACCTCCTGGGTGTGGGAAAGGGGGACGTTTTTTGCGTCCGTAGCCAGTTGGTTACCTTCAATGTAGCTCTATCTTACACTCTCTGTGAATATTTGTTGTTTGATTTGTTTCTCTTTTGTATTTTTGTAAGTTGTACAGTTTTAGAGACGTAGTTAAAGGTTGAGTGAGGAGGGGGTGGTTTTATAAGATAGCTTATGATGTCAAACCGAGGTGAAGGACGGAGGGAGGACTCGTGAGAGGGTGAAACGCTTCTGAATGGAACGCGTCCAAAGTCTTCAGGCCGCCTTTCTTTAATTACGACTTTAGCAACAAGGAAAAGTGGAAAAGAGGCGCAGGCTCCGGTCAAACTAGAGTCGAACCAGCGCGTGAGGCGGAAGAAAGAGGGGAAGTGAGTGTGGACGGTTCCTCTTCTCTGTTTCCTTCACTCCACACCGAACCAGCGGCTCCACAGGCTACATCAGGCTCCCACGGACACCATGGCTGCTGCTCCCCAGAACAGATGGGACCGAGGAGGCGCCTCCACGGAGCAGCAGTGAGCGGAGCAGTGTAGGCTGCTGGCACAACGTCAGTGACTCTTTTTGTCTGACACATACACAAACACAGAAGAAGAAGAAGAAGAAGATGGGGCATCCCCCGCTGGAGTTCAGTGCCTGCTACCTGGACAGCCCGGAGTTCAGAGAGACCCTCAAGTGCTACGAGGTGGAGCTGGAGAGGACCAGCAAGTCCCTCAAGGAGCTGATCAAAGATGGCAACAGTGTCATCACTGCGATCAGGGGTGAGCAAGCTTTACAACCCGACCTCCTTTGGGTTTTTAATATGAGCAGCAGCTTGATTTGCACGGAGAGTGTGTGCAGTGGTGTGATAGGGGGGTTGTCAGCATCAGTGGGCTCTTTGTATGAGTCCATGTGGGAGGTGGAGAGGCTCTTTCAGGGGAGGTGGCAGTAGTGCTCCCCTGGGATATGGCCAAACAAGCTGGTCCGAAAAGCTGGAGCTGATGCAGATGTTTAGGATGCAACACGCGCCACACAACAGCTGTTCTCCCCCTGCAGTAACTGGACCTCTCATCACGTGTTGCTTCCCCACCTCTGTGTGTCATCGCCCTGCTTCTGATTGTAGAGACCCACTGGTAGTATGGACCCAAGCCAGAGGATGCAGAGCTGTAAATGTGTGCATGTGGGTCAGTGTGGCACTACTAGGGAGGGAGATCTCTGTTTGTTTTGTGGGACTGGCCAAGATACTGTCCTCTCTGCTGCCTTCACAACCAATGACAAGCTCGCCCCCTCGGACACAAACTGTCATTGTAGGTGCTGCAGAGTGGTGAGGGTCCGGTATTCAGTGCAGATAATAGCCTTGAGGTCACGAGCACTAATTGTTGGGATAAACTGCACTGAGAGATATTCACGAGCGTCACATTGGCTCTCTCAACTGGACAAAGTGTCAGAACAGAAAACACTATTTGTCAATGGAAAAAACATGTAATGGTTGAATGACGGGATCAAAAAAAGATCTATTGCTTAAAGAAGGATTTCAAAAATGAGAGGAGATTTTCCTCATGCAAAATGATCCACAGAACTCATCTGACAGACTGTTTAGTTTTAGTAACAAAAGCCAGACGTGTTTTATTACAGCAATAAAAAGAAGCATGCACAGCTATAATAATCCTGGACTGCTCTTTTTTGAGAGATTTTTTTTTTAGATTTGTACATTACAGTTAAATTAAGTTGTGACTTGAGGCCTGTGGAGCTCCAGTCATTTGATTGGTAAAAATACTTAATCCTGCTTTTCTCATACTATAGGTTATTCTGTGGCTGTGCAGAGGTTTTCTCAGACATTGGGCATGTTCCAGCTCGACTTCATCGGTGACTCCCTGACCGACGATGAGATCAACATCGGTAAGCTCCTACAGACACACTGATAATACAAACACAGAACTTACAAACTTTTAAAATTATGACAATGAACTGACTTTTAGAGCACCTGCGTTTTTTTTTCCATTTTCCTGTCCTCATAATTGTTATTATAAATTGAGAAGAGTTTTTTCATCAGCTATTACAATATTTTTGGCAGCCGAGTGATGATTCCTCAACTCGAATGTGAGGAAATCAGAAAATGAAGTGGTTTGGATAAACAGAAACTCTAGTCTTAGAGGTTAATGACGATAACAATAGCTGGAAATACTATAATCATTGATTCTCTCAACTCCATGCTACTGCTTGAACGTTTTTCAGAACTGCTGCGACTGTGTTTCCTGCATCAGACACTTGAGATAACAATGTGCAAAGTCTTTATTCCGGTCGTCAGCATCTTTGTCGTTTTCTCCTGCAGCCGAGTCGTTCCATGAGTTCGCTGGTCTCCTGCAGGAAGCGGAGCACGACAGGATGATGCTGGTGGGTTATCGGTTTCCTCCATGTTGACTCTGCATCCTATTTAAAACCTCATTAGATCAACCAAACCATATTAACATCACCCACAGTCGCTGTTAGACCACTTGGAAGGAAAGATTTTGCACAATAACTAACAAACACAATTCTGTTTGTTTGTGTGTCTTTGTACATCATATATTTGTCTGTGTTGATTGGAATATGTTCAACTAGTTAACATTGTGTTGGTGTAAATGTGTGTTCTTGCTAAGGTGAATACTGCTAATTATTGTGTTAGTTCCTCTCTTGGTTTTCATGTTCCCTTTTCCTAACAAATCCATTCCCCTCTGTGTGTTTGTATCATTTCTGTTTTTGTTTTAGTTCACACACTATCTTACTATTACCGAAATAACACTGATTGATTAATTCTCTAATGCAGTTGTGCTGTAATAGCATTATCGCCATTATATTGTTTTCACCTTAATTGTTTTCTTTGTGGTTATTTCACATCACTTTAACTTCAGTTACACTCTCATCTTTGTTTCGTCCTCACAATTCGGCAGTGGAGACACAAGTAGAAGCACCTGCTATTAAACCGTTTTTTCTGGATGCAGATAAAACATTTTAAAGCACGCGGTCATCCGGTAAATTGTGCTGTATGTCCTCACAAAGATAGAAGAATAAGTGTGTTTATGTCATAGGCTGGTTTTGGTGATAATCTTCAGAGCAAAAACCTGTTCTTTGGGGACACCTTGGGGGTGAAAGGTGTGTCCCCTACTATGGGACAACTATGAGAATGTCTGTGTCTTGTGTGACCTGCACCACAATAACAGCCTCTTCCTATTTACTTGTCCAGGTGCAGAACGCCTCCGATCTTCTCATCAAGCCGTTGGAGAAGTTCAGAAAAGAGCAAATCGGAGTAACTAAAGTGAGTGTTTCTGTGATTCCGCTGCTCTGCAGGTGTGGCTCATTAACATGAATAAAAATACATTTTTCTCTGCTCCAGTGGGCTCATAGTTTGATCTGTTTCTGTGTTACGAAAAGGCAAACGTTTCTGAACTGAGTTATAGACTGAACAGGATGTCAGAATCTACTTCCGCAAATCTATTTCTAAATATATGAGGGGAACGGCCACCTGGTTAACAACAAAAAGATGCCGGTGTCTTCTTCTTCCTCTTTGACAGGACATGCTATGTCCCATGTTATGTGTAAAGTCGAGGAGCAGCTCATGTTTTTGCATCTTGAGTCATCAGGAAACTTTGATATAAGTTTGATTATCCAGTGTGACATTTAGACGTCTCTTAGACCGGGATGTAGTTTCCCTTCTGTGTAATGATTACCCAGCTTTATCCATAACTGTTCACTGTTCTGTTGATATATGACTTAGTCAGGTCCTAGATGCCCTGGTAAATTAAATACTATCTTCAAAACAATTACTTTAATGTAAAACTAATGTAATATAAAAAACAAAACTTATTGTTCCAGGTAACAACACACTGCATTTCAATTATAAAATGTTAGCTATTCAGTATTTTCTAATTTGAATGATTATTATCACATTTTTGATTAAATTTGGAGAAAATGTGTTCAC